>NC_080043.1:61005149-61605149 GCF_012489685.1 Lotus japonicus
TGTCTATAAGTCAATAGCTGACAAGGGTTATGATGTTATATTCAATCAAAAGTCCTGCCGGGCTGTAAGTCAGATCGATGGCTCTTCTGTTTACAGCAAGAGGAAGAACAACATCTATAAGATCAGATTATCTGAGTTGGAGGCTCAGAATGTGAAGTGCCTTCTGTCTGTTAATGAAGAGCAGTGGGTATGGCATAGACGGTTAGGGCATGCCAGTATGAGAAAGATTTCTCAGCTGAGCAAGCTAAACCTTGTCAGGGCTTACCCAATCTGAAGTTCGCTTCAGACGCTCTTTGTGAAGCATGTCAGAAAGGCAAATTCACAAAAGTCCCTTTCAAGGCAAAGAATGTTGTCTCAACCTCAAGGCCGTTAGAACTTCTGCATATCGACCTGTTTGGACCAGTGAAAACTGAGTCTATAGGTGGCAAGAGATATGGGATGGTTATCGTTGATGACTATAGCCGCTGGACATGGGTAAAGTTTCTAACCCGCAAGGATGAGTCTCATGCTGTGTTCTCTACCTTCATTGCTCAAGTGCAAAACGAGAAGGCTTGTAGAATTGTGCGTGTCAGAAGTGACCATGGTGGAGAGTTTGAGAATGACAAGTTTGAGAGTCTGTTTGATTCCTATGGAATTACACATGATTTCTCTTGTCCCAGAACTCCTCAACAAAATGGTGTTGTTGAGAGGAAGAACAGAACTCTTCAGGAGATGGCTAGAACCATGCTCCAAGAAACTGGCATGGCTAAGCACTTTTGGGCAGAGGCAGTAAATACAGCATGTTACATTCAGAACAGAATCTCTGTGAGACCAATTCTGAATAAGACTCCTTATGAATTGTGGAAGAACATAAAACCCAACATTTCTTATTTTCATCCTTTTGGCTGTGTTTGTTATGTTCTCAATACTAAGGATAGATTGCATAAATTTGATGCTAAATCTTCTAAGTGTCTATTACTTGGTTATTCTGATAGATCTAAAGGTTTTAGATTTTATAATACTGATGCTAAGACTATTGAAGAATCTATTCATGTTAGATTTGATGATAAGCTTGACTCTGACCAGTCAAAGCTAGTTGAAAAGTTTGCAGATTTAAGCATTAATGTTTCTGACAAAGGCAAAGCTCCAGAGGAAGTTGAGCCAGAGGAAGATGAACCAGAGGAAGAAGCTGGTCCCTCTAACTCACAAACTCTGAAGAAGAGCAGAATCACTGCAGCTCATCCTAAGGAATTGATTCTGGGCAACAAAGATGAACCAGTCAGAACCAGATCTGCCTTCAGACCCTCTGAAGAGACCTTGCTGAGTCTGAAAGGATTGGTGTCCTTAATTGAACCCAAGTCCATAGATGAAGCTCTTCAGGACAAGGATTGGATTCTGGCCATGGAAGAAGAATTGAATCAATTCTCCAAGAACGATGTTTGGAGCTTAGTGAAGAAGCCTGAGAATGTCCATGTTATTGGAACGAAATGGGTATTCAGAAACAAGCTAAATGAGAAAGGAGATGTAGTCAGAAACAAGGCAAGGCTAGTTGCTCAAGGCTACAGCCAGCAGGAAGGAATAGACTACACTGAAACATTTGCTCCAGTAGCAAGACTGGAGGCAATCAGACTATTGATTTCTTTCTCAGTAAATCACAACATAGTTCTACATCAGATGGACGTAAAGAGTGCCTTCCTAAATGGTTATATCTCAGAGGAAGTCTATGTTCATCAACCCCCAGGTTTTGAAGATGAAAAGAAACCAGACCATGTGTTCAGATTGAAGAAATCACTCTACGGTCTGAAGCAAGCTCCCAGAGCATGGTATGAGAGACTTAGCTCATTCCTTCTGGAGAATGAGTTTGTAAGGGGTAAAGTAGATACAACTCTCTTTTGCAAGACTTATAAAGATGATATCTTAATTGTGCAAATTTATGTTGATGATATTATATTTGGTTCTGCTAATCAATCTCTATGCAAAGAATTTTCTGAGATGATGCAGGCTGAATTTGAGATGAGTATGATGGGAGAATTAAAGTACTTTCTGGGAATACAAGTTGATCAAACACCAGAAGGAACATATATCCATCAGAGCAAGTACACTAAGGAACTTCTGAAGAAGTTCAATATGCTGGAATCTACAGTGGCCAAGACCCCAATGCATCCAACATGCATTCTGGAAAAAGAAGATATAAGTGGTAAAGTATGTCAGAAGCTCTATCGTGGCATGATAGGTTCACTTCTGTACTTAACTGCATCTAGGCCAGACATATTATTTAGTGTTCATTTATGTGCTCGTTTCCAATCAGATCCAAGGGAAACCCACTTAACTGCTGTTAAGAGGATCCTAAGGTATCTGAAAGGCACCACTAACCTTGGCTTGATGTATAAGAAAACATCAGAGTATAAGCTTTCAGGTTATTGTGATGCTGATTATGCTGGAGATAGAACAGAGAGAAAAAGTACTTCTGGAAATTGTCAATTTCTGGGAAGCAATCTAGTCTCATGGGCAAGCAAGAGGCAATCAACCATTGCTCTATCAACTGCAGAGGCAGAATATATCTCAGCAGCAATATGCAGCACTCAGATGCTCTGGATGAAACATCAGCTGGAGGATTATCAGATCCTTGAGAGCAATATCCCAATCTATTGTGATAACACTGCTGCAATTTCGTTAAGCAAGAATCCTATCTTGCATTCAAGGGCAAAGCACATTGAGGTAAAGTATCACTTCATTAGAGATTATGTGCAGAAGGGCGTACTTCTTCTGAAGTTTGTTGATACTGACCATCAATGGGCAGATATCTTTACAAAGCCCTTAGCTGAAGATAGATTTAATTTTATTCTGAAAAATCTAAACATGGACTTTTGTCCAGAGTGAAGATAGATCAGAACCTCTGACTATGATACTTCTTGATCAGAAGATGTCTAGTCCAGAAGGTAACTCAATCAGAGTGTGTGTGCCCACTGGTACTGACTCTGAAGCTGAGACAACAACACGTGCGTCAGAATTTCTGATGCATAGTTCCTTGTGCCCGTGTGACAGTCTGTTGTGATTGCGTGTAGATATGCTTATCTCCTGTGTGTGATTGTGTATTTTACTGTTACTGTCTATCTTTAATTTTCAACCGTTGATCTTAAAGTGCTTTTTGAATCAACAACGGTTATTTGATAAAACCCACTATACACACACGTTCTCTCTCACTTCCGGTTTTCACTCTCGCACTCCCTGCTTTTCAAAACCGCCTTTTCTCTCGAATTCTCTCTCGATCTCTCTTCATCCTTCAAACTTCATCTTCTACCTCAAACCTTCAACCTCCTCAAAATGGTGAGACAAACCAGAAGATCTACTGCAGATGCACCTCAGTTCCCTCACATGGTAGTCGGGTTGGCAACGGGTCAAAGGGGCTCTGAGAACCCAGCACAAGAACCAGTTCAAGCTCAAGAGGAGATTGTTCCTATTGCCGAACGGGGCTGTGCCGTTCACTGTGTATTTCCTCCTGAGGAACTCCAAGTCCTGGCAGAATGGAGATTCAACCTCGACAACTTGGCTGCAAATGGGTTTGATCTCCGTCCTGAAGTCCAAGCTCAAGGTTGGGGAAACTACTTCAATCGACTTCGAGGACCGGTGTATGAGAAGCTAGTAAAGGAATTCTGGAAGCACGCTGACTGTGATGACACTCAGGTGGTCTCTTACATACTGGGTAGGAAGATCATCATCACGGAGAAGTCATTCGTGAATCTGCTAGGTGCAGAAACTGCTCATGGGTATCGGTTCTCACTGACGGAATCGAAGCTGAAACCCAGAACCAAGGACATCGTCAACAAGGCCCTGTACACCACCTTCAAACCGGGCAAGACGAGCTACAAAGTGATGGACCTTCAACCCAAACTCAGGGTCTGGCACAAGATCCTGCTCAACTGCATCAATCAACGACCAAAGGGCAGTTCTCCAGACTACATCAACTTCAATCAGAAGGCGATGCTGTTCTTCATTCAAGACAAGGAGAAGATCTGCCTTCCCTACTTCCTGTTCTCCTATTTGAAGGAATGCATCCGGAAGTCTCGCACCACCTCCTCCATCAAGTCAGCCATCAAATATATCCCTTTTGGGAGGCTGATCTCAGACTTTCTCATTGAAAGCAACTTGGTGCAAGATTTGATCAATGCTGGTTGCACAGAGGACTTGAGCACAATTGTTAGCGATGTCTTCACTGCCAACTCGCTGAAGAAGATGGGTTTGGTCCAGAAGAAGATTGCTCCTGCTCATGAGGACACATCTTCTGAGATCAGAGGAAGAAGAATGCCTCTGAATGACTACCCTCTGTGGACTCAAGCAGACCATCCTGAAGCCATCAGATGCTATGTTGAAGACCTCAGGGCTCAAGGATTCGAGATTGACCTTGATGATTTCGTCAGCAGACTTCCACCAGCTCCAGAGTTTCCTTCTCCTCCCAAGAAGAAAACCAAGAGGAAGATGGTTCTGGACGAATCCTCAGAGGAATCTGATGTCCCTCTGGTCAAGAAGGCGAAGAGCAAGCCTGACAATGATGATGGTGATGATAGTGAGGATGGACCTCCAAAGAAGAAGCAGAAGAAAGTCAGAATTGTGGTGAAGCCTACTCGGGTGGAACCAGCTGCTGCAGAGGTCAGAAGGACTGAACCTCCTGCCAGAGTGACTCGATCATCAGCACATACAAGTAAGCCTGCACTTACCTCTGATGATGATTTGAATTTATTTGATGCACTCCCAATTTCTGCCTTACTCCAACACTCTTCAAATCCCCTCACTCCTATTCCTGAATCCCAGCCAGCCGCACAAACCACCTCTCCACCACATTCCCCAAGATCTTCATTCTTTCAACCTTCTCCTACTGAAGCACCACTCTGGAATTTGCTTCAGAACCAACCCTCTCGGTCAGAAGATCCAACCTCTCTCCTCACCATTCCATACGACCCATTACTTTCTGAACCCATCATCCAAAACCAACCAGAACCCAAACCAACAGAACCACAACCCAGAACGTCTGATCACTCTGCTCCCAGAGCATCAGCACGTCCTGCTGTCAGAACCACGGATACAGACTCTTCATCAGCCTTCACACCTGTATCCTTCCCCATCAATGTCTTTGACTCTCCTGCCTCCAATACCTCTGAATCACTTAGAAAATTCATGGAGGTTAGGAAAGAGAAGGTATCTGCCTTGGAAGAATATTACCTTACCTGTCCAAGCCCTAGGCAATATCCTGGCCCTAGACCTGAACGTCTAGTTGACCCAGATGAACCTATCTTGGCCAATCCTATCCAAGAGGCAGACCCCTTAGTCCAACAGGCTCACCCTGTCCCTGACCAACAAGAGCCAATTCAACCAGACCCTGAACCTGAACAATCAGTATCTAACCAATCCTCGGTTAGATCACCTCACCCTCTGGTTGAAACTTCAGACCCTCACCGTGGAACCTCTGAACCCAATGCTCCCATAATTAACATTGGTTCTCCACAAGGTGCCTCTGAAGCTCATAGCAGCAATCACCCAGCCTCTCCTGCACCCAACCTCTCCATCATTCCCTATACTCACCTTCAACCCACATCTCTCTCTGAGTGCATCAATATTTTCAATCATGAAGCCTCCTTGAGGCTCCGCAATGTGCACGGTCAGACTGACCTCAGTGAGAATGCTGAAAATGTGGCTGATGAGTGGAACAATTTGAGCACTTGGCTGGTGGCTCAGTTTCCCGTTATGCTGCAGCTCCTGCATGCCGAGGGAAGTCAGAGCATTGAGGCTGCAAAGCAAAGGTTTGCTAGGAGGGTGGCTCTTCATGAACTCGAACAGAGAACCAAGCTTCTTGAAGCCATTGAAGAAGCCAAGAGACAGAAAGAACAAGAAGAAGAAGCTGCCCGTCAAGCAGCAGCTCAGGCTGAACAAGCCAGACTTGAGGCAGAACGTCTTGAAGCTGAGGCTGAGGCAGAGCGACTTGCACCAGTTCTGTTTAGTCCTGCTGCTTCTGCTTCCATTCCAGAACCTCAAGCTGCTCAGAACGTTCCTTCCAGCTCTACTCCGACAAGCTCATCCAGACTCGACATCATGGAACAACGTCTTGACACTCATGAATCCATGCTGATTGAGATGAAGCACATGATGATGGAACTTCTGCGCCGTACTGACAAATCTTAGTTTTTTAGGATCTCTTCTTTTTCTTCCTTTTCCTTTTTATTTAACGTTGTTTTATTTAAACTCTGCTTATTTACTTACTTTAATTTGTTCATTTGAGATTCTATATGCATATATCTATATATATTTGTGTCACATATGTTTGCAAAACCTGTTTTATTCATAATTGTTCTATGTTTACATCATAATTTTTTTTTCCATCATACATTATTCCCTATATCTAGAATGGAGGATCCTTCCTCATTCTTCTGCATTCTTGGCGCTGCTCCACTCTTTCCTTCTCCAGACGATCCAATGCATACTCTATGTTGCAAAGTTTGATACTCAGATCATCTTTTTCTAGACTATCTTCTGTCGTCTTAAGTCTCTTTTCCACAGTCTCCTTCTCTTCCAGCAGATTCAGCTCCCGCTGGCAAAGCTCCTGAATCTCTTCCACGAAGCAGAGGAACTCCTTCAGATCTTTCTCCATCTCTGGACCAAGATCTTCTTCAAGCAGTGTCTTCGTCAGCTCTTGTATGGTCTTTGTACCATCGGGATGCCTAATATTGAGGAACATATCTTCCTCAAACGCCTTCCTTCTGAGCTCTTCTAATGCCATTCTGTATGATGCCATTTTTTCTGAATATTATTCGAGGTGTGAAGCTTACCTTTCTCTCCAACGTTTTTATAGGCTTCACTTTCTCTCTGAAAGTTAATGCTCTTACAGTTTCTCGAGGTTAAGTTCTTGGTAACTGACCCTTCTATTTACTCACTTGACCGGTGGTAAACGTTCATCCCTTGCATTAACTCTTCTATTTATTATCGCCTCACTCTGATTCTTACATCGTCTTCATTTTCTTTCAACTTAGACCTTCTCTAAGGGGGAGTACCTTGTACTTCAAGCTAAGTTTTTCACACCCCAAGCTTTTTGCTTATGACAAAAAGGGGGAGTACACCCAGTTTTTGATGTGTAAGATGTGTTAGTGTGACTTATTTTTCTTTTGGAGATTTTAAGAGTTCCACCTTCATGACCATAGATGTGTCACTGGGCAAATACAAGGAATACATTTCCCTTCTTCTGAAGTGATTCTAAGTTGACTCTGATACCCAAGACTCTGATACCTTGTCCATGACTCTGTTCACTTATGCGCTCTGATTATTCGTTTTTCATCTATGTCATAAGCTTTTCACTCTGAACTCTTATATGATTTAGCTCAGAATCTAGACTTTACTAACGTTTTCATCAAGTATTAGATTCAGGGGGAGCTAAGCTCAGAATCAAGCAGTGACTTGAATTCAGAATGAGCAAGATAAACTATTCACATCAGGATAAGTCTTATTCTATATCTCTAAACTCTGAGTGAATTCAGTTTAATGTTTAAGAATTGTTCATCAAAAATCTTAGTTTTGTCATCATCAAAAAGGGGGAGATTGTAAGATCAAGTTTTGATCTAGTAGTACAACTCTATGTTTTGATGATTACAAGTTAACCTTTTGATATGAACAATTGTGGTACTCTAACGTGTTTTTCTGAGTGTGCTATTTACAGGCTCTGACCCTGAATCAATTTCACACAAATCAGAAGCACTGTGTATAAAGGGTAACCCAAGCAACGCTTTCGCATTCACCATGTTCAGTATGAACAGTGGAAAAGCTTCAGAAGATCTGAAGCTATACAAACTCTGATGAGGACTCAGTCGCTAGAAGCTCTGATGATCCAGAAGTTCTGACAACCAAGAAACACTGAAGGTTCAGATGTTCCGATGGTGTAGAAGACTCTGAAGATCCAGAAGCTGAATAGTGGAAACTCTGAAGTCCAGAAGCAAGAAACTCTGAAGGCCATGTTCTTCCCTCTGAGTTCAGAATCAGAAGATACAATGGTCAGAGGATCTGTGCTATCCCTCTGACTCTGATCAACCGGCTTCACAAGTTCCAATACGAAGCATTCCTCTGATCAGAAGTCTCCTAGGTTAAAAGGTCAAGTCGCTATCCAAGTACAAAAGCAAGTGTACCTTCCTGACGACCTACCTAACGTTCTCAGCCACAGCAGAAGCTGGATTTTCCAGAACTGCCCTCCAACGGTAGCATTTCCCATGCAACGCTCAACCCTAATCCTTGGAGTATATATAGAGGCTGAAGATTGAAAGAAGCGGCTAGAAGAAGAGAAGAAGTGAATACAAGAAGCAAAACACGCGCAAGATATTCAAAATATTCTAAGCTTTCTTTCATCTTGTAATTTATTTAGTTTACACTCAGCTTATTCAGAAGCAAACCCTTGTAAACACCAACCTCAAACAGTTGTTTGATTTTCCTTAAGGGACCGGGTAGGTCAGTATCCTTAAGAAGACTAAGAGAGTGAATCTTAGTGGTTATTCCTTTAGGAGATCAAGGTTGATCGGATCCTAGAGAAGACTAAGAGAGTGAATCTTAGTGTGAGCTAAGTCAGTGTATTGTTAGTCACTTGTAGGTTTCAAGTGCAGTTGTAACAATTATCTGATTAGTGGATTGCCTTCATTCTAAGAAGGAAGAAATCACCTTAACGGGTGGACTGGAGTAGCTTGAGTGATTTATCAAGTGAACCAGGATAAAATCCTTGTGTGCTTTTCTATCTCTATCTTTTGCACTTAGTTCTCGAAAAGATTTGTTAAAATCTTTAAGGTGGTAGTTTTGTACTGAAAACGTTATTCAAACCCCCCCTTTCTACCGTTTTTCATACCTTCAATACTATCCATAAGAAATCTCTATAAGATTCATTCTTCAGCTTCTAGCTTCCTTTTAAACGCATCGGTAGAAGACTACTTTCTAGGCTTAGCGTGTCATTCTAAACCTCGTATAACTTCTATAGCTAAAATACGAGCTACGGTCAAATAAGGTATTAATAGGCGTAATAACTATAAGGTCAAAGCTTAGACAGTATAAGTAAGATAGGTGTGCTTGCACACGCTACGAGAGTAATGGAATATATTATACTGAAATGAGAAAGAATGGTTAGAAGGTTATCATCGTTCGGTTTAGTTAAACCAACAGTTAGTACTAATCATAAGATAGCTTTTCCATAACTATACAATATGATTAAGCAATAACTTCAATCAATTCTAAGCGAAAAATCGCTTGCAGACAATCAATTTTCACTCTTTGCAGAGTCACACAACCTAGCACAGAAGACCTATTCCCCAACAACTCCCGAAAGACTCGACCGTGCTCTGATACCACAATGTAACACCCCGATTTCGGTGGCGTCACTTTAGTAACCAAAAGTAAACTTAATGCGGAAAAACGTGAATATTTTTTTTTTTTCGATTATAACTAAGACAAGACTGAAATAAATAAAACCCAAGTGCGAAAAGTAATAAAACTAATATACAATATATAAACAGCCCCCGCTGTAAGTAGCAACCTCGTCACGAGTGAACCTCCAGTGACGGTTAATAGAAGAGTAGCGCCCGTAGGCAAAAGTACAAACCAAAAGAAAAGGTTAAGTGTCCGCAACACTATCCCTCAAAATGAGAATAAGCTGGCCCATCGGCCTGAAACAAGACTTCCTAAGTCCAACCAACTCTCTGTGATTCCCGTAACGAAACCACACAAAAAGCTATAGGTGGGAAACTACCCTGTCCCGAATGAAACAAATGATGTTCAGAGCTAAGACTCTACTCCTACACTAATCCCATCTCGAGGAGCTCACACTAACACTCAATCCTACATGCTAGCGTGATCGTCGTCCGAATCTGAATCCAGAACGACTAAGTCTAGGTACATCCTCCGTCCTCCGCTCGCTATCGCGATGCGCTCCTGTTCCAGCATCCCAACTCTAGTTTCCCCCGAAGGGTGAACCGTCGTGAACTAGTCCGCCAAAGACATCTGACAAAGGGCGTTTGTTCGCCAAAGCACACACAGAAGACGCGAGGGTCAACTCCAAAGAATTATGTAAATAATAGCAAGGATAGATACAGATAATAGGATAGCCACTTAGGCTTTTAGCTAGGGATAACATCCTAGGGTTGCATATCTCATGATGAATATAAACGACGATAAATCACAGTTAACATGCCTCAAATAGAATTAACAAGTATCAAACACACTCATCACTAAGTCAGTATGCATGTTGCATGAAATGATATGCAGGTTAACCCAGTTAACCACATGCATTCCGGAAAGGGATGGACATCAAACGGATCAGCCCTAACACCAGCCACGGTGGAACCATTTCGGCCCGCGTGCCTCTTACACCACACAAAGGTAGCCAGATCAGCAGTAAACCCGTAGGTCTGCCATTTCGGTCTGCTACAAGAGACGTCTATAAACGCTCTTTCACGGCATTCCGGGTCTTATGACCATTTTGGAAACCGACGAGGTCCAGAGTACGTCCTGTGTTAATACCCCATTAATGTTGCATGTATGCAAAATGATTAGTCAAACAACGTCTCCGTCCTCACTCGACACGTCGCCACGTGTTCTAGGGAAGTTAAAGTCTCTAAAAGCTTACCCTAAGGTAAAGTCGATTCTGCGACCAAAAGACACACTTCATAACGACACATAGCTGCTCCAACAGCACCACAACAAACGCTGCTCCAACAGCACAATAACAAACGCTGCTCTAACAGCACAACAATAAACGCTGCTCCAACAGCACAACAACAAACGCTGCTCCAACAGCACAACAACAAACTCAACACTTGGATCCGACGACACTCCTCGTTTTTCCAAAACTATGATTTGACTTCCAATGCCTTCCTTCGAGGTTGTTATCATTACTTAAAGATTTTGAGGTTATTTAAGGTCTTATGAATTTTCTTTATAAAATAGATTTCATTTTGTCTTATCGCAAGTCTTATACATTTTCAGGATCTCCCAATCCCAAGTCGCTTCCAGAGGATGTCTCGATCCACTAAACAAAATTAAGGCCCGAACCTCGTTCGTCCTATCAAACTTTCTCAAAACTCTCAAAATAAAATCGGCATGACCTGCCCGCTATTCTCACCATTCAGAATCTCAGATTCCAGTACAGAGCATATTTAAATCATCACAATCAACAACATGTCATATATCAATAAATCGCATCATAAACACTTAGCACTTAGCATATAAAGCATGCACCACACATCCTAGATTACCCACATAGCACATAGCATGTAAGACAATCTCAAAAACATTCAGTAGATGAATCATCTACATTGTCAGCCAAAGCCTCAGAAAACATTTTCCAATCACACACAATTCCAGTGCATAAACAGTAAACAATGTCGAAACATCGACCCTAAGCATTAACTAGAGATTCAGTGAGAAGCCCTCACCTGTAGATTCTCCAGGACGATCTCCTAACACTTGTTCACAATCAAAGGCTTGCTCCTCTGGGAATTCCTCAAAATCACCTTTAGAGCAAAACCACAGAAATACTATCAGAATCTATCGAAAACTAAGCTATCGATACTTACTAAGGTTGCTCGAAGTAATCTATACTCTAAGGTACGATAATCTAGCGCGAAAGACAAGTTTTCGGAAAAGGAAATTTTCCTCCTCCCCCCTAATAGGGCTCGGCCACTTTGTGCAATTATGGGGCTCGATTTTTCTTCGATCAAACTTGGTTCCTATGCTTTCATAAGCCGTAACTAAGGGTATTCTGAACTCGGAAAAATTATCGGATCAAAAACTGTCGCAGGGGTATTTTGGTCATGATTTTTAACTTAGAAATTTCAAAACTGAAATCCCAAAAACCAAATTTTGCAGGGACGTCACCAACGGCGTTTATGACAACTAATCCTACTAGCACTAAGCTAAGGCGATAGTTTTCAGCCTAAAGGTTGAAGCTTTACTCCAAAAACTCCAAAAATGGGTATTTTAGGCTCAAATTGATTCCGGCGGAATTCCGGCGACATAACGGAAAATCTAACCCGGCAGAAGTGATCTTGGGCGCATAAGGAAGAGGTTTAGAATCAGAAATGAAATAATCAGGATAGTTTTGCAAAAACCCATAAACTATCCGCTCAGAAAAGTCTACAGAAAAGCTATGGAAAAAGCGATCAGAGGTAAGGATTAGCGACTATACCTCGAAGCCTTGAAGTAGCAACTAACGGATCAACGATCAAGCAAGCGATGAACAAAATTCTTCTTCCTTCTTCCTTGTTCTTGGCCGCGGGTTTGAGGAGAGAAAATGGAGGAAAATTTGAGTTTTTCTTCCTTTCTTTGCTATATATAAAGGTTGGAAATTCGCGGGAAAATGAAAGTTTCGCGAATCTGATTTTTCCGGCGTCATTCTCCGTGAATTAATAGATATGTTTTGGTGAAAGAATTCCAAAACTAAAATGAGGTCTCTTTGTATTTTTGGCAACTAAAGCATAGTCGGTATAAAACTATTTTACCCGATAAGTTGCTTTTTGCATCGGATGTCGGAATGGAAAACTTCCTTCTGAAGAAAGATTGAAATCATCAAGAGAAATGGGTGTACGCGTGTAGAATATTCATTTGAAGCTATGAATAGATAAAGTCTTCATCGTCGAGAAATTCTAGGGTTTTGAAATACCAGGGATTCGGTTTCGGCAAACTTCCGATGATTGGAATCGGACGTTCGTAGATCCTAGAGTTTCGCCTCGAAACGATTGTGATATATGGAAAAAGAGAAGTTCTAACATTTCTCTGAAGATTTTTGGATTTAACTGCCATCGTGCCTAAAAGTGAAAATTAGCTATATACTAGGGTTTCTGACCTAGGTTTAAGCGTAAAACGTTCGTGCTATAACTTTTATCGATCATAATGCAATCCTTGAACTTTTCCTGAACTTTCTCCTTCATAAATATATTTCATTTAATAAACTTTCGTTCAGGTTTCCCTTCACATTACATCAACCCTAATCGTGAATAAGAAGTTTATTCACTTAGCATAAACTTAAAAACTCGGGCCTTACAAAGCCCAACATTTCTTACTTTCATCATTTTGGTTGTGTTTGCTATATGTTTAATACTAAGGATAAATTGCATAAATTTGATTCTAAGTCTTTGAAATGTTATCTGTTAGGACATTCTGAACGTTCTAAGGGTTATAGAATTTACAATATTGAATCTGGAACTATCGAAGAATCTATTCATATTAGATTTGATGATAAGCTTGACTCTGACAAGTCAAAGTTAGCTGAAAAGTTTGTAGATATGAGCATAACCATTTCAGATAAGGACCAAGATTCAGAAGTTGCTGAACCAGAAGCAACTACATCAGAAGATGTTGTTACAACTTCTGATCCACCTCGTCAGAAGAAGAGTAGAGTGACAGCTTCTCATCCTGAAGAATTGATTCTGGGCAATAAAGATGAACCAGATCAGCCTTTAGACCTTCTAAAAAGACTCTTCTAAGCTTAAAGGGTTTGGTCTCTCTGATTGAACCAACCTCTATTGATGAAGCTCTGCAAGACAAAGATTAGATTCTGGCTATGGAAGAAGAATTGAACCAATTCACCAAGAATGATGTTTGGAATCTTGTCCAGAAACCCAAAGGTGTTCACGTCATTGGAACCAAGTGGGTCTTCAGAAACAAACTCAATGAGAAGGGAGAAGTTGTCAGAAACAAGGCAAGACTTGTTGCACAAGGCTACAGTCAACAAGAAGGCATAAATTACACTGAGACCTTTGCTCCTGTAGCAAGGTTAGAAGCTATAAGGTTGCTGATTTCATTTTCTGTGAATCACAACATTGTTCTTCACCAAATGGATGTCAAGAGCGCGTTCCTCAACGGATACATTTCTAAAGAAGTGTATGTTCATCAACCCCCTGGGTTTGAAGATGCTAAACATCGTGACCGTGTCTTCAAGTTGAAGAAGTCTCTTTATGGATTAAAGCAAGCCCCAAGAGCATGGTATGAGAGACTCAGCTCATTCATTCTGGAAAATAAGTTTGTAAGGGGTAAAGTTGATACAACTCTTTTTTGCAAATCCTACAAAGATGATACTCTGATTGTTCAAATTTATGTTGATGATATTATATTTGATTGTGCTAATCCCTCTCTTTGCAAAGAATTTTCTAAGTTAATGCAGGCTGAATTTGAAATGAGTATGATGGGAGAACTCAAGTATTTTCTGGGTATTCAAGTAGATCAACAACCAGAAACAATGTACATTCATCAAAGTAAATATACTAAAGAACTTCTGAAGAAGTTCAACATGTAGGAATGTAATCCAGCCAAGACACCAATGCACCCCACATGCATTCTGGAGAATGAAGATGTGAGTTCAAAGGTTTGTCAGAAGCTCTATCGTGGTATGATAAATATACTAAAGAACATCTGAAAAAGTTCAACATGTCAGAATGTACTCCAGCCAAGACACCAATGCACCCCACATGCATTCTGGAGAATGAAGATGTGAGTTCAAAGGTTTGTCAGAAGCTCTATCGTGGTATGATAAGCTCTCTTCTCTATCTGACTGCATCCAAACTAGATATTCTATTTAGTGTACATTTATGTGCTCGTTTCCAATCAGATCCTAGAGAACCTCACTTAACTGCTGTTAAGAGAATTCTCAAATATCTGAAAGGTACCACTAACCTAGGCTTGATGTATAAAAAGACATTAGAGTATAAGCTTTTAGGTTATTGTGATGCTGACTACGATGGAGATAGAACTGAATGGAAGAGTACTTCTGGAAATTGTCAATTTCTGGGAAGTAACTTAGTCTCATGGGCTAGCAAAAGACAATCTACAATTGCACTATCAACCGTAGAGGAAGAATATATCTCAGCAGCTATTTGTAGCACTCAAATGCTCCGGATGAAGCATCAACTAGAAGATTATCATATATTTGAGAGCAATATCCCTATCTATTGTGACAACACTACTGCTATTTCTCTAAGTAAGAATCCTATCTTACACTCAAGGGCCAAGCACATTCAGGTCAAGTATCACTTTATTAGAGATTATGTTCAGAAGGGCGTACTTCTTCACAAAGCCCTTAGCAGAAGATAGATTTAACTTTATCCTGAAAAATCTGAATATGGACTTTTGTCCAGTGTGAAGATTTGTTCAGAACTTCTGACTATGATACTTTTGCTCTCATCAGAAGTTGTCTAGCTCAGAAGGTAACTTAATCAGAAGCTGAGTACTGTAACATCCCGATTTTCGGGTGTTACTTAGTAACTCAAAAACAAAATCAAGCGGAAAATGAAGGTAATTTTTTTCTTTTTCTTTTTAAAGTAAAAGTCTTTTCAAACTAAAGACTCAACCCAAAATTGCACAACATAACTAACTTACGACATAGGTATACAACCCCGTTGTAACCAATAGTACCAGAAAGTGACAGAAGTAAGCCCGAAAGCAAAACGTACAAATCCAGTGATCAGAGTGACAAAGTTATAGGTACATGTCCTCAAAGGTGGGAGAGTCAGCCTAAAACTCCCCCCTTCAGACTTCCTATGCCCGACTACTCCCTGTGATTCCATCACAAAGAACCACACAAAAAGTAATGTGTCGGGGAACTACCCTGCCCCCAAATACAAAAGACGAATCAGAGCTATGACAACGAAAACCAAAATCAGTCGACTCTAACCAACCATACCCTATACTAATATAATCGACCCCCATCAGATCACGCATGGAATCCGGGTCCTCGTCGAAGGTTCAGTAGTAGTCATTCAGCTCTGGATCCTCCCCGAACGACGCATCATCTCGAACCGTCTGTCGATCGTCTGGCAGTTTGCCGACCGCCCAAACACAAACAATACAAACAAGGCAAGACGCGAGGGTCAGCTCACAAAATAATGTAGATAATACAAACAACATGTAACGATAAAGGGGTATATACGTATATAGGTTCTTAATGGCCTATCCTTGAGTATATACATAGCATATCATCATTTCACCACTAACAAATATATTATCATCACCACTAACAGATATATCATCATCACATCATCAAATATGGTAAGATGCATGGCGTCCCAATGCAATGTCATGCTCAAAAGATGATCCGGATATACGCCACCAGCACGATCGGCGGGACAAGCCTATGGCATTGCCACTTAATGTTGGGCACATATCGATCCTTACCAGCTCAGTTTAACCATGTCTGCTTGTTATGCCCGAAGCAGCTCGCTTTGCTAAAGCAGCTTGCTCCGCTGAAGCACCACGCTCCTGTGAAGTCTCGATATGAGATCGTACGTCGGAAAGTGTAAGACCCAAGTTTTTAAGCTTAGAATAAGTGGAAGAGATTTCCATTTACGATTAGGTTTGACGTATCGTGAAGGGAAACCTGAACAAGAGTTTATCGAATGGAATAAATTTATGAAGGAGAAAGTTCAGGAAAAGTCTAAGGGTTGCATCAAGGTCGATAAAAGGTATAGCACGATCGAATTACGCTTAAACCTAGGACAAGAACCTTAGGAAAAGACTAAGTTCCACCCTTGGGACACTGTAGGAATTTATTCCAAAAATCTTCAGAGAAATGTTAGAACTTCTCTTATTCCATATATAACCATCGTTTCGAGGCGAAACTCTAGGATCTACGAACGTCCGATTCCAATCATCGGAAGTTTGCCGAAACCGAAACCCTGGTATTTCAAAACCCTAGAATCAACCGACAATGAAGACTTTTTCTATTCAGAGCTTCAAATGAAGATTCTACACGCGTACACCCATTTCTCTTAATGATTTCAATCTTTCTTCAGAAGGAAGTTTTCTATTCCGACATTCGATGCCAAAAAGTAACTTCTCGGGTAAAATAGTTTTACACCGACTTTGCATTAGTTACCAAAAATACAAGGAGACCTCATTTTAGTTTTGGAATTATTTCGCCAAAACCTATCTTAGAATTCACGGAGAATGAAGCCGGAAAAATCAGATTCGCGAAACTTTCATTTTACCGCGTTTTGCCAACCTCTATATATAGCAAGAAAGGTGAGAAAAATCACAAAAACTCCTCCATTTTCTCTCCAAGGCCGCGAGCTCCATTGAAGGAAGAGGAAGAAGAGATTTTCTTCATTTCTTGCTTGATCGTCGATTAAACAGTTGCTACTTCAAGGTGCCGAGGTATAGTCGCTAATCCTTACCTCTGATCGCTTTTTCCATAGCTTTTCTCTATGTCTTTCTGTGCTCATAGTTTTGAGGTTTTTGCAAAACTATCCTGAATACTTCATTTTTTATTCTAAACATCTTCCCTACATTCTTCTGAGTATGTTTAGCTAATAATATCTCGCCGATTCTCGAAAAACTACCGTCCAGTTTCAATTATGGTGAAAATACCCATTTTGGGGCAAAGCTTCGTCCTTTGGGCTGAAAACTATCGCCTTAGCTTAGTGCTAGTAGGATTAGTTGTCACAAACGTCGTTGGTGACGTCCCCATCCAATTTGTTTTTAGAAATTTCAGTTTTGAAATTCTGAGCTAAAAATATTGACCAAAATACCCCTGCGACAGTTTTTGATCCGATAATTTTTCCGAGTTTAGAATACCCTTAGTTACGGCTAATGATAGCATAGGAACCAAGTTTGATCGAAGAAAAATCGAACCCCACAATTACCAAAAGTGGCCGAACACTCTAAGGGGGAGGGAGGAAAATTCCTTTTTCCAAAACTTGTCCTTTCACGCTAGATTATCGTACCTCGGAGTATGTATTACTTCGGGTAACCTTAGTGAGTATTGATAGCTTAGTTTCCGATATATTTTGATAGAATTCTGTGGTTTTACTTTAAAGGTTCATGTGAAGAGTTTCACGAGGAGCAAGGCTTTGCTTGTGAAGAGGAGTTAGAAGATCACCCTGGAGAATCTGCAGGTGAGGGCTACTCACTGAATCTCTAGTTAATGCTTAGGGTCGATGCTTTCGACATTGATTTACTGTTTATGCAATTGTTTGTGTTTGATTGGAAAAATGTTTTCTGAGGCTTCGGCTGACAATGTAGATGATTCATCTACTGACTGTTTTTGAGATTGACTTACATGCTATGTGCTATGTGGGTAATCTAGGATGTGTGGTGCATGCTTTATATGCTAAGTGCTACGTGTTTATTCTGAGATGTATTGATATATGACATGTTTGTTGACTGTGATGATTTAATTATTTTTTTCGCTGATATCTGTGATTCTGAGTAGTGAGAATAGCGGGCAGGTCATGCCGATTTTATTTTGAGAGTTTTGAGAAAGTTTGATAGGACGAATGAGATTCGGGCCTTGTTATGGTGTTTTATGGATCGAGACATTCTCTGGAATCATTTGGGGATTAGGAGATCCCGAGAACTTATAAGATTTTGCGATAAGACTAAAAGGATATTATTTTGCAAAGAAAACTCATAAGACATTAAACAACCTCTAAAATCTTCAATTAATGATAATAAACTCGAAAGGAAGCTTAGGATGCAAATCTTAGTTTTGGAAAGCGAGAAGTGTCGTCGGATCCCAAGTGTTGAGAATGTTAAGAAGTTTTGAGTATGTTGATACTCTTGTGCTCTGGGAGCAGTTTGTTTAGCCATCCAAGGGATGAGCCGAGAAGCTTCACTGAGGCGTGAGACCTTGTGAATGCGTGATACTTCACTAAGGCGTGAGACCTTGTGAATGCGTGATACTTCACTAAGGCGTGAGACCTTGTGGAAAGCATGGATCTTCACTGAGGCGTGAGACCTCGTGAACAGCATGAGACTTCACGGAAGCATGAGACTTCGTGCAAGTGTGTAAATTCACTGGGGCGTGAGACCCCGTGAAAGCATAAAACTTCACTGAAGCGTGAGACTTTGTGAATGTGTGAGACTCCACTGAAGCGTGAGACTTCGTGAGAGTATGGATGACTCGAAGAGTTATCGTGAGTGTTTGCACTCATTTTATGATTATTGTATTTTGTCGCAAAATCGACTTTTACCTTAGGGTATGCTTTTAGAGACAATAAGTTAGCTAGAACACGTGGCGACGTGTCGAGTGAGGTCGGAGACGTTGTTTGGCTAATCACATTGCATTCATGCATACATAGGAGGTTAATACACGGCGTGATACCGGACCTCGGTGAATTCCAAAATGTCATCGGATTCCAAAATGGTCATAAGACCCGGATTTCCGTGTAAGAGCGTTTGTAGACGACTCTTGTAGCAGACCGAAATGGCAGACCTACGGGTTACGGCTGATCTGACTACCGTTGTTGTTGGAGTAAGAGGCACGCGGGCAGAAATGGTCCCACCGTTGCTGGTGCTAGGATTGATCCGTTTGATGCCCATCCGTTTCCGGAGTGCATTTGGTTAACTGGGTTAACCGTCATATCATTTCATGCAACATGCATACTGACTTAGTTGCTGAGTGTGATTGATAATTGATAATCCTATTTGATGCATGCTATTTGTTATTACTGTCTTTTATATTCATTATGGAATATGCAACCCTAGGATGTTATCTCTAGCTATAAGCCTAAGTGGCTATTCTATTATCTGTATCTATCGGTGCTATTATTTACGTAATTCTTTGGAGTTGACCCTCGCGTCTTCTGTGTGTGCTTTGGCGGACTACGCCCTTTGTCAGATGTCTTTGGTGGGCTGGTTCACGACGGTTCACCCTTCAGGGGGAACTAGGGTTGAGATGCTGGAACAGGAGCGCATCGCGGTAGCGAGAGGAGGACGGATGGTGTACATAGACTAGGTCGTTCTGGATTTCGAATTCGGACGACGATCATGCTAGCATGTAGGTTTTAGTGCTGGTGTGAGCTCCTCGAGATGGGATTAGTGTAGGAGTAGAGTCTTAGCTCTGAACATCATTTATTTCTTTGGGGACAGGGTAGTTTCCCACCTATAGCTTTTTGTGTGGTTTCTTTGCGGGAATCACAGAGAGTTGGTTGGACTTAGGAGGTCTTGTTTCAGGCCGATTGGGCTAACTTATTCTCGTTTTTGAGGTTTGTGTTGCGGACACTTCACCTCTACTTTGGTCTGTACTTATTGCCTACGGGCGTTACTCTCTTTTGCTTTCCGTCACTAGGGGTTACTCGTGACGAGGTTGGGTACTTACAGAGGGGGCTGTGATTTATATTGTATATTAGTTCTGTTGTCTTCGCATTTGCGTTTTATTTATTTCAGTCTTGTTTCTATTATCGACGAAAAAAAATATTCACGTTTTTTCCGCATTAAGTTTATTTTTGGTTACTAAAGTGACGCCACCGAAATCGGGGTTGTAAATACAGTTCTCGCACAGGACAGATGTCGAACGCGATGCTGGGACAACCGGTTCGACAACTGACTAACAGTAACAAAACCAGAAAAATAATAAAGTAGAACACAGAAGATTGGTAACCCAGTTCGGTGAAACTTCACCTACGTCTGAAGGGTTTGCACCCAAAGAAAGGAAATCCACTATCTCAAGATTCAGGAATTACAGACACTCATGAACACCACAGTTCATAGTTCACTTCCTAATCTACCCAAGTGTATTTCTACTTAGTATCTCAACCTAAGTATGAGAGTCCCTCTCCCTTTCTCTCAATCACTGCCACAGTGATTGGTAACAAACAATCAACAATCAGAGTTTGAAGAATTAAAGAACACAGAACACAACTTTGCTTTATAGAATCATGGAGCAAAGTTTGTTCACAAGAAACAAGGATAAAGAACAATGAACAACCCTAAAACACTTGATCTCTCTCTATTAGCTTCAGTGGTCTTCAAGCTTTAGGTCTTCATCCTTTTTATAGACTTCAGCAGCAGCAGGTAGGCACTAGGGTTTGCTTGGGCTGAAGTAACAGATTGCAACAATAATCAAATCAAAACAGAATCTCCAAAGATCTTGTTGCGTTTTTCCCAAGTAAAGATAGAAACAAATCTTTTATCAAAGATTGTTTCAACAAATAACAACCCAACAATTAAAACCCTTCTGGAATAGCTACTTGCTCCTCAAGTAACTCAAAAACATATCTTCAGCAAATCTTCAGAGGGCCCACAAAATTAAACTTCAGCAAAGGACTGATGTCCTAGCTTCACGAAATCAGATGCCACGGCATCTGCTTCGACAATCAGTTGTTTTTGACAAAATGCATGACAAAATGTTCCAACAATCTCCCCCTTTGTCAAATTTTGTCTAAAACAACTCACAGTCAGAGAGGATAAAAACTAGAGAAACAATTCTCCCCCTTAGTCAGATCTCCCCCTCAACGGATGCAACTACACAACCAACTACCATTCTTCAGAAGACAAAGTTGGAACAAAAATACTCACAAACACAAAACCAGAAGTACAAACAGCCTAAGCACATGATGACACCAAAATAGAACAGCTTGAACACCATAGTATCAAAAATACTACCATCAGAAGCTGGCAGCACATGATCAGAAGTACTACTATCAGAAATACTGTTTATCAGAAGCAACATCAGAAATACTGCTTATCAGAAGTAACGTTTCAGAAACAAACATAGCCATTGTCTTGAACTTGTCTTCAAATTGAACAGACCAAAGCTAACACTATCAGAACACACATAGCGAAAACAGAAGCAGCTTCACAGTAGAGACATAAGTCTTCACAAACTTCTGAAAACTCAAATATCTGAATCACAAACTTCTGAAAACTCAAACATCTGAAACACAAACTTCTGAAAACTCAAACATCTGAAAACTCAAACATCTGAATCACAAACTTCTAAATCACAAACTTCTGAAAACTACTCCCCCTTTTTAGCACAAATTTGGCAAAGGTAGCACAGCATAAACAAACCATCTCTTCTAAGACCAGAATGACAACAATTCATGAACACTTTCAATAACTGACTTCTTGCAAACGGTAGATGGTTCAGAACCCAAGGTAGATTGATGGATTTGGAGATCAAGTTCAGATGTGTCAACAATGGGGTTTGGATTTCCAACAGAGGGTCCCATACTCACATCTGAAGTAGTCTCAACTAATGTGTCAACATGGGGTTCAACATTTGGAACAGAAACAGATTCAACTGATATCTCATGAATCACACTAGGCACAATAGCATTAGGATCTGCACTTACAGATTCACCTATGCTTGCATGAACAGTTGATGGTGCATTTGAACCTTCAAGAGAACTTGCAGCAACAAATTTCTTCCTCCATTCCTTCATAACATCTACACCAGAACTCTGAGATTTAAGAAGAGCAACATCCTTGTTGGTCATGAGAAAATGCCTAGGAGCCTTCACAATCTCTTTCTTCTCCTTCTCTTTAAGCCCACTTGGTTTCCATTCTTTCCTTGTTGGAGTTACTTGTGGATTGGTCCTTGGTTGATCATGAGACTGAGGATATCCATATAGCTTGTAACAGTAAGGCCTTATATGACCAAGTTTGCCACAGTGATGACATCTCCAAGTAGATTTCTTGGATTTTCTGAACTGAGGGTACACATGTCGTACAGAATGATGCGACATTGGGTCTGACATTGGTTGCTTAGTTTGCTTTTTAGATGAAGCAGACTTATTTGCACTCTTGTAGCTGAAGCCTATCCCCTCCATATCTCCAACTGTTTTCCCAACTTCCAGAATCTCCTCTAACACATTAGTACTTTTATTCATCATACGAATAGACTTTTTCATACCTTCAAGCTTTGAGTTCAGTAATGTTACCTCCTCCTGCAGTTTTGCATTAGTGATCTGAAGTTTCTCATTCTCCTCACGCAACTTGCTGATGGTCTTTACTTCTTCTTGCAAACTGGAGTTATTACTCTGAAGTTGCTTCTTCTCAGCAATCAAATCCTTGACTTCTTTTCTCATTTTCTCACCATACATACATGATTCCTCCCACTTAGCCAGCAACAATTTGTAGGTTTCAACTAGTTCTTCCTCATCACCATCACTTGACTCAGCATCAGAATAGCACTTCCCAATGAGAGCCTTTACATGAATAGCCTTGGTTGTATCATTCTCATGTTTGTCTGTGAGTTGAAATTCAGTATTCTTCACATTGTCCGACACATTGTCCAGGACATTTGTATTTGACATTCTGCCCAAACTCTTCAACGCTTTGTTAAGTAATGATACAGCTTCTGCAATGTTTGCATCAGTATCCTTCTCCCTCTGATCTTCATCTTCTTCAGTGTTGGACACAAAGGTTATACTCTTCGCCTTCTTCTCAGATCTACCATTAAGAGACATCTCAAAGGTTTGCAAGGAACCAATGAGTTCATCAACCTTGATGTTACTGATGTCTTGGGCTTCTTCAATGGCAGTTACCTTCATATCAAACCTCTTGGGGAGAGACCTGAGAATCTTTCTTGCTAACTTTTCTTCAGACATTGGTTCCCCTAGGGCAAAAGAAGAGTTGGCTAGATCCCTTATTCGCATGTGAAACTCATATATGGATTCATCCTCATTCATCTACATAGTTTCAAACTGAGTTGTAAGAAGTTGAAGCTTTGACATACGTACTTTTGATGTTCCTTCATGAGCAGTCTTGAGAATCTCCCATGCTTCTTTAGCCACAGTACATGTGTTAATTAACCTGAACATATTTTTGTCAACTCCATTAAAAATAGCATTCAAGGCTTTGGAGTTTCCAAGAGCTTCGTCATCTTCTTTCTTTGTCCACTTATCTTCAGGCTTCAATTCAGTTGTGGATGCTATCACAGGATGTTTCCATCCCTTGACTATTGCCTTCCATGTTATACTGTCCATAGATTTGAGAAACACCATCATTCGAGCCTTCCAGTAGTCATAATTGGTACCATCCAAAATTGGTGGCATATAGATTGATCTTCTTGCATCCATAATGTTGTCCTTGAGAACAGAATATATTCCCTGGAGCTCACCCAACAGAGTAGGGTGCCTGCTCTGATGCCAATTGTAAATACAGTTCTCGCACAGGACAGATGTCGAACGCGATGCTGGGACAACCGGTTCGACAACTGACTAACAGTAACAAAACCAGAAAAATAATAAAGTAGAACACAGAAGATTGGTAACCCAGTTCGGTGAAACTTCACCTACGTCTGGAGGGTTTGCACCCAAAGAAAGGAAATCCACTATCTCAAGATTCAGGAATTACAGACACTCATGAACACCACAGTTCATAGTTCACTTCCTAATCTACCCAAGTGTATTTCTACTTAGTATCTCAACCTAAGTATGAGAGTCCCTCTCCCTTTCTCTCAATCACTGCCACAGTGATTGGTAACAAACAATCAACAATCAGAGTTTGAAGAATTAAAGAACACAGAACACAACTTTGCTTTATAGAATCATGGAGCAAAGTTTGTTCACAAGAAACAAGGATAAAGAACAATGAACAACCCTAAAACACTTGATCTCTCTCTATTAGCTTCAGTGGTCTTCAAGCTTTAGGTCTTCATCCTTTTTATAGACTTCAGCAGCAGCAGGTAGGCACTAGGGTTTGCTTGGGCTGAAGTAACAGATTGCAACAATAATCAAATCAAAACAGAATCTCCAAAGATCTTGTTGCGTTTTTCCCAAGTAAAGATAGAAACAAATCTTTTATCAAAGATTGTTTCAACAAATAACAACCCAACAATTAAAACCCTTCTGGAATAGCTACTTGCTCCTCAAGTAACTCAAAAACATATCTTCAGAAAATCTTCAGAGGGCCCACAAAATTAAACTTCAGCAAAGGACTGATGTCCTAGCTTCACGAAATCAGATGCCACGGCATCTGCTTCGACAATCAGTTGTTTTTGACAAAATGCATGACAAAATGTTCCAACAGGGGTGTTACATTGTGGTATCAGAGCACGGTCGAGTCTTTCGGGAGTTGTTGGGGAATAGGTCTTCTGTGCTAGGTTGTGTGACTCTGCAAAGAGTAAAAAAATTGATTGTCTGCAAGCGATTTTTTCGCTTAGAATTGATTGAAGTTATTGCTTAATCATATTGTATAGTTATACTAGATGCTATCTTATGATGAGTACTAACTGTTTGTTTAACTTAACAGAACATGGTGAACACTAACCAGTTAGCTGAGATGATGGCCACTATGGCCCAAGCTGTGACAGCGCAAGCAAACGATAATGCTATGAGGCGTGCTGCTGAGGAGGCACGTGATCAGCATCAGCGTCAGAGAGAAGTGACACTGGACCAGAACAAGGGCCTGAATGACTTTAGGAGGCAAGATCCACCAAAGTTCTCGGGTGGTACTGACCCGGACAAAGCGGATCTCCGGATTCAGGAGATTGAGAAGATATTTGGCGTTTTGCAAACTGCTGAGGGTGCCAAGTTGGGTATGGCAACTTATCTGCTGCTCGGTGATGCTGAGTACTGGTGGATGGGCACCAGGGGGATCATGGAAGCTAACCATGAAGAGATCAACTGGAACTCTTTCCGGACCGCGTTCTTGGAAAAGTATTTTCCAACAAGTGCTCGGGATGAGCGGGAGGCACAGTTTCTGACACTCTGACAAGGAGGTATGTCTGTACCGGAATTTGCTTCGAAGCTGGAGTCTTTGGCGAAGCATTTTCAATTCTTTAATGATCATGTTGATGAGCGCTACATGTGTAAGCGTTTTGTTAATGGACTGAGGCCTGATATTGAGGACTCGGTAAGGCCATTGGGAATTATGCGCTTTCAGTCGTTGGTGAAGAAAGCCACAGAAGTGGAGCTAATGAAGAATAGGAGGTTGAACCGTGCCGGAACTGGAGGGCCGATGAGGTCGGGCTCTCAAAATTTTCAAGACAAAGGGAAATTTCAAAGCGGGAGGCCATATCAGCGTCCTGCTGAAAAAGGGTTTACTTCAGGATGTTACAGGCCCATGACGGGTACTGCTGGTGGTTCTGGAGATCGGACTTTGAACAGGGAGATGACCTGTTTCAGATGTGGGAAGCCGGGGCACTATGCTAATGCTTGTCCCGACACGAGGCCCAAATGCTTTAATTGTAACAGAATGGGGCATAATGCCGGTCAGTGCAGAGCACCCAAGACGGAACCAACCGTGAACACTGCTCGTGGAAAGCGTCCTGCTGCTAAAGCAAGAGTTTACACCATGGACGGTGAGAGAGCTGAGGGGTTTGTCAGAGGAGAGCGCAAGAACGATGGTAACCTTCTAACCATTCTTTCTCATTCTAGTATAATATGTTTCATTACTCTCGTAGCGTGTGCAAACACACCTAACTTACTTAGGCTGTCTAAGCTTTGACCCTATAGTTATTACGCCTATTAATACTTTATTTGACCGTTGCTCGTATTTAAACTATAGAAGTTACACGAGGTTTAGAATAACACGTTAAGCCTAGAAAGTAGTCTTGCACCGATGCGTTTAACAAGAAGCTAGAAGCTAAAGAATGAATCTTAGAGAGATTCCGTATGGATAATATACGTATGATGTCGAGAGTGTGTAGTTCCGTAGCGACATCGTTGAGGATTTAATATCAGGGTAATGGACTTTGATAGGGGGATGTGTAAGATGAATTTGGATTGATCGAGGATTTGTTGGGTTTGGGAGGAAAGTTCGTGTTAAGTAATTGATTTCCTTTGGGAAGGAGTGTTCGTATTAAGAAATGTTGGAGAGTTAAAGCATATTAGAGGTCCAAACTTAGTGAAGGCTTAGATTTTAGATCAATCGATTTGATCACGAACGCGTGAGACATGAAGTCTTGTCAAGTTTTGATCGAGAGACTAAGTATTTGAAATGATTGGAGGATGGTCAAATTACAGAAAGGGAAGTGTTCGTATCAAGATGAACACTTGAGGTATAGTTATGATTGGATCTTCTAGAGGATAAATCTCGATTTATGCGAAGTGTTAGAGATTTCAGTAAGCCTAAATTGGTTTGAGCGAGGAAGGTTTTGAGGACGAAGACGACAATAATGGATTGTTGGGTATTAAGAGGATGATTAGTTTATGAGTTGTTGATGAATTTATGATTAAGGGAATGAGCCTTGTCATGCACGAGGTATTAAGACTCAAGTTGAGTTCTAATTTGAATGGTGACTAAGCAGAAGATCGATTTCATGGTGCGAATGAGGATAATTACGAAGTTGGAAGTGACGTTAATGGACTAGTAGATTCCAAGGCAATAGTTCGTCTAGGAGTTATCAAGCGATCGAGTTGAGTTTTGGATCATGAGTGCTTTAGCGAAAGTTATGTGGAACAAAGACACGGACGGTGCTATATGGGAGTTAGAGGAAAAGATCTGTAAGACCCAAGTTTTTAAGCTTAGAATAAGTGGAAGAGATTTCCATTTACGATTAGGCTTGATGTATCGTGAAGGAAAACCTGAACAAGAGTTTATCGAATGGAAAATATTTATGAAGGAGAAAGTTCAGGAAAAGTCTAAGGATAGTATTAAAGTCGATATAAGTTATAACGTGAGTCTTATTCGCTTACGCCTAGGGCAAGAGCGTTAGTAAACGATTAATTTACCCTTAAAGCACTATAGGAACTAATTCCAAAAATCTTTAGAGGAATGTTAGAATTTCTCTTAATCATTTCTATGACAAGCGTTTCGATACGAAACCCTAGAATGTACGAACGTCAAATTCCAATACTCGGAAGTTTGCCGAAACCGAATCACTGATAGTCCAAGAACCCTAAAATAAACGGACGACGAAGACTTTTTCTATTCGGCGATTCAAACGAAAATTCCACACGCGTACACCTATTTCTCTCGATGTTTCTAATCTTTCTTCAGAAGGAAGTTTTCTCATCCGACATCAATTGCAAAAAGTAGTTTTGCGGTATATTTTGAAGCAGACTGTTTTCAAGCCATTTTCTCACTTAAATGAACCCGATGCAAGTATCGTCCTTTCTTGGATCGACACTTAGCTTAGATGCGCAATATGACAACGTTATATTTATTCTAAATGTCTCAAAATTATTCTTTAGCTCAATTTTTACTCATTTCTTTGTCCATGGATCATTTTAATTTGCTCAAAGTGATCCAAATTTATATTTTATTATTTCATAAAGTTCCTCATAATTTTTAGGATAATGATATATCATTCTTATATTTTTCTCTTAACTTTATGAGCTAAATTCTACGGTATCTAAACCAATTTGTACCGTTAAATATTGTATTATAATGTAGGGAGCATATCAGGTGAGAGGAGTGGTTTATGGTGAGAGATGAGAGAGGTTAATATAAACCATCAGATTAACATATACGGCCATGATGCAATCTCACATTAATATATCTGTTTTATTCTAATACCCCAGTACCACGCGCGTCTGTCATCACCTCCTTCCCCTTCTCTTGTGCGTTTGGCTCTGAACTCTACAGCAGTGAAGATTTATCATCAAACCATGGGGATTAACATCACTTTCGTAGACGAAACTATTTCGAGGCTCTTATGGGTCGAGGATCATCAGCTAGTTCTATCAATCAGGTTGGATTTCTCCAATTCGTCGACATTCAAACAAAAACCTAAACGAATTTTTCATTTTCAGCAAAGCAATCAAAGCAATCAATTTTGATTTTAAGAATCTCATTTGCGTCACTCAACACACTCTTGCTCTCTCAAAGAATCAAAGGGTTATTGAGAATGGATAGGTGGCCTTGCAAATTAAAAATTGGATCTGCAAACCAAACATTGAAAACCAGAAATTGTAAAAATCAATAAAATGCAACTCACGATTGCAAAATAGAAGACGGTTGGCCAAAGCAGGGGCAAGGAGAAACCAGATTGAAAGAAAAAGAAGTCTCATGAGAGAGAAGGAAAATCAGAATGAGGTGGGTGAATGGTTATCACGCGCGAGAAGAGGAGTGGGTTGCCAGATACACAATTAATAAGGGTGAGGTTATTTTTTTTAAACCAGATTGAATCCTATTCGTTCATAAATATCAAACGGCTATTATTAACCCCTCTCATCTCTCACCGTAAACCACTCCTCTCACTTGATATGCTCCCTTATAATGTATATATATATAACTCACGCACACCCTCCCTCACAATTCTAATCCTCACGTTCACTCTCTGTTTCTTTCCCTCATCACCGACTATACACACACAAAATGAATATACTAAATTATCTCCACTATTTCTTCTTGCTTTAAGTACTGAAGAAAACAATCAAACTTTTCGTTCAAACTCTTGTCACAAAATCAAATTCCATTCTCACTCTCTTTAACGTGTCTCTGTGGCAGCACCTACAAATTTCTCCATCAAATTTCTATTCCATATTACTTTCTCCTACCACTAGTGCAAGAGCCTTGTCTATTTAATTAAATCAAGAAGAATCAGATATCATCTTTTTCACAATTGAAGAAGAGGGGCCGTGAACAAGTAGGAAGTGGAGATTCCGGCACTGTTCCGTCGTTTCTTGACCGATCGTCGTACTGATAGTTGCTACGCGTAGACCTCGAGGTACTGATGCTATTTCTTACCTCTGATCGTCTTTTCCATAGCTTTTCTCTATGTCTTTCTGTGCTCATAGTTTAGAGGTTTTTGCAAAACTATCCTGATAATTCCATTTTTGATTCTAAACATCTTCCCTACGTTCTTCTGAGTATGTTTATCTAATAATATTGCGCCGATTCTCGAAAAACTACCGTCGAGTTTCAATTCTGCTTAAAATACCCATTTTGGGGCAAAGCTTCGTCCTTTGGGCTGAAAACTATTGCCTTAGCTTAGTGCTAGTAGGATTAGTTGTCATAAACGTCGTTGGTGACGTCCCCATCCAATTTGCTTTTCGAAATTTCGGTTTTGAATTTCTGAGCTAAAAATAATGACCAAAATACCCCTGCGACAGTTTTCGATCCGATAATTTTTCCGAGTTTAGAATACCCTTAGTTACGGCTAATAATAACCTAGGAACCAAGTTTGATCGAAGAAAAATCGAACCACCTAATTACCTAAAGTGGCCGAGCACCCTAAGGGGGAGGAAGGAAAATTCCTTTTTCAAAAACTTGTCCTTTCGCGCTAGGTTATCGTACCTCGGAGTATGTACTACTTCGTGTAACCTTAGTGAGTATTGATTACTGAGTTTCTGATAGATGTTGATGGAATTCTGTGGTTTTTGCTCTAAGGTTTATTTGAGGAGTTTCAAGGAGAAGAAGGCATAGAGTGTGAAGGGACGTTTGAGGATAACGCTGGAATAACTACGGGTAAGGGCAACTTACCTTACTAGCTAATGCTTTAGGTGTCGACGCATTCGACTTGATTTACTGTTTATGCACTTGTTTGTGTTTTGATTGGGAAAAGTTTTCTGAGGCTTGGGCTGACAATGTAGATGATTCATCTACTGACTGTTTTTGAGATTGAATTATATGGTACGTGCTAAGTGGGTAATCTAGGATGTGTGATGCATGCTTTATATGCTAAGTGCTACGTGATTATTCTAGGATGTGTTGATATATGCCATGTTTGTTGACTGTGCTGATTTAATTATGTCTTCTCACTGATATCTGTGTTACTGAAAAGTGAGAATAGCGGGCAGGTCATGCCGATTTTATTTTGAGATTTTGGGGAAAGTTTGATAGGACGAATGAGATTCGGTCCTTGTTATGGTTTTTCATGGATCGAGACATTCTCTGGAGTCATTTGGGAATAGGAGATCCCGAGAACTTATAAGATTTGCGATAAGACAAAAGTGGAAACTATTTTGTAAGGAAAACTCATAAGACATTAAACAACCTTTAAACCTTTTAATAATGATAATAATCTCGAAGGAAAGCTTAGGAGTCAAATCTTAGTTTTTGGAAAACGAGAAGTGTCGTCGGATCCAAGTGTTGAGATATTGGGAGGTTTTGAGTATGTTGATACTCTTGTGCTCTGGGAGCAGTTGTGTTGTTGGGCTATCTGAGAGATAAGCCAGGAAACGGGTAGTTTCCGAGTATGTTGATGCTCTTTGCTCGTTGAGCAGTGTTGACCATCGGATAGAGATGAGTCGGATGATTTGGAGATCATCATGAGTTACAGTTTATACCTTCGGGTACAGTTTATACCTTCGGGTACAGTTTATACCTTCGGGTAATTCGGACATCGACGGGGGATATGATCGACCGTGAGGTTAGGATCGACCTGTTGATTGTCGGGCATAGCGGAGGGAAAAGTCGACCCGCAGGGTTAGGACTGATCCGGCTATGTCAAGGTTGTAAGTGACACTCGAGGGTTATGGTCGACACAATGCCAGTGTTAGGACCGACTCGATCGTGCCCAGCCTACTTCTTCCGGAATCGTCGAGATTGACGTTGCATTGACATATCATGCACTCTAATTAGATTCGTTGGGTTTTGGATGAGTTGATGTTGATAAACATCGTTATGTGTTTTGATGAGTAGATGTTGATAAATATCGTTACGTGCTTTGATGATTGAATTGTACTAGAGATTTGATAACATGCTATGTTTAAACCTTAGGGTAGACAATGCAGAACTTATATGTATTTATACAATATATATATACCCCTTACACTTTACCTATTGTCTTGTATTCTCTATACTATATTCCGTAAGTTGACCCTTGCACGTGCTACCTGTGTTTGGGGGGCTATGTATGCCCTTTTTGTCAGATGTCGTCGATGGATTCTTCCGTGATTCTTCGTCGTTCGGGGAAGACCCGGAGCGAAATGACTACTACTGAGCCTTCAACGAGGACCCGGACTTCATGCATGACCAGATGAGAGTCGATGATGAAAGTATAGGGGATGGGTGTTTAGAGTCTACTAAGGTTGGGTGTTAGTGTCATAGCTCTGACTTATTCTTATTTTTGAGGGCTTGTGTTGCTGACACTTGACCTATCCTTTTGGGATTGTACATTTTGCCTACGGGCGTTACACTTTTCTACTTTCCGTCACTGGAGGTTACTCGTGACGAGGTTGCTACTTACAGCGGGGGCTGTAATTATTATTGTACATTAGTTCGGTTATCTTTAGTTGTTGAGTTTCATTTCCTTTAGTCTCTAATATTATTATCGAAAAAAAAAAAATTTCACGTTTTCCGCATTAAGTTTCTTTTGGTTACTAAAGTGACGCCACCGAAATCGGGGTGTTACATTGTGGTATCAGAGCACGGTCGAGTCTTTCGGGAGTCTTTGGGGAATAGGTCTTCTGTGCTAGGTTGTGTGACTCTGCAAAGAGTAAAAAAATTGATTGTCTGCCAAGCGATTTTTCGCTTAGAATTGATTGAAGTTATTGCTTAATCATATTGTATAGTCATGCTAAATGCTATCTTATGATTAGTACTAACTGTTTGTTTAACTAGACAGAACATGGTGAACTCTAACCAACTTGCTGAGATGGTGGCCACTTTGGTCCAAGCAATGACTGTACAGACGAATGACAATGCACAGAGGCGTGCTACTGAGGATACACGCGAGCTACACCGGCTTCAGAGAGAAGCAGCCCTGGACCAGAATAGGGGACTGAATGATTTCAGAAGGCAGGATCCACCCAAGTTCACGGGTGGGACTGACCCGGACAATGCGGATCTGTGGATCCAAGAAATTGAGAAGATTTTCGAAGTACTGCAGACTGCTGAAGGGGCTAAGGTGGGCCTGGCAACTTATCTGCTGCTGGGCGATGCTGAGTACTGGTGGAAGGGTACCAGAGGAATTATGGGAGCTAACCACGAAGAGGTGAATTGGAACTCTTTTCGTACTGCATTTCTAGAGAAGTACTTTTCAACTAGCGCTCGAGACGAGCGGGAGGCACAATTTCTGACCCTTTGTCAAGGGAGCATGACCGTACCTGAGTATGCTTCCAAGCTGGAATCATTGGCTAAGCACTTCCAGTTTTTCAACAACCATGTTGATGAACGCTACATGAGTAAGCGGTTTCTGAATGGGCTGAGAGCAGACATTGAGGATTCAGTGAGGCCGTTGGGGATTATGCGATTTCAGGATTTGGTAGAAAAGGCCACAGAGGTGGAGCTGATGAAAAATAGAAGGATGAATAGAACAGGAGCTGGGGGACCGATGAGGTCTAGCTCCCAAGACAATCTTGGAAAAGGAAAGTTTCAGATGAAGAAGCCTTATCAGCGCCCTATGGGGGAAGGTTATACCCTAGGACAGTACAAACCGATAACCATTGCTACTGGAGGTGCAGGGAATCGAGTCGGCAACACGGATGTGACATGTTTCAGGTGTGGGAAGACTGGACATTTTGCTGACAAGTGCTCAGCGACTGGACCAAGATGCTTTAATTGCAACCGAGTGGGACATCTAGCCGTGGACTGTAAGGCGCCCAAGAGGGAGCCATCTGTTAACACTGCAAGGGGAAAGCGCCTCACTACTAGGGGAAGAGTCTATATTATGGACGGAGAAGGATCGGAGAAGTTAGCCAGAGGAGATTGCAAGAACGACGGTAACCTTCTAACCATTCTTTCTCATTCTAGTATAATACGTTCCATTACTCTCATTGCGCATGCAACATACCTATCTTACCTATATTGTTTAAGCTTTGACCTTATAGTTATTACACCTATTAAGACTTTATTTGACCATTGCTCGTGTTTTAACTATAGAAGTTACACAAGGTTTAGGATAACACACTAAGCCTAGAAAGTAGTCTTCCACCGATGCGTTTAAAAGGAAGCTAGAAGCTGAAGAATGAATCTCATAGAGATTCTTGCTGGGTAGTATACGTACTATATTGAGGGTGTGTAGTTCCGTAGCGGCATCGTTGAAGATTTAATATCAGGATTGTTGTGACTGCTGGATGATAGGAACTCATTGACTGTTCCAGTGGGTTTTTCTAGATTTTCACCTTCGATGTATTTGGCCTGATCAACTTAATATTGACGGGGTGATATTCGGAATCACAACTGGCGATGGACTTTGATAGAAGGATGTGTAAGATGAATTTGAATTGGTCGAGGATTAGTCGGATTTGGGAGGAAAGTTCGTGTTAAGTAATTGATTTTCTTTGGGAAGGGGTTGTCGTCTTAAGAAAAGAATATTCATTTAAGAAGTATTGAAGAATTAAAGGGTGTGAGAGGTCCAAACTTAGCGAAGGTTTAGATTTTAAGACAATCGATGTAATCACGAACGCGTGAGACATGAAGTCTTGTCAGGTTTTGATCGAGAGACTAAGTATTGGATTGTTTGGAGGATGATCAAGTTACAGAAAGGAAAGTGTAAATTGGTTTGAGTGAGGAAGGTTTTGAGGACGAAGACGACAATAATGGATTTTTAGATATTAAGATGAAGATTAGCTTATAAGTTGTTGATAAGTTAATGTTAAGGGAATGAGTCTTGTGATGCACAAGGTATTAAGACTCAAGTTGAGTTTTAATTTGAATGGTGACTAAGTAGAAGATTGATTTCATGGTGCGAATGAGGATGGTTACGAAGTTGGAAGTGACGTTAATGGACTAGTAGATTCCAAGGCAATAGTTTGTCTAGGAGTTATCAAGCGATCGAGTTGAGTTTTGGATCATAAGTGAACATCACGGGGACAAGTTGAGCATTCACTCCGGAACATAGAGAAGTACCGAGCTTCTAATCAGCATTTTGGACGAACAAAAGCAAAGGAGCAAGTGGTTAAGGTTGTGCGATTGCACGAATGCCAACAAATATTATTTCCAACGGAGACCCGACGCAAGTGGTCGAACCGGACAACATAGAGTTGGAAGATGATATGTCTTTTGAGACGCCGTCGGTCAGCATTGGGGCTAGAAGAGTGAAACAATCGAGGAGAAAGCAGAGTGTTTTAGCGAAAGTTATTTGGAACAAAGACACGGACGGTGCTATATGGGAGTTAGAGGAAAAGATCAAGGAATAATATCCGGAGCTTTTTACTGAACCCTAAGTTTCGAGGACGAAACTTTCTTTTTGGAGGGTAGTAATGTAAGACCCAAGTTTTTAAGCTTAGAATAAGTGGAAGAGATTTCCATTTACGATTAGGCTTGATGTATCGTGAAGGAAAACCTGAACAAGAGTTTATCGAATGGAAGATATTTATGAAGGAGAAAGTTCAGGAAAAGTCTAAGGATAGTATTAAAGTCGATATAAGTTATAACGTGAGTCTTATTCGCTTACGCCTAGGGCAAGAGCGTTAGTAAACGATTAATTTACCCTTAAAGCACTATAGGAACTAATTCCAAAAATCTTCAGAGGAATGTTAGAATTTCTCTTAATCATTTCTATGACAAGCGTTTCGATACGAAACCCTAGAATGTACGAACGTCAAATTCCAATACTCGGAAGTTTGCCGAAACCGAATCACTGATAGTCCAAGAACCCTAAAATCAACGGACGACGAAGACTTTTTCTATTCGGAGCTTCAAACGAAGATTCCACATGCGTACACCTATTTCTCTCGATGTTTCTAATCTTTCTTCAGAAGGAAGTTTTCTCATCCGACATCAATTGCAAAAAGTAGTTTTGAGGTATATTTTGAAGCAGACTGCGTTCAAGCCATTTTCTCACTTAAATGAACCCGATGCAAGTATCGTCCTTTCTTGCATCGACACTTAGCTTAGATGCACAATATGACAACGTTATATTTATTCTAAATGTCTCAAAATTATTCTTTAGCTCAATTTTTACTCATTTCTTTGTCCATGAATCATTTTAATTTGCTCAAAGTGATCCAAATTTATATTTTATTATTTCATAAAGTTCCTCATAATTTTTAGGATAATGATATATCATTCTTATATTTTTCTCTTAACTTTATGAGCTAAATTCTACGGTATCTAAACCAATTTGTACCGTTAAATATTGTATTATAATGTATATATATATCACTCACTCACACCCTCCCTCACAATTCTAATCCTCACGTTCACTCTCTGTTTCTTTCCCTCATCACCGACTATACACACACAAAATGAATATACTAAATTATCTCCACTATTTCTTCTTGCTTTAAGTACTGAAGAAACAATCAAACTTTTCTTTCAAACTCTTGTCACAAAATCAAATTCCATTCTCACTCTCTTTAACGTGTCTCTGTGGCAGCACCTACAAATTTCTCCATCAAATTTCTATTCCATATTACTTTCTCCTACCACTAGTGCAAGAGCCTTGTCTATTTAATTAAATCAAGAAGAATCAGATATCATCTTTTTCACAATTGAAGAACAGGGGCCGTGAACAAGTAGGAAGTGGAGATTCCGGCACCGTTCCGTCGTTTCTTGACCGATCGTCGCACTGATAGTTGCTACGCGTAGACCTCGAGGTACTGATGCTATTTCTTACTTCTGATCGTCTTTTCCATAGCTTTTCTCTATGTCTTTCTGTGCTCATAGTTTTGAGGTTTTTGCAAAACTATCCTGATAATCCCATTTTTGATTCTAAACATCTTCCCTACATTCTTCTGAGTATGTTTATCTAATAATACTGCGCCGATTCTCGAAAAACTACCGTCGAGTTTCAATTCTGCTTAAAATACCCATTTTGGGGCAAAGCTTCATCCTTTGGGCTGAAAACTATCGCCTTAGCTTAGTGCTAGTAGGATTAGTTGTCATAAACGTCGTTGGTGACGTCCCCATCCAATTTGCTTTTCGAAATTTCGGTTTTGAATTTCTGAGCTAAAAATAATGACCAAAATACCCCTGCGACAGTTTTCGATCCGATAATTTTTCCGAGTTTAGAATACCCTTAGTTACGGCTAATAATAACCTAGGAACCAAGTTTGATCGAAGAAAAATCGAACCACCTAATTACCTAAAGTGGCCGAGCACCCTAAGGGGGAGGAAGGAAAATTCCTTTTTCAAAAATTTGTCCTTTCGTGCTAGGTTATCGTACCTCGGAGTATGTACTACTTCGTGTAACCTTAGTGAGTATTGATTACTGAGTTTCTGATAGATGTTGATGGAATTCTGTGGTTTTTGCTCTAAGGTTTATTTGAGGAGTTTCAAGGAGGAGAAGGCATAGAGTGTGAAGGGACGTTTGAGGAGAACGCTGGAATAACTACGGGTAAGGGCAACTTACCTTACTAGCTAATGCTTTAGGTGTCGACGCATTCGACTTGATTTACTGTTTATGCACTTGTTTGTGTTTTGATTGGGAAAAGTTTTCTGAGGCTTCGGCTGACAATGTAGATGATTCATCTACTGACTGTTTTTGAGATTGAATTATATAATACGTGCTAAGTGGGTAATCTAGGATGTGTGATGCATGCTTTATATGCTAAGTGCTACGTGATTATTCTAGGATGTGTTGATATATGCCATGTTTGTTGACTGTGCTGATTTAATTATGTCTTCTCACTGATATCTGTGTTACTGAAAAGTGAGAATAGCGGGCAGGTCATGCCGATTTTATTTTGAGATTTTGGGGAAAGTTTGATAGGACGAATGAGATTCGGTCCTTGTTATGGTTTTTCATGGATCGAGACATTCTCTGGAGTCATTTGGGAATAGGAGATCTCGAGAATTTATAAGATTTGCGATAAGACAAAAGTGGAAACTATTTTGTAAGGAAAACTCATAAGACATTAAACAACCTTTAAACCTTTTAATAATGATAATAATCTCGAAGGAAAGCTTAGGAGTCAAATCTTAGTTTTTGGAAAACGAGAAGTGTCGTCGGATCCAAGTGTTGAGATATTGGGAGGTTTTGAGTATGTTGATACTCTTGTGCTCTGGGAGCAGTTGTGTTGTTGGGCTATCTGAGAGATAAGCCGGGAAACGGGTAGTTTCCGAGTATGTTGATGCTCTTTGCTCGTTGAGCAGTGTTGACCATCGGATAGAGATGAGTCAGATGATTTGGAGATCATCATGAGTTACAGTTTATACCTTCGGGTACAGTTTATACCTTCGGGTACAGTTTATACCTTCGGGTAATTCGGACATCGACGGGGGATATGATCGACCGTGAGGTTAGGATCGACCTGTTGATTGTCGGGCATAGCGGAGGGAAAAGTCGACCCGCAGGGTTAGGACTGATCCGGCTATGTCAAGGTTGTAAGTGACACTCGAGGGTTATGGTCGACACAATGCCAGTGTTAGGACCGACTCGATCGTGCCCAGCCTACTTCTTCCGGAATCGTTGAGATTGACGTTGCATTGACATATCATGCACTCTAATTAGATTCGTTGGGTTTTGGATGAGTTGATGTTGATAAACATCGTTATGTGTTTTGGATGAGTTGATGTTGATAAACATCGTTATGTGTTTTGATGAGTAGATGTTGATAAATATCGTTACGTGCTTTGATGATTGAATTGTACTAGAGATTTGATAACATGCTATGTTTAAACCTTAGGGTAGACAATGCAGAACTTATATGTATATATACAATATATATATACCCCTTACACTTTACCTATTGTCTTGTATTCTCTATACTATATTCCGTAAGTTGACCCTTGCACGTGCTACCTGTGTTTGGGGGGCTATGTATGCCCTTTTTGTCAGATGTCGTCGATGGATTCTTTCGTGATTCTTCGTCGTTCGGGGAAGACCCGGAGCGAAATGACTACTACTGAGCCTTCGACGTGGACCCGGACTTCATGCATGACCAGATGAGAGTCGATGATGAAAGTATAGGGGATGGGTGTTTAGAGTCTACTAAGGTTGGGTGTTAGTGTCATAGCTTTGACTTATTCTTATTTTTGAGGGCTTGTGTTGCTGACACTTGACCTATCCTTTTGGGATTGTACATTTTGCCTACGGGCGTTACACTTTTCTACTTTCCGTCACTGGAGGTTACTCGTGACGAGGTTGCTACTTACAGCGGGGGCTGTAATTATTATTGTACATTAGTTCGGTTATCTTTAGTTGTTGAGTTTCATTTCCTTTAGTCTCTAATATTATTATCGAAAAAAAAAATATTTCACGTTTTCCGCATTAAGTTTCTTTTGGTTACTAAAGTGACGCCACCGAAATCGGGGTGTTACAAGATCAAGGAATAATATCTGGAGCTTTTACTGAACCCTAAGTTTCGAGGACGAAACTTTCTTTTTGAAGGGTAGTAATGTAAGACCCAAGTTTTTAAGCTTAGAATAAGTGGAAGAGATTTCCATTTACGATTAGGTTTGACGTATCGTGAAGGGAAACCTGAACAAGAGTTTATCGAATGGAATAAATTTATGACGGAGAAAGTTCAGGAAAAGTCTAAGGGTTGCATCAAGGTCGATAAAAGGTATAGCACGATCGAATTACGCTTAAACCTAGGACAAGAACCTTAGGAAAAGACTAAGTTCCACCCTTGGAACACTATAGGAATTTATTCCAAAAATCTTCAGAGAAATGTTAGAACTTCTCTTATTCCATATATAACCATCGTTTCGAGGCGAAACTCTAGGATCTACAAACGTCCGATTCCAATCATCAGAAGTTTGCCGAAACCGAAACCCTGGTATTTCAAAACCCTAGAATCAACCGACAATGAAGACTTTTTCTATTCAGAGCTTCAAATGAAGATTCTACACGCGTACACCCATTTCTCTTAATGATTTCAATCTTTCTTCAGAAGGAAGTTTTCTATTCCGACATTCGATGCCAAAAAGTAACTTATCGGGTAAAATAGTTTTACACCGACTTTGCATTAGTTACCAAAAATACAAGGAGACCTCATTTTAGTTTTGGAATTCTTTCGCCAAAACCTATCTTAGAATTCACGGAGAATGAAGCCGGAAAAATCAGATTCGCGAAACTTTCATTTTACCGCGTTTTGCCAACCTCTATATATAGCAAGAAAGGTGAGAAAAATCACAAAAACTCCTCCATTTTCTCTCCAAGGCCACGAGCTCCATTGAAGGAAGAGGAAGAAGAGATTTTCTTCATTTCTTGCTTGATCGTCGATTAAACAGTTGCTACTTCAAGGTGCCGAGGTATAGTCGCTAATCCTTACCTCTGATCGCTTTTTCCATAGCTTTTCTCTATGTCTTTATGTGCTCATAGTTTTGAGGTTTTTGCAAAACTATCCTGAATACTTCATTTTTGATTCTAAACATCTTCCTTACATTCTTCTGAGTATGTTTAGCTAATAATATCTCGCTGATTCTCGAAAAACTACCGTCGAGTTTCAATTCTTGTGAAAATACCCATTTTGGGGCAAAGCTTCGTCCTTTGGGCTGAAAACTATCGCCTTAGCTTAGTGCTAGTAGGATTAGTTGTCACAAACGTCGTTGGTGACGTCCCCATCCAATTTGTTTTTCGAAATTTCAGTTTTGAAATTCTGAGCTAAAAATATTGACCAAAATACCCCTGCGACAGTTTTTGATCCGATAATTTTTCCGAGTTTAGAATACCCTTAGTTACGGCTAATGATAGCATAGGAAACAAGTTTGATCGAAGAAAAATCGAACCCCACAATTACCAAAAGTGGCCGAACACTCTAAGGGGGAGGGAGGAAAATTCCTTTTTCGAAAACTTGTCCTTTCGCGCTAGATTATCGTACCTCGGAGTATGTATTACTTCGGGTAACCTTAGTGAGTATTGATAGCTTAGTTTCCGATAGATTTTGATAGAATTCTGTGGTTTTACTTTAAAGGTTCATGTGAAGAGTTTCACGAGGAGCAAGGCTTTGCTTGTGAAGAGGAGTTAGAAGATCACCCTGGAGAATCTGCAGGTGAGGGCTACTCACTGAATCTCTAGTTAATGCTTAGGGTCGATGCTTTCGACATTGATTTACTGTTTATGCACTTGTTTGTGTTTGATTGGAAAAATGTTTTCTGAGGCTTCGGCTGACAATGTAGATGATTCATCTACTGACTGTTTTTGAGATTGACTGTTTTTGAGATTGACTTACATGTTATGTGCTATGTGGGTAATCTAGGATGTGTGGTGCATGCTTTATATGCTAAGTGCTACGTGTTTATTCTGAGATGTATTGATATATGACATGTTTGTTGACTGTGATGATTTAATTATGTTTTTCGCTGATATCTGTGATTCTGAGTAGTGAGAATAGCAGGCAGGTCATGCCGATTTTATTTTGAGAGTTTTGAGAAAGTTTGATAGGACGAATGAGATTCGGGCCTTGTTATGGTGTTTTATGGATCGAGACATTCTCTGGAATCATTTGGGGATTAGGAGATCCCGAGAACTTATAAGATTTTGCGATAAGACTAAAAGGATATTATTTTGCAAAGAAAACTCATAAGACATTAAACAACCTCTAAAATCTTCAATTAATGATAATAAACTCGAAAGGAAGCTTAGGATGCAAATCTTAGTTTTGGAAAGCGAGAAGTGTCGTCGGATCCCAAGTGTTGAGAATGTTAAGAAGTTTTGAGTATGTTGATACTCTTGTGCTCTGGGAGCAGTTTGTTTAGCCATCCAAGGGATGAGCCGAGAAGCTTCACTGAGGCGTGAGACCTTGTGAATGCGTGATACTTCACTAAGGCGTGAGACCTTGTGGAAAGCATGGATCTTCACTGAGGCGTGAGACCTCGTGAACAGCATGAGACTTCACGGAAGCGTGAGACTTCGTGCAAGTGTGTAAATTCACTAGGGCGTGAGACCCCGTGAAAGCATAAAACTTCACTGAAGCGTGAGACTTTGTGAATGTGTGAGACTCCACTGAAGCGTGAGACTTCGTGAGAGTATGGATGACTCGAAGAGTTATCGTGAGTGTTTGCACTCATTTTATGATTATTGTATTTTGTCGCAGAATCGACTTTTACCTTAGGGTATGCTTTTAGAGACAATAAGTTAGCTAGAACACGTGGCGACGTGTCGAGTGAGGTCGGAGACGTTGTTTGGCTAATCACATTGCATTCATGCATACATAGGAGGTTAATACACGGCGTGATACCGGACCTCGGTGAATTCCAAAATGTCGTCGGATTCCAAAATGGTCATAAGACCCGGATTTCCGTGTAAGAGCGTTTGTAGACGACTCTTGTAGCAGACCGAAATGGCAGACCTACGGGTTACGGCTGATCTGACTACCGTTGTTGTTGGAGTAAGAGGCACGCGGGCAGAAATGGTCCCACCGTTGCTGGTGCTAGGATTGATCCGTTTGATGCCCATCCGTTTCCGGAATGCATTTGGTTAACTGGGTTAACCGTCATATCATTTCATGCAACATGCATACTGACTTAGTTGCTGAGTGTGATTGATAATTGATAATCCTATTTGATGCATGCTATTTGTTACTACTGTCTTTTATATTCATTATGGAATATGCAACCCTAGGATGTTATCCCTAGCTATAAGCCTAAGTGGCTATTCTATTATCTGTATCTATCGGTGCTATTATTTAAGTAATTCTTTGGAGTTGACCCTCGCGTCTTCTGTGTGTGCTTTGGCGGACTACGCCCTTTGTCAGATGTCTTTGGTGGGCTGGTTCACGACGGTTCACCCTTCAGGGGGAACTAGGGTTGAGATGCTGGAACAGGAGCGCATCGCGGTAGCGAGAGGAGGACGGATGGTTTACATAGACTAGGTCGTTCTGGATTTCGAATTCGGACGACGATCATGCTAGCATGTAGGTTTTAGTGCTGGTGTGAGCTCCTCGAGATGGGATTAGTGTAGGAGTAGAGTCTTAGCTCTGAACATCATTTATTTCTTTGGGGACAGGGTAGTTTCCCACCTATAGCTTTTTGTGTGGTTTCTTTACGGGAATCACAGAGAGTTGGTTGGACTTAGGAGGTCTTGTTTCATGCCGATTGGGCTAACTTATTCTCGTTTTTGAGGTTTGTGTTGCGGACACTTCACCTCTACTTTGGTCTGTACTTATTGCCTACGGGCGTTACTCTCTTTTACTTTCCGTCACTAGGGGTTACTCGTGACGAGGTTGGGTACTTACAGAGGGGGCTGTGATTTATATTGTATATTAGTTCTGTTGTCTTTGCATTTGCGTTTTATTTATTTCAGTCTTGTTTCTATTATCACGAAAAGAAAATAAAATATTCACGTTTTTTCCGCATTAAGTTTATTTTTGGTTACTAAAGTGACGCCACCGAAATCGGGGTGTTACAGATAGCAGCACACTCCCCAAGAAATGTATGCATGGATGCAATATGGTTAGCCGAACAACGAATCGTCCTCACCACGGTACACATGTCTAGCTAGAGTACATTGTCTCTACAATACCCTAAGGTAAACAAGGGAGTGCTAGTCGCACTTGGTAACTTTCCTAGTCACTTTGGCTTTTACCGGCTCGATGTCCTAACAAGTTGCTAAACGAGCAAAAGGGAGTGCTACTCACACTCAGTGATCTTTCAAGTTACTTTGGCTCACCAACTCGATGGCCAAAAGGGATGTTCAATGAACAAGGAGAATACCCCTCGCACTTAGTGGCTTTTCAATTTACCCAGGCTCATCAAGTCGATGGTCGAAAGGCTGCTCAATGAGCAAAGATGGTGCACTCGCACTTGGGGACTTTCCAATCATCCCTGGCTCATCCTTTGGATGGCTAGATAAACTGCTAAAGGAGCAAGAGGTTCTATCGCACTCAAGTATTTTTCTCACACTTAGATCGTCGACCTTTCTCGTTTTCCAAACTCATTGCAGATCCTAAGTCTTTTGAAGAAAGTGTGATTATTATTTGAAGGTGTTCTATCTTTGGTTAATGCATTATGAATTTCATTTATGAAGTCAAGTTCCATTTCACTTTTGTTTCAAAACTCTATAAGTCAAAAGATCCGAACAAACCCAAGTAATTCCCCGAGAAGGTCTCGATCTCCTAACACGACAAAGGTTCGAACCTTCGACCTGTTAATCATTCCCTTAAAAGTTCAGTCACTAGTATGGTCTAACCCCACGTTTCCTCACACTCCGTCGATCCACATATATATATACACATATAATTGCACAATCCAGTTAGTACAATCCAACAAGCATATTTGCAGATATCAACACATCCTATAATTAGCCACTTAGCACATATAAAGCATGTGATTCAGTCAACATCAATCATAGCAACAATCAAATCATAAACACATTTGTCGGCTGAAGCCCCAGAACTCGGAGACACAAGTCTCAAGTTTTAACAACGGCCGAAGTCTCAGAAAACATTTTCCAATTCAGCTCAATCAATATCAAAATGATCAAATAAACAAGTCGAAGTTATCGATGCCTAAGTCATTATCTAGTAGAGTAAGTTTCCCTCACCTCTGGTATGTTCCGCTCCGTCTTGAAAACGCTCTGCTTGCTCCAATTCAGCTCCTCTTGGTTCAGCAAAGTCGGAACCTTAAGCTAAAGCAACATTGCTTAGCTACTAATAAACAATTCAATCTAAAAAATGCTAACTAACGTCGGATAAAGCTTCATGAGCTTCAGAGTATGACATTTAAGCACGAATGGAAGAGTTTCTCCAAATGGGTGAGTTTTGACACATGAAACCAACCCCGAAAATTCTAATATTTACCTTTGCTCACTAAAACGCGGATAACTCGAACTACAGAACTCAGAATAACACGAAACCTAAGCCAAAATTTCGGCGACTTAAAGGGCTACAGTAAGCTTAAGGCCACACGTGCCCAGATTGAAGGTATGAAAAACACTAGAAAGGGGGGGGGGTTTGAATAGAGTTTTTAGCTTTTAGAAATTTCCCTCTAAGATTAAGGATAATCTTTTCGAACTAAATATCACAAGATGTAAGAGTTAAGGGAAGGAGAAAAGCACACAATGATTTTATCCTGGTTCACTAGATAAATCTCTCAAGCTAATCTAGTCCACCCGTTAAGGTGATTTCTTCCTTCTTAGAATGAAGGTAATTCACTATTCAATGATTGTTACAACTGCACTAGCAACCTGCTTAGTGACTAACAATACAATGAACTAGCAGCACTAAGACAACCTTGCCTTAGTCTTCTCAAGAATTCTGACATCACTGGTCTCTCAAGGAACTACAAACAAAGTTTGTGAAAGAGTTCTGTTTACAAAGGAATGCTTCTTAACAAGCAGAAGTAAACACAATAAGAACAGTGAAGAAAATATTGCTAAGGTATTCGCTAAAAGTATTTCACGTGTATGTGCAAAGTTTCTTAGTTGATTTCTTCAGTCTTCAGCCTTTAAATACTCCAAGGTTTAGAATGTGTATACGTTGGATGAATCTGTCCGTTGGAGGGTAGTTCTGGAATTTCCAGAGCCTGCTGTGGCTGATCATCGTAGGTGAGGCAGTTAGAATAGTACATTAGCTTTTGTACGAATGACAGTGACAATGCCTTAGCCTAGTTGACTCTTGATCTTGGGCGTCGCTTCATTTTGGAACTTGTGAAGCTTGTGTGATCAGAGTCACAGCGAAGCTTGGATGTTCAGATCATCAGAACTTCTGCTTCTGGACCGTTCATCAGAACATCTGGCCTTCTGAGCATGAAGTTCTTATGGTCTTGAGAGCCAGCTTACTCTTGGACTTTAGAGCTTCCAAGTCTTCAGCATCTGAACCGTTCCTTAGAACATCTGGTCTTCAGAACTTCAGAGCTTGGATCCTTCAGTGTCCACATCAGAGCTTTCAATCTTCAGAGCATCTGAAGCATTTGCTACCATTCAGAAGAACGTAGTTAGGTGCATAAGCGTTGTGTTGGTTACTCTTGGTCTTCAACTTTTGATTAGTATATCACCTCTGAATCAGAGTCAGAGCCTGTTTGTCACAACTTAAAAAGACAAACGTTAGAGTACCACAATTGTTCATATATAATAATAAACTTGTTATCATCAAAACATAGAGTTGTACCACATGACCAAATCTTGGTCTTACACAGATTTGAGTTTCCTTCCAGTCCTAACACAAGTAAGTCTCGGCCACTACCCAATTTAGCGTTTCAGCGCTTTTTCTTCGATCTAATTTAATTCCTAGGTAACCTTAGGTCATAACTAGGGTAAAAAATGCTCGGAAAGTTTTTAGAAATTGCTATGCTACTAGGTGCTTTTGGGTCCAAACTTTAAGCTCAAAACTCAAAGTTAAAATTTTTGAAAACAAATTTGACAAGGTCGTAGATCGGGGCGTTTATAGCAACTAATTCAAAAGGCACTAGGTTAAGTCGTGAATTTTTGGTTCAAAAAACGAAACTTTGGTGAATATGGGTATTTCCACAGTTTTTCAGATCTACAGCGACTCGATCGAAATCGGCGCGCATCGGTGATAAATATTGTAACACCCCGTTCTTAATTAAAATAATATTGGTATTTTATTTTAATTAAGATTATATCGTATGGTGGTTTATTAGGCGATATAATAATAATTTAATGAAATAAAATATTTTATGTGATGTTGGGTGTGTTTTATGAAATGGAAGAGAGTTAGGGGGTGAAAGTTAGGATTAAAAATGGAGACAAGGACTAGGAGAGATTTTGGGGTTTTTAGTTTAGCCCTTGAGGAATTAGGTTTAGATGGTTAATTAAGGATGGGGGCAGCAGCTAAAGAAAAAAAAGAAAAGAAAAGAAAGAAGAGATGAAGCTGCTCGCGTGAAAGAAGAAGAAGAAGAAGGGAAGAGGAAGTTGCGGTTCGCGTGACAGAAGAAGAAGGGAGGAGAGCCGATGTCGCGTGGAGGAAATAAGGAGAATAAGGGGAGAGGCGCAGCGGTGATCGTGGAGAGGGAGAGGAGAGACCGAGAATCAAGAAGAAAAGGGTCTAGGAGGCTTTGTACCGGTGTCATAGAAGGTAAGGGTCTGAATTTACCTTGTATAATTGTAGTATAACAGGTTGAGTTTAACATGAAGCAAACCCCAACTTCTTTGAAAATTCAGAACTGAGATACTGTGTTGAGTGTTAACATGTGGTGAGCGAAATTGATTTTGATCGAAATTGAGGTTCGGGGGGAAAATTGGGTTCTGTTTCTGCCCGCTCTACCCTAACAGTATGTGCTGTAGAGAGCATAACTCTCTCTACATAATTCCAAATAGAGTTAAACCAATTTTGTATGAAAGCTAACTCATAGAGTTATGTTGGGTAATATTTTCATAATTTTTTGATTGCTGGTTCAATGCCAGAATTATCTGCAAGTTCACTCTATTTCTGCCCGCAGACACCCCGTGTTGTAGAGAGCATAACTCTCTCTACAGAATTCCAAATTGAGTGAAACCAATTTTTTATGAAAGCTAACTCATAGGGTTATGTTGGGTAATGTTTTCATAATTTTTTGACTGCTCGTTTAGTACCAGAATTATATGCAAGCAGGGCCGGCCCTAGGCATGTGCAAGCAGACCCACAGCCCAAGGCCTCCAAGAAGGGGCCCAAAAAAAAAATCGAATTTTTTTTACAGCGGTTATCCTTAAAGAACCGCTGTAAATAATCTATCTTTTACAGCGGTTCGGACCGCTATATAGTCTTTTACAGCGGCGAGCTCTACAGCGGGTCCGAACCGCTGTAAAAGGCCAAATTTAACCTCTGTAAATGACATTTTTTGGCGTAGTGTTCCCATTAAACTTTCTCCAAAAAAACATTTAGGGGTCCATTTTTATTTTTTACCCTGGGCCTCCAAAATGTCGGGACCGACCCTGTCTGCAAGTTTGCTATGTTTCTGTTTATTTCTGGAATTGATTCTGGAACTGGTTCTAGTAATTAATGTGAGACATTTAGTGATTTGGTGTTGCTAGTTTGTCGGTGAAATAGTGAATGATTTGATAATTATATTGAAGTGTTATTTTGTGCAATTTTGGTGTGATTTCCATTATGGAATTTGGTGAGAAAATATGTTACATATTTGGGGCTGGAGTGGTCTCAAATTTGCATGTTTTAATTTATGAGTTTTTGCACGAAATACACTTCATTTATTCAAGAGGCAACGTGTCGGTTTTCCTCGGAAAACAGGGGCTTGTCCCAGAACTGGAGTGGTTCTGGAAGTCTAAAATAGACTTCATTGGTGGTTAACTGTCTAGAGTGGACGCGGTGATACCGCAAAGGTTAACAATTGGTGCCACATGCATGCATTGGAGTCTCACACACTAAGTTTCACGTTTTTCAGTGGCTTTATGTGTTTGGTGAATTGTTGGTGAATTGTTTTGCTGTTGTGGTGAAGTCGTGAAGTTGAATTATTATTCTTCTTAAAGCTTATAATTTTCCGAAGCAATAATAAGAATTGTGAAACTGTATTGAGAGCAAATATTATAATTACTCAAATTTTAAAGAAAAGGTGAAGAGTTTATAAAGCAGAATCTGAATTGTTTACTTGCTCTTTGTTATGCTATATTTTATACAATGTAAGTTCTTACCCTTCTGTTGGAATGATGTTCTATGCGACATCGTACAGGTACTGGAGGTAGAGATGTTGCTCATGAGGAGTAGCTTCGAAGAGTCTTAGTTTATGATATTATTATTCTCATAATAAAATAAAGTGTCTTGCTCTGTAATGTAACAATGGGTAGATATTTTACGTTACTTTTGCTTTTCTGTTGAGAGGATTTTATAACCTCTACTTATGGAAGTTGTTGAATAATTTTCTAAATTATGGCGATGTTGTATTGTTGATGGCCGAAGTGCTTATGGAATTCTTTTCGTAGTATGATGGATTTTATTGGAATAACATGGAAGATAAACCTATTTAAATAGGAGATTATATGCATCTTAGGATTATCTGGCAGGTTCATAAATCTTATTGGCAGGTCTTGTTATTTTAGAAATGCTGAAAATACAGAGGAAACTCTGCCCGTCTTTTTATATAAATTTTTGGGATACATATTTTGTCTGTTGTGCTATGTATGACAGGCTGAAATAATTCATTCTATGAAAACCATATGAACTTATAAATTTTCAAAACACAATCAGTGTTAATTTTAATGAGTTTTCGTGAAGAAGTGTTATACTCCCTAGATATGTTTTTTTTTAACTCGGATAAACGTTTTTTAAATAAAACAATGGGAAAAAGGGGGTGTTACATTAGTGGTATCAGATCATGACCGGTCAGTAGGCTAGGTTTATTAGCATGTTTAATTCCTTTTGTATTCGATATGTGTTTATGACGCAATCGATACGGTTTTGGAATTCTCAGGACAATGGTTGCATGAAGGAATGATGAAGCTATCGCTGAGGCATTGGCAATGTTGGCTGGCACCATTGGGCAAGGTCAGCAGGCAAATGCTGGAAACCAGAATCAGGATGAATTTCGTGCTTTGGGGAAGTTTCAGAGGAACAATCCACCAACCTTTGAAGGAGCATACAACCTTGACAAAGCACAGGCATGGCTGAAAGCAATTGAGAAGATCTTTCGAGTCATGAATTGTACTGATGCGCAGAAGGTGCAGTTTGGCACCCATATGCTTGAGAAAGAAGTTGAAGATTGGTGGGACAGCACTGTTCAGAGGTTTGAAGGTGATGGGATGGAGATTACTTTGGATCTTTTTAAGGGTACATTTCTGGTGAAGTACTATCTAGAAGATGTGCGTGGAAAGAAGGAAATTGAGTTTCTTGAACTGAACCAGGGTAATGGAACTGTGGCGGAGTATGATGCAAAGTTTGAGGAATTGATTAAGTTTTGTCCCCACTAAATACTGCTGAAGCTGAGAGATCTAAGTGTAACAAGTTTGTGAATGGTTTGAGACCTGAGATCAAGAAGGCTGTGGGCTATCAACAAATTGTCCGATTCTCTGATCTGGTTAACAGGAGTAGGATCTATGATGAGGAAAGCAGGGAGAGTGCTGATCAATACAAGTCTTTGAAAGAGAAGAAAGAAAAGGGGCAATTCAGAGGAAAACCATATGGGAATCCTGCTGATAAGGGTAAACAAGAAGCTGGTAATGACAAGAAGCCAAGAGGGGGAGGAGCTCCTAATCCGGTTAGGTGCTACAAGTGTGGTGTTGAAGGACATCGATCTTCTGAGTGTCCCAATTCGGAGGTGAAATGTTTCAGGTGAGGCAAGCTAGGTCACAAGTCTTATGATTGTGAGGATGACCCGGAGGTGACTTGCTACAACTATGGTGAGCAAGGTCACATTAGTACCAAGTGTGACAAGCCGAAGAAGGATCAGACGAGAGGAAAGGTGTTTGCTTTATCTGGTGTTGAGACTACAGCTGAGGATAGACTAATTCGAGGTACGTGCTTTATCAATGGTACATCTTTGGTTGCCATTATTGATACGGGTGCGATGCATTCTTCATTTCTTGGGAGCTTGAGAGTAAGATGGAAGAATCCTACCCCGAGTTATTCGTTTAAGAAAATTTTTGAGGGCGAAAATTCTTAAGTGGGGGAGAAATGTAACACCCCGTTTTTAATTAAAATAATATTGGTATTTTATTTTAATTAAGATTATATCGTATGGTGGTTTATTAGGCGATATAATAATACTTTAATGAAATAAAATATTTTCTGTGATGCAGGGTGTGTTTTATGAAATGGAAGAGAGTTAGGGGGTGAAAGTTAGGATTAAAAATGGAGACAAGTGTTAGTTTTTTATCTATTAAGTTTAAATTAAAGATTAAATAATGGATTTTCTATTTATTTAATTAAGATAAAACTAATCAGGTTATGGTCCATTTAATTGTTAATTGGCTTAATTGCACATTTGCTCCCTCATCTTTCACCTTTGTGCAAAGTCTCTCCCCCATGTTTAAAATGAGCGAATTTGCTCCCTCATGTTTTAATTTGTGAAAATTAGGCCCCTCCGTTAAGTTGCCATCCAAAATTTAACAGACTTTACTAATGTGGCCTCATTACTTGACGTGGCTCTGACATTGCACGCCATTAGGATGCCATGTCACATAAATTCCTTTTCTTTTCCTTTAAAAATATTTCCTTTTTCTTTTAACTTAATTTTTTTTTCAAATTTTTATCTTCTTCAACCCATTACACAGCACCACCACCACCACTCCCTTCTTCTTCTTCTTCCCTCTTCATCCAACACCATGAACTTGAACTCAAATCGTACACAGCAAAACCCATAGATGTTGAATCAAACTCAAACTACCTAGAAAACAGGATGAATCAACAACAATTTTCTCCCTGATTCAAAGTAACACAACCCATAAAGGGTTTCAAGCACAGCCCCTGAGCTCCGCCGCGGTCACAACCACTACAAACGCAGCAACGACCGCCGTCCTCCCCGATCTCCCCATCGAAGGTCTTTGAATGAGTTTGATTTTCTGGGTTTTCATGAGACCATGGAAGAAAGAGGATGAATTTTCTGGGTTTGGTTGAAGAAGATGAGAGATGGAGGTTTCAGGAAATCTAGATTTCATATGAATAAGAGATTTGAGATTGAGAGGTGGGTTGAGGGAAAGAGGGAGGGGTGGTTTTTGGCACTGATTCTGCAGAGAGGATGAACGAAGAACAACAAGGAGGGAATGTTTAAATGGGTTCTTCATTTTGTTTGTTAATTTTTTAGAAGTTGAAGAGGGGGAAAGATCACAGGAAGAGAACATTGGTCAAGAAGATGTATTTTTTTTTTTAAATTTCATGGTCCTTTTTTACGGTATATATATTAAAAACATGGAGGGTAGGTGTAAATAGGAAACAGTGATGCAAATAGCAAGCCATGTCAGCCAATTCTGTTAACTTTTAGACGGTTCACTGACGGAGGGGCCTAGTTTTCACAAATTGAAATATAAGGGAGCAAATTCGCTCATTTTAAACATGGGGGAGGGACTTCGCACAATGGTGAAAGATGAGGGAGTAAATGTGCAATTAAGCCTTGTTAATTTCAGCCCACTGACTTAGTAAAAGGGAATCTTGATACCCACTAAGTCAGTTGAGGGTATTCAGAAAACTACCTTTATTCAATCACGTGTGAGTTTGTGATGGTTTTGAAACTCTATAAAGAAGACTTATGCTGCTCTCTGAAAATTAACGGTCCACTTAACCCACTCCTCTATTCAGAAAAAACAACACCATCTAGTTTGAGTAAGTGATGGATTGGAAATCAAAGTAGAGAGCAGTTCCTCCATTTCAATTTCTCGCAATGGTTGGAGGTATATAACATGATCTTCATTTTGCTTCCGCTGTTAACTGATCTGAATATGTTGTTTAGTGAATTGACATGTTTAGATCAAAATTAGTCTTACATTTGGTATCAGAGCATGTATCATCTCTGCCTTGCGTGGTAATTTTGATTTCCATGAATGAACCTCGGATGTTTTATTTTGATTATTCTGAATCGTACCCTAGTCAGTATCCATCTTGTGTGTTAAAACGTTCGTGGGCCTTAACTGGGTCATAATGACTCAGATAAAGGAAAAAGATGACTCTGATGCAGCCTTGTTTTCGTTTTTTTGCTGCTGAGTATTCCTGAACGTTATATGGGTTATCTATATACTTTAGAAAAGAGGAAGGCTATGAGCCCCACCTCCATGACATGGCACTCCAAGACCCACTCTCCACCACCCCCCTCTTTACGTGACAAGTGTCACCTCCTAATTATTTTGGACCTGAATTGTAAAAGCCCAATTACATATTTCAGTTTTTAGCCCATTAATCAAAGAATGGGGTTTTTCATTTAATGGTTCAATGACTCTTAATTTGTTTCCAAGCTTCTGATGCAAAAACAATAAAAACGTAATAATTTTCACCTGTGCGTTTTAAATCAAATTGAATGAAAATTCTGTAAATGCATTGACCAAAACTTAATCAAAATAATAATTAAATGGTGTTGATTTGAACTATTTCTGTCAATTACATGGGCCCATATTATTTAAACTTCAAAAACTGAAATTGTTTTGCTACTCCCCATTTTTACGTTACTATTGATTTGGTAATAAATGCTTGACCTCACAATTCAATTCGGCCCATATAATTTCATTGAAAAGATGAATATGCTTGACCAGAAAGCTGAGGATCAACAGTTATCAGCGGAGGAGTGCATTGCTAGGAAGGAGTTATTGGCTGAATACTGGCGGGTCGCGAATCTGAATGAATCCCTTCTGTGTCAGAAGTCTAGAATTCGTTGGCTCCGTGAAGGGGATGCTAATACGAGCTTTTTTCATGGTATTGTGAAATGGAGAAGGAGGATTAATACTCTAAAAGGAATTGATGTGAATGGTGTGTGGGTTGAGGATCCAGTAGTAGTCAAAGAAAATGTCAGAAATTTTTTTGAGCAAAAATTCAAGGAAATAGGAGGAGCTTCACCAAATCTAGATGGTATTTGTTTTAAACAGTTGTCCGCTACAGATAATGAGCTCCTTACGACATAATTTGATTTGGATGAAATAAAGGATGCTGTGTGGGACTGTGATGGGAATAGGTGCCCTGGACCAGATGGATATAATTTCACATTCTTGAAAGAATTCTGGGATTTACTGAAGGGGGATGTGAAAAAGGTGCTGGATGATTTTCACTCAAATGGAAGATGGACTAGAGGTACTAATTCTTCATTTATCTCTTTAATTCCAAAAGTGGACTCTCCTATGAACCTCAATGACTACCGACCAATTTCTTTGGTTGGATGTGCGTTACAAGATAGTTACTAAAATTCTCGCGGCTCGAATCAAACGGGTGTTAGCCAAAGTAATTGATGATAATCAATTTGCTTTTCTGGGGGGTAGGAGCATGCTTGACAGTGTAGTCATTGCAAAAGTGATTCATGAGGCTAAGTTCTTAAGGGATCCAACTATTGTCTTTAAGGTGGATTTCGACAAAGCTTACGATTCAGTTCGTTGGGAGTTTTTGTTCTATATGCTGAGGAGGTTTAATTTTTCAGAGAAGTGGATTATATGGGTGAGGGGTTGCTTGGAATCTACTTTTGTCTCTGTTCTAGTTAATGGGAGTCCTACAAGTGAGTTCAGGATGGAAAAGGGTATCCGGCAGGGGGACCCTATTGCTCCCTTTCTTTTTTTGGTTGTGGCTGAGGGTCTCTCTGGTATATTGAGGCAGGCAGTTTCTCTTAATATTTTTAAACGTTTGAAGATAGGAGGTGTTGATGGAGTAGATATTTCTCTTTTGCAATTTGCAGATGATGCTCTGTTTATGGGAAAAGCAAGTGTGCAGAATATGGTAGCTTTAAAATGTGTTCTTCGGTGTTTTGAATTGGTGTCTGGAATGAAGATTAATTTTCACAAAAGCAAAATTGCAGGGGTATCAACATATGAGAACATGGTAAGCCGGTTTGCAGCTTTGTTGAACTGTAAGGTAATGTCTATTCCCTTTATTTATTTGGGTCTGCCCGTAGGAGGAAATCCTAGGCGTTTGGAATTATGGGAACCAATCATTTGTAAGCTCCGGAAGAAGCTCTCTATTTGGAAGGGTAAGCAATTGTCTTTTGGGGGTAGACTCTGTTTAATCAAAAGTGTTATGTCTGCACTTCCCTTGTATTATATATCTTTTTTTAAGATACCGAAAGGGATAATCAACTCATGTCGAGGTTTTTATGGTGTGGCTCGGATGATGTGAGGAAGATAAATTGGGTTAGTTGGGAGCAAGTTTGCAAACCAAAGCTGGAAGGTGGGCTTGGTGTTAAGGATTTGGAAATATTCAACAAAGCCCTACTTGGAAAGTGGCGCTGGCGCATGCTACATGAGAAGGACCAGTTATGGCGGAAACTTTTGTATGTGAAATATGGGAATGGTCAGCTGACAAATTCTTCTATAAGGTGGAAAGATCTAAACTCTGTTTGCGTTGGAAACTCTGCTGGATATTGGTTCGAAAGGTGTTTGAGCAGGAGAATTGGAGAAGGAGATGATACTATGTTTTGGGAAGATAACTGGATGGGTGGAGGTAATTTTAAGATTAAATTTCCTGAACTTTTTGCACTCTCTAATCAACATAATAAGAGAATAATTGACATGGGGTTCTGGGGTGAACATGGTTGGAGATGGGCTTTTAATTGGAAAGGTCGGTTGGATGGGGAAAATCAGAGGCAGTTTGAGGAGCTGTCACGTGTTTTGTCTAGTTTTAACCCTGTCCTGGGTAGTAAGGATACTTGGGTATAGATCAAGGAGGGTGATGGTCAATTCTCGGTGAGTTCGGCATATGATTCCATTGTGGTTCATCAACCTGAATTAGAGGAGGTTGCTTTTAAACACCTCTGGAAGATTTCGGCCCCATCAAGTGTTATTTTCCTGGGTTGGCGTGTTTTGGTTAATAGGATAGCCACAAAGGTTAATTTATTGAGGAGAAATGCACTGGTTGGTGATGTAATTTGTTCTCTGTGTATTGCAGCTGATGAATCTACGTTTCATCTATTGTTTGTTTGTTCCTTTTCTTGGCAGGTTTGGTCATTGGTGCTTAAATGGTTGGGATTTCATTTTGTGTCTCCTGGCGCGATTTTAGACCATTTCAACCAATTTGTTGGGACTAGCTGCTGTTCAAACAAAGTTGGATTGGCATTAATCTGGCTAGCTGTGGTGCATCAGATTTGGACCGGGAGGAATGGAGTAATTTTTCGGGGTAGTATTCCTGATCCCGTTGTGTTGTTTGATTTGATCAAGAGTAAGGCCTGGGAGTGGTTAAGAGCAAAGAATAAGAGATTTCTTCATTCGTTCTCAGAGTGGTGTATGGAACCTATTGCCTGTTTATCTGATATGTAAGTTTGAGTTTTGGTACTGTGTTGTGTGGCTTTTGTATCTGTGCTCACGTAAGGCAGTGGTGGGTTATCATCATTCTAGTGTTGATTCTCAAGTGTTCCAGTAGGCTTGGAAAGTTCCTGATTTTGCTACATTATAATTAAGGATTTGGTGGCTTTGATCTGATAATTTGATGCTTGTATATAATTGGAGGATTGAATTGATTAACTCAAAGGATTATTTGAAGGCTCCTTGCTATCACATTGCTGATTTCGTATTTTGGCTTGGATGAGGATATTAGTCTTTAGACATTGTGGTTTGTGGGTTGCTCCTTGGGAATTTCGCTTTGATTTTAGTGAGTTAGTACTCTTTTTCCTTCACTAGGTTTTCCCAAGGGGGTTTTTCCTAGTAAGGTTTTGATGAGGCTTTCTCGCTAAATTCTGTTTCCAAGGAGTTGGGGGGTTTTTGTGGGTGTTTGTTGGATCATTGTAACTGTAACTGAGATAAAGTTACATTAGTTCTCACTCTTTTCTCTGTTCTTTTTTCATTTGTATTGGGTTGAAGTACCCATTGTACTTCCCTTCAATATATTTTCAATTGCTTATCAAAAAAAAAAATATAGTAATTTTTGCTATCATGAAAGTGTATATGGTCAATTCCATTCGGACCATTAAATTTCCTAAAATAAGTTTTGCAGTCATTAAATTTTGAACCAATCAACGTGAGAATCATGGCCAGTGATTTATATTTTGAAAACGCTGATTTTATGTTGGGCTTTACAAACACATACCATTGTATTTTTGGACATTTGTTGACCGAAGATTAATACTCATCAATCATACGGAAATAATTTTTTCACAAACCCTTCATTCAGACTATATATACACCCCTCATGTGACATTTCTCCTCCATCATTCCCAGCATTTTCCATCATTCCTTGCATATTTCAACTTAACCTCCTTTTTGATGGCTTCAAGGATCGACGATCTGGCAAAGGTGGATGCCTCCAAAGAAACTTGGACAATTGTTGCCAAAGTTAGTCATCTATGGCTTAGTCCGAGCCTATATGGCTCAAAGCTACCATTTTCAATGGATATGATACTGATGGATGACAAGGTATACTATTTTTTGATTATTTAAACGTTTTTCCCCTATTTTTCTTATGCATTCCTAAATTGCTTAGTTTGTTTATTTTTAAAATGTCAGGGCTGCAAGATACATGCTACTGTTAGGAAGACTTTGATATATCGATTCCAGTCTTCGCTAACTGAGGGAAAAGTATACCAGATTTCCTACTTTGGTGTGGGCGAGAGCGGACGTGATTTTCGCCCGACCGATCATCCATTCAAGATCAACTTTGATATTCAGACTTCTGTACGACTACTACCTAACAAGGCTATCAACTTAACGCCGTACTCTTTCGTTCCACTTGCTGACATTATGTATAAGGACCTTGATACATCATTCCTTATAGGTATTTACTCTTCTGCAGCATCTTGATCTTTTCAAAAAAAGTAATTAATTTTTGTTACAATTTTTTAATACTTTTTTTTCACCAGATGTAATTGGTATTCTGACGGGCGCAAGTGGAGAACAAGAGTTCGAATAAGAAACTATTAGAGAAATGAAAACAGTTTATTGATTCAGATAGTTTAGAGACGAATTCCCACCAATCTTCAAAATCTTTCTTCAGGTATCCAGCAAAAATTTCATTCAATAGGTCCTAAAACTGAAGATTTCAACCATCTGAGAAGGATCTAATCACATAATAATTGGAGCCTTCTCAGTCATAGTTTGGACATCTGATGGCAGTATCTTCTGTATAAAGCTTTCAACTATACAATGAAAAATTGACACAAGTAAGATGAAAAAAATCCATTTAGTGAAGTGAGCCAAGAAAACTCTCAACAACATTAGAAGAAAAGTTTAAAACTAACATGACACAATATAAAAATTTAGCTAAAATGGAGCTACCATATAACATGAGTGTATGATTAATATCATTTGAATTTAGTTCTTTACTCCTCAAATTAATTTTGCAGGTATCTTACTCCATGTGAAGCCGCGTGGAGAACATTCAAATATGATATTCATGATAGGTGGCCTCCAGTGTTGAGATTAGGATTTCATCTTCCAAACCAACAAAGTGTTTTATTCAAAGAGAATGACGATTTGGACGTTGTGAAGGAAAACTCAACTAAAAAGGGCACTCAATTCTTGGCATGGATGGATGCCAACAAGAAGTACTCGGAGGGGAGAAATCTAACATATGCAGAATTTCCTTCCAAGTTTGTGTACAACAAAAAATCAACAATATGGCTTCCTAGGAAAAGAGGCATTTCTCTTGGTCGCTTGCAATTTATTGCTCCTGGAATGGGAGAAAATTACTACATGCGTGTTTTATTAAATAGGCAAAAAGGTTGTGACAGTTTTAAAAGCATAAGAACTGTAAAGGGTGTTGTTTATCCCACATTCCGCGATGCATGCGAAGCGATGGGATTACTGGAGGATGACCGAGAGTATGTTGATGCAATTTCAATTGCAAGTGAGCTTGGTTCCGGATCTCAACTAAGGAAATTATTTACCAGAATGCTGATGACAAACTTGATTTCTAGGCCACAAGAAGTTTGGAGAAAGTCTTGGACTCTTTTAAGTGATGGGATTTTATATGACAGAAGAAAAACACTCAACATTCCAGGTATTTCATCAAAATTATTTTTAAAGCCATAATTAGATATATATTTTTTTATCCCTTAAGAAGTAGTATGCATGTATTTTTTTAACATGTATAATTCTATAACGTTGGAATAACTTGATTTCCGTATTTGTTTAACATATTGTTGGAATAACTTGATTTAACATGTATAGTCGTTCTGTGTTTAATATCCAGAACATAAAACTACTACCAGATTATAAAAATAATTCTAAATTGAAATTATCAAAATATGGTGAGTGTGATTAGGAATGTAACTTAAAGTTGTGTAAGTTCATTTTCTTTCTCACCATGTAAAAAAAATCAAAATTGAAGCATTTAAATCAATTTTCTAATTTAAATTATTTACCTTATTTCATTTAATTTCATTGAGATCTTCGTATAGAGGATGAAGAATTACAGAACTTATGTCTGATTGAGATTGAAAAAATATTGCAAGGCAATGGAAGGTCACTGAAGGAATTTTCATGTTTACCATACCCTAAATTTTCAGAAATTCATAATTTTGAAAATAGATTCATTGCAGATGAGTTGAATTATAATAGGGATGAAATGGTAAAGACTCATGATGAATTGGTCGGTTCTCTTACTTCAGAGCAAGAGATTGTTTATAAGAATGTTTTGGATGTTGTTTTGTCTGATAACGGTGGATTCTTTTTTCTATATGGTTTTGGAGGAACTGGAAAAACATTTGTCTGGAATACATTATCTGCTGCTTTGCGTTCAAGGGGCCTTATCGTCTTAAATGTCGCATCTAGCGGAATTGCATCGCTATTGTTACCTGGAGGTAGAACTGCTCATTCAAGGTTTTCTATTCCTATTTCAATAAATGAGATTTCAACTTGTAATATTCGTCACGGTTCCCCAAAAGCTGAATTATTGAAATAAGCAAGCCTAATTATTTGGGATGAGGCACCTATGTTAAACAAACATTGCTTTGAAGCTTTAGACAGATCTCTTAATGACATTATGAAGACTCAGTTTACCCATGGTTATGACATTCCATTCGGAGGTAAAGTTGTGGTACTAGGAGGCGACTTTAGACAAATACTTCCAGTTATTTCCAAAGGAAGTCGTTCAGAAATTGTCGGTTCAGCTATCAATTCTTCATATTTGTGGAAGCATTGCAAGGTCATGAAGCTGACTATTAATATGAGATTGCAAAATGCTACATCGACTTCTTCAGCAGCAGAAATAAAAGAGTTTGCTGATTGGTTGCTTCAAGTGGGAGATGGTACAGTTAAAACGATTGATGAGGAAGAAACACTTATTGAGATTCCTCCAGATCTTCTTATTGAACAGTGTAAGGAACCGTTGCTTGAATTAGTTAATTTTGCATATCCAAAACTTGCACATAATTTGCAAAAAAAATCATTCTTCCAAGAAAGAGCGATCCTTGCACCAACACTTGAATGTGTAGAGGAAATCAACAACTTTATGTTAGGAATGATTCCTGGTGATGAAACAGAATATTTGAGTTGTGATACTCCTTGCAAGTCAGACGAAGATTCGGGTGTCAATGCAGAATGGTTTACATCTGAATTCTTAAATGATTTCAAATGCTCTGGAATTCCAAACCATGCAATTAAACTAAAAGCTGGTGTCCCTATCATGCTCATTCGAAACATAGACCAAGCTGCAGAGTTGTGTAATGGCACTCAAATGATAGTCAATGCTTTGACTAAATATATAATTGTTGCTACCGTTTTAAATGGAAACAATATGGGTGAAACAACATTTATTCCAAGGATGAGTTTAATGAAGGATCACGCGCTTACCACTACGCCAAAACCAATTGGTGTTAGTGAGGGCGCAACGTTATTTCTTATAGCGTAGCAGACAGCGCCCCGTTTCGAATGCTACCTGCAGGCAGGATGCTGGCCCACCTGGACCCAACAATCCCCCCCCCAAGCACCTGCCAGCCAAACTAGCTGCACAGCATGCCTTCCGTGGGATTCGAACACGGGACCTGGCTCTGATACCACTTGAAGGATCACGCGCTTACCACTACGCCAAAACCAATTGGTGTTAGTGAGGGCGCAACGTTATTTCTTATAGCGTAGCAGACAGCGCCCCGTTTCGAATGCTACCTGCAGGCAGGATGCTGGCCCACCTGGACCCAACATTTAACTCCATCTAATTCTGACATTCCATTCAAATTCCAGCGTAGACAATTCCCTGTTGCTCTATGTTTTGCAATGACTATAAATAAAAGTCAGGGGCAATCTTTATCTCATGTTGGACTATATTTGCCAAGGCCTGTCTTTACTCACGGGCAGCTATATGTTGCACTTTCTAGAGTTAAATCTAGAAAAGGGTTGAAGATGCTTATCATAGATGACGAAGGAGTTGTATCAAACACTACACGCAACGTAGTGTATCAAGAAGTCTTTGATAATATTTGACATGTAAGTTTTTATTTATCTTATAAGTAATTTCAATTTAAATGGTAGAAATATAAAAACTGATATGGGTATTATATTTATTGTTATACAGCAAAAAAGGATATCAAGCAAGTTATTGATCATCTAATTTGAAGGTATAATGACGTTTCTATATGGTTAGTTTACCACTTTCAAATTATACACAGTTTATATTTGTATTAGTTACTGATTATTACACTAATAATTTTTTCTTCCTTTCTAGGTTCTATAGCACAAATTGACAACAAGCTCCGTTATGATGTCTTTAACATTAATCATGGACTACAAAGGCTATAGGGTTCATGTTGTTGTCATTGTTATGTTTATCTTATTTCAATTGTCATGTAATGCATTACTTAAAAATGTGTTTTTTATTACTATTCAAGTAATGACACTTTGAGGTATCTACAAACCTCATCGAATAAATATTTTTACTATGGTCAATTCATCTACATGTTTGTGACATATGTTTTATCCCATATCTTTGATAATTACTCAAAAGAGACTAAACTAAGCTAAAAACACATTACTACTGATTTATCTTTATAATAAATTTAATCGCCGTGCAACGCACGGGTAAAGAACACTAGTATAATATATAACGTAAGGTTTAACACAACAGATGATTTGGCCGAGTGGTGGTGAACTCGCTGCATTACGCTGGTGGCCTGGGTTCAGCGCCCATTTGGGGCCTTTTTCTGTTATTTTTTTGCAGATTTTGAAATGCAATCTGAATCTGTTTGTATACCTGATGTCATGCTGTTATCACAAAATTCTGTTTTATCACACGGATATCTACTTGCTATCTGTTTGTTTCGTAACAGTTTATTAAGATTGAATTTATTAAGCTTGCTATTTGAATATACAACATGTTTATCGGTTTACTTAGTTTACTTAGTGCATGACTTTGTTGTGAATAATATATACACACATGTATTATTTATTTCTTGAGAATTGCATGCATGTTTTTTATGATGATATACATGCAATAGTGATGAATAATACTTGTGCAAAATTACTGTTTTTATTTGCTTTAAGTTATGCAGTTCTAAATGTTAAGTGATTGATATGATTTCAAATAATTAGGGAGTGGCCACAACATCTTTAATTAATTAAAATTGTATGTTAAGTTTAAGAATCACATTAAGAACATTACTTGTAGCTAATCATATGTAATGTGATGAAATCTGCCCACAGGAATTTTATTATATTTGTATGGTTAACTGGGATAGAATATTAGATTATATTTTTTAATCTGCCCACAGGAATTAAGGAAAGGAACATAATTTAATAGTTTTATCATGAGGTTAAGTGGTGAGTCCAATTGAGTGAGACTTCGGCCTACAAGCAAGTTTTATGTCACTAGATTCATAATTAAGCATGATTTACATTGGTAAAACATGAATTTTTTTCTGTCTCAAATTGTAGATAATGAGTATGTATATTTTGAAATTGCAGTTATTTAACCTGCAAGTATCTCTGATATTAAGTGTCAAATTCCCGAGCTGAGGGGTGATAATCATAAGGTATGGAAGGAAAGGATTCTCCTTCATTTAGGCTGGATGGACATTGACTATGCTATAAGGAAAGCTGAGCCTGCGGCTATTACTGAATCCAGCACTCCAGATGTAGTTGATCTTTATGAAAAGTGGGAGAGATCTAACCGTCTCTCAGTGTCTTTCATAAAGACTAACATTTCTGCTGGTATCTGTGGTTCAGTTGATCACCTTACCAATGTCAAGGACCTTCTGAAAGCTATTGATGAGCAATTTGCTACATCAGATAAGGCCCTTGCCAGCACCTTGATTATACAGCTCTCATCCATGAAGCTCACTGGGGTCAGAGGTGTGCGTGATCACATCATGCGCATGAGGGACATTGCGGCTCAGCTGAAATCTTTGGAGGTAACCATGTCTGACTCTTTCCTGGTTCACTATATTTTGTGCTCACTGCCACATCAATATGCTCCTTTCAAGATCTCTTACAACACACATAAGGATAAATGGTCAATTAATGAATTATTGACTATGTGTGTTCAAGAGGAGGAGAGATTGATGCTGGAAGAGGGTGAGAAGGTGAACTTGACTGTTCAGGGAAAGAATAAGAAGGATCATGCCAAGAATAAGGGCATCATTCTCCTCAGGCTGACATTAAAAAGGAGTCAAAGTGCTTTTTCTGTAAGAAGAAAGAGCACATGAAGAAAGACTGCTTGAAGTTTAAGAGTTGGCTTGACAAGAAAGGTACCCCATTTACTTTTGTCTGTTATGAATCTAATATGGTTAGTGTTAATCACAACACATGGTGGATTGATTCTGGTTCTACAATCCATGTTTCCAATACCTTGCAGGGTATGGAAAATCTAAGGAAGCCAGTGGGAAGTGAACAATACATCTATTCAGGAGGGAAGATAAGTTCACACGTGGAAGCCATTGGGACCTGCAGTTTAGTCTTAAGTAGCAGTTTTATTTTACGTTTGGAAAAGGCCTTTTATGTTCCTAGTTTTTCTAAAAATTTGATTTCAGTTTCGAAACTTGCCCCTTTGGGTTTTAATTTCAATTTCTCAGATTCTGGTTTAACTTTGCTATATAATTCAGAAACTATTGGTTTTGCTTCATTAGTTGATGGTCTTTACCCGCTTAATTTGCAAAATGATGATGCTTATAATTCTATGCATGTAACTACTGGTTTAAAACGATGTGTTGTGAATGAGGAATCCTCTATTTTGTGGCATCGGAGATTGGGACACGTCTCCATTGAGAGAATTAAGCGATTAGTGAATGAAGGAGTACTTAGTACTTTGGATTTTACTGATTTTGAGACTTGTGTGAATTGTATTAAGGGTAAACAAACTAACAAGTCTAAAAAGGATGCCAAGAGGAGCTCAAACCTATTGGAAATCATACATACAGATATTTGTTGTCCAGACATGGACGCAAGTAGTCCGAAATACTTTATCACCTTCATAGACTATTATTCACGATATATGCATCTCTACTTACTTCGTTCTACGGATGAAGCTTTGGATGCCTTTAAAATTTTTAAGGCTGAAGTAGAGAAACAATGTGGAAAACAAATTAAGATCGTGAGATCAGATCGGGGTGGAGAGTACTATGGTAGATACACAGAGAATGGACAAGCACCTGGTCCATTTGCGAAGTTCCTTCAAGAACATGGGATTGTTGCCCAATACACTATGCCTGGTACTCCAGAGCAGAATGGTGTAGCAGAAAGAAGAAACCGAACTTTAATGGATATGGTGAGAAGTATGAGGAGTAGGTCAAAACTTCCTCAATTCTTGTGGATTGAAGCACTAAAGACAACAGCATATATATTGAACCGAGTTCCAACCAAGGCTGTCCCAAAGACACCTTTTGAGTTATTCAAAGGTTGGAAACCGAGTTTGCGACATATACGCATTTGGGGATGCCCGTCTGAAGTGAGAGTTTATAACCCTCAAGAAAAGAAGCTAGATCCAAGGACTATTTGTGGTTATTTCATTGGATATGCTGAAAAGTCCAAAGGGTATAGATTCTATTGTCCATCACATAGCACTAGAATTGTGGAATTAAGAAATGCAAAATTTCTTGAGAATGACTTGATTAGTGGGAGTGATCAATTTCAGGACATTGCTTCTGAAAAGGATCACATTGAGCATCAACCTTCTGGATCAAGTGACAGATTGATTGTCATACACGCCCCTCAAGCACAAATGGGTGTTAGACAACCAGCCATCGAAATTCCACAAACACCTGCAAATGACCTTGTAGATCAAATTGTTGATGAAGGGCAACCAGATGGTGTTGGACAACATGTTGAAGAAGTTGGACAGCCGGTTGAACAACAGGTTGCTCAAGAACATAATGAAGCAATATTAAGAAGATCTACTAGAGTCAAAAAGCCTGCAGTTCCTAGTGATTATGTAGTGTATTCACAAGAATCAGACTATAACATAGGAGCCGAAAATGACCCTGAGACGTTTTCACAAGCCATGAGTTGTAAGGAATCAAACTTATGGATTAATGCCATGAAAGATGAGATGTATTCTATTGCATCTAACAAAGTCTGGAATCTCGTTGAGTTGCCTAATGGTGTAAAAGCCATTGGATGTAAATGGGTCTTCAAAACTAAGAAAGACTCTCAAGGCAACATTGAGACACATAAAGCAAGACTTGTGGCTAAAGGATTCACTCAAAAGGAAGGAATTGATTACACATAGACCTTTTCTCTCGTATCTAAAAAGGATTCTCTTCGAATAGTTATGGCATTGGTAGCTCACTTTGACTTTGAGTTACATCAAATGGATGTGAAAACGGCTTTCCTCAATGGTGATCTAGAGGAAGAGGTTTATATGAAGCAACCTGAAGGATTCTCCTCTAGTGAAGGTGAACACTTAGTTTGCAAGCTTAATAAATCCATCTATGGATTGAAACAAGCATCCCACCAATGGTATTTTAAATTTCATGAGGTCATCACTTCATTTGGTTTTGAAGAGAACATCATGGATTAATGTGTATACCAGAAGGTTAGTGGGAGTAAGATTTGTTTTCTTGTTTTATATATGTCCCCGAGGGTTAGCTCAAGTGGTAAGAGCTAGGGGACATGAGGGTTGGGGAGGGGAAGGTCCAGGGTTCGAATCTTGGAAGGGATATTTGAAGGGATTTTCTAACTTACTAACAACTAACCACTAACATTTGCCTATCAAAAAAAAAAAAAAAAATGTGGACGATATCTTGCTTGCAGCTAATGATAAGGGTATGCTATATGAGGTGAAACAGTTCCTCTCGAAAAACTTTGATATGAAGGATATGAGAGATGCATCTTATGTCATTGGCATTAAGATCCATAGAGATAGATCTAGAGGTATTTTGGGTTTATCTCAAGAGACCTATATCAACAAAGTTTTAGAGAGATTTAAAATGAAAGTATGTTCACCAAGTGTAGCTCCCATTGTGAAGGGTGACAAATTTACCCTGAGTCAGTGCCCCAAAAATGATTTTGAGAGGGAACACATGGAGAATGCCCCATATGCTTCAGCTGTTGGAAGTCTTATGTATGCTCAGGTTTGTACCAGACCTGACATTGCATATGCTGTTGGAGTAATCCAGGTATTGACCACTAGAGAGTTGCAAAGAAGGTTATGAGATACCTTCAAGGAACAAAGAACTTCATGCTCATGTATAAACGAACTGATGATCTGGAAGTAATTGGCTACTCCGACTCAGACTTTGTTGGTTGCATTGATACCAGAAATCTACATCTGGTTATGTTTTTATGCTAGCTGGTGGAGCTGTATCTTGGAGAAGTGCAAAGCAAACATTGGTTGCTACTTCTACTATGGAAGCCGAGTTCGTTTCTTGTTTTGAGGCTACCTCACATGGTGTATGGTTGAAGAGTTTCATATCTGGGCTTAGATTTGTGGACTCTATTTCTAGGCCATTGAAGATGTACTATGATAACTCAGCTGCAGTATTTATGGCTAAGAACAACAAGAGTGGAAGTCGAAGTAAGCACATCGACATTAAGTACTTAGCCATAAGAGAACGTGTTAAGGAAAAGAAAGTGGTCATTGAACATGCTAGCACTGAGTTGATCATTGCTGATCCTTTGACTAAAGGCATGCCACCAAAGAATTTTAAGGATCATGTAGTACGAATGGGACTTGGTTCCATGATGTGATTTTCATTGTAAGTACAATTTATTATTCACAATGAAGCTCTTATTCAGTTTGATGTTTTCTCATATATTTGTGCACATAATTGTTTAATTTGAGAAATACTATCTGTTTGGACCTAGAATAGACATATGGTTTATTCATTAAGTTAAGAGCATAAATTGAGAGACTTTATATATTGTGATACATGGAAGATAATACTTGAAGATAGAGGATCTATCGCCAAGATCCATATATTTTATTTCTTATTTAGATTGATGATGGGTTAAATGGACCAAGTGGGAGAATGTTAGTTTTTTATCTATTAAGTTTAAATTAAAGATTAAATAATGGATTTTCTATTTATTTAATTAAGATAAAACTAATCAGGTTATGGTCCATTTAATTGTTAATTTCAGCCCACTGACTTAGTAAAAGGGAATCTTGATACCCACTAAGTCAGTTGAGGGTATTCAGGAAACTACCTTTATTCAATGACGTGTGAGTTTGTGATGGTTTTGAAACTCTATAAAGAAGACTTCTGCTTCTCTCTGAAAATTAACGGTTCACTAAACCCACCCCTTTATTCAGAAAAAACAACACCATCTAGTTTGAGTAAGTGAGGGTTTGGAAATAAAAGTAGAGAGAAGTTCCTCCATTTCAATTTCTCGCAATGGCTGGAGGTATGTAACATGATCTTCATTTTGCTTCCGCTGTTAACTGATCTGAATATGTTGTTTAGTGAATTGACATGTTTAGATCAAAATTAGTCTTACAACAAGGACTAGGAGAGATTTTGGGGTTTTTAGTTTATCCCTTGAGGAATTAGGTTTAGAATGTTAATGAAAGATGGGGGCAACAGCTAAAGAAAAAAAAGAAAAGAAAAGAAAGAACAGATGAAGCTGCTCGTGTGAAAGAAGAAGAAGAAGGGAAGAGGAAGTTGTGGTTCGCGTGAAAGAAGAAGAAGAAGAAGGGAGGAGAGCCGCTGTCGCGTGGAGGAAACAAGGATAAGAAGGGGAGAGTCGCGGCGGTGATTGTGGAGAGGGAGATGAGAGGCCGAGAATCAAGAAGAAAAGGGTCTAGGAGGCTTTGTACCGGTGTCATAGAAGGTAATGGTCTGAATTTACCTTGTATAATTGTTGTATAACAAAGGTTGAGTTTAGCATGAAGGAAACCCCAACTTCTTTGAAAATTCAGAATTGAGATACTGTGTTGAGTGTTCATGTGGTGAGCAAAATTGATTTTGATCGAAATTGTGGTTCTGCGGGGAAATTGGGTTTTGTTTCTGCCCGTAGATGCCCTAACATCTTGTGCTGTAGAGAGCATAACCCTCTCTAAAGAATTCCAAATTGAGTGAAACCAATGTTTTATGAAAGCTAACTCAAAGGGTTATGTTGGGTAATATTTTCATAATTTTTGGATTGCTGGTTCAGTACCAGAATTATCTGCAAGTTCACTCTATTTCTGCCCGCAGACACCCTAACAGCCTGTGCTGTAGAGAGCATATCTCTCTCTACAGAATTCCTAATTGAGTGAAACCAATTTTGTATGAAAGCTAACTCATAGGGTTATGTTGGGTAATATGTTCATAATTTTTGGACTGCTCGTTTAGTACCAGAACTATCTGCAAGTTTGCTATGTTTCTGTTTATTTCTTGAATTGATTCTGGAACAGGTTCTAGTAATTAATGTGAGACATTTAGTGATTTGGTGTTGCTATTTTGTCGGTGAAATAGTGAATGATTTGATAATTATATTGAAGTGTTATTTTGTGCAATTTTGGTGTGATTTCCATTATGGAATTTGGTGAGAAAATATGTTATATATTTGGGGCTGGAGTGGTCTCAAATTTGCATGTTTTAATTTATGAGTTTTTGCACGAAATACACTTCATATATTTAAGAAGCAATGTGTCGGTTTTCCTCGGAAAACTGGGGCTTGTCCCAGAACTGGAGTGGTTCTTGAAGTCTGGAGTGGACTTCATTGGTGGTTAACTATCTGGAGTGGACGTGGTGATACCGCTAAGGTTAACAATTGGTACCACATGCATGCATTGGAGTCTCACACACTAAGTTTCACGTTTTTCAGTGGCTTTATGTGTTTGGTAAATTGTTGGTGAATTGTTTTGCTGTTGTGGTGAAGTCGTGAAGTTGATTTATAAAGCAGAATCTAAATTGTTTACTTGCTCTTTTTTTTTCGAAAGAAGAGAAAAATATATAAATAACAATAGAGTCATTACATCACGGCATCCAAAGCTAAACTAGAGAACAAACGGCACAAAACTGCCAGCAAAAGAAAGGAAAGACTCCTAGCTACTAGGAGCTGAAATGAATTCAGCATGTAGTAGATCCCCAACAGCATAGCAGCAGTGATTTTCATAAACAAAACTGCACCAAAACCTTGGACAAAATGCCCTATATTCCACTTCAGATCACCTCACACGTGCAGCCAGAAAAACCATAAGTAAAACAGATAAAAACTGCACCAAACCAAAGCCATATTGCCACATCAGATATAAACCTGATTGCTTATAATAATGCCTCAATGTAGCAGCTCCCCAGCTAAATAGTAGCAAAGAAATACATGAAATATGCACCAAGAAAACTTGAACCAAATGCCATATATTTCACTTCAGATCACCAACTCAGTACAGCCAAATAACCGAAAAGAAAACCGGTAAAAAATGCCTCAGACAGAAATCTGATTCCAGATAATTATGCCTCAACATATCAGTGAGAAATCAGCTACTCAATGATTGTATTCAGTTCCTCAACATAGCCCAAATTTCAGTTTGTCTAGAGCATCCTGTCTTAGCAAGATAATCAGCCAAATGATTTGATTCTCTGAAAATATGAGATATCCCTAAGCAATCAACTTCAACACATAATGAGTCAATCAAGTTGAGGTCTTGAATTACCTTCCAAGGCCTATTAACCTTGTTATTGACCCATCCTACAGCTAATGCAGAATCACTCTCTATTAAGATGTGCCTCAACTGAAATTGGTGACAAAACATGAGAGCATGAAGGATTGCTTTCACTTCAGCCTCATAAGCCCAAAGGTCCCCAGTAGCTTTAGAAAAAATACCTCTGGTTTGGCGTTCTGAATCCTTAAGAATGCCTCCAATGCCACTCCTTCCCGGCATACCATGTGAGGAGCCATCGACATTGAATTTAAGAGTCCCCGCGGGTGGTGGTGTCCAATGATTGCTGCGACTTCTAATCTTTGGAGGTTTCAATCTAATCTCCTCAAAATTCAATAGGAAATCGCTGCTACTGTACGGGCACTCCCGCCACTAAGCTTTAATCCACCAAGCAATCCGAGAAATGTGCAGGTCCCATATCTGTTCCAAATTGAATTCCTTGTCTTGAAAAATAAGATCATTACGTCCTAGCCATATAGACCAGCAAAGTGAATAAGGAATCAAATCCCATAGACCAGTATCAGATTTTGCCCTTAGTTCTGGCCACTCATCCAGTAAATCTATAACGGTCCTCGGGCAGCACCATGTCACCCCCTCTCGGTGAAGTACACCATACCATAAAGGGTAGGTCTGCTCACAAGCTAACATCAAATGTGTTACTGATTCAACTACCAAACCACACAAACTACAGCGCCCTTCATTTTCCAATGTCATACCCCTTTCCACTAGATTACTCTTGACAGCAATTTTATTATAAACCGCTTGCCAAAGAAACAATGATATTTTTGGTGGAATAATTTTGCGGAGTCGTTTAGGAATGTTCCAAACACCAGGCAAAGGAGATAAGAGGCGTAATTCCATAGCTTCGCAAATAGCTTTGACTGAGAATAGCCCTTTATGATCACCAATCCATAGGATTACATCTCGACCAGCACTAGGCAGATATGAATTCACAGTGGCATAAAATCTTCCTTCCTCATCTTTCTCCCATCCAAAACACTCTCTACGAAACTCCAATTGCCAGTTCCATTTTCGCCCTTGGTTGTGTCCCACCTCACTAATTAAAGCATTCTTGTTATTAGATAGAGCAAACATTCGGGGGAAAGATATATGGAGAGGGGCAGAATCAACCCATGGGTCTAGCCAAAATCGCACCGATCGACCCGGTCCAATTACACATCGAATCTGATCGCGAAACTCTTTGGCTAGAATAGTGTCTTCCGATAGCACTTTGAGAATGTCTTGAAACACCGTTGAACACATGTTGAATCTGTCCACCACTAGATGCAAGACCAACAAATTCTCATCCCACCCATACTTATGGCACACCATTTGTCTCCAAAAAGAATCCCTTTCTCTCCCAAATCGCCAAGCCCATTTCAAGAGTAAGGCTTTGTTTGTTATGCTATTTTTTATACCATGTAAGTTCTTACCTTTTTGTTGGAATGATGTTCTATGCGACATCGTACAGGTACTGGAGGTAGAGATGTTGCTCATGAGGAGTAGCTTCGGAGAGTCTTAGTTTATGATATTATTATTATCATAATAAAATAAAGTGTCTTGCTCTGTAATGTAACACTAGGTAGATATTTTACGTTACTTTTGCTTTTCTGTTGAGAGGATTTTATAACCTCTCCTTAAGGAAGTTGTTGAATTATTTTCTAAATTATGGCGATGTTGTACTGTTGATGGCCGAAGTGCTTATGGAATTCATTTCTGAGTATGATGGATTTTATTGCAATAACATGGAAGATAAACCTATTTAAATAAGAGATTATATGCATCTTAGGATTATCTGGCAAGTTTAGATATCTTATTGGCAAGTCTTGTTATTTTCGAAATGCTGAAAATACAGAGGAAACTTTGCCCGTCTTTTTTATATAAATCTTTGGGATACATATTTTGTCTGCTGTGCTATGTATGAAAGGCTGAAATAATTCATTCTTTGAAAACCATATGAACTTATAAATTTTCAAAACACAATCAGGGTTAATTTTAATGAGTTTTCGTGAAGAAGTCTAATACTCCCTAGATATGTTTTTTTTTAACTCTTATAAACGTTTTTTAAATAAAACAATGGGAAAAAGGGGGTGTTACAAATATAGGTTGTTGGGTAGTAGTAGAAGGTAGATCTAAAGAAAAATCGAAGAAAAAAGATAGTTTTTGAACATGCTCAAAACTATGAGCACAGAAAGACGTGGTTTAAAGCTACAAAAAGTAGAAACAAAGTTATGGAATAGCAAGATTACCTTGCTGCCGTTCCAAAGAAACTGAAATCGGGTCGATCGGACAAGAATTGTGGGAAATGAGATATTTTCTCATTTCTTGTCTTTAATAGCGGACATCGAAAAAGCAAACTTCGAGGTTTTGCGAAACTGGTCATTCTGATACTTCCGTCTAACGATAAGAAGTGAATATCTGGCGACAGAATTCCAGAACTCAAAATGAAGTTCTCAGAATTGAAGAAAACGATATAAACGCAGTATTGGCCAAAATACGCCGGAAAACTACTTTTTGCAGTTTACGTCGGATGAAGAAACTTTCTTCTGAAGAAATGTCGTAATTGTTGAAAGAATTGTGACTAAGCGAATGGAAACTTTGTTAAAATCTCCGAATGGAAAAATGCTTCATTCAGGGTCTTAATTAAAGTCCCCGAGAAGATAAAACCTAGCTTATTCTTATTTCCGAGAAGCCAAACTTATCGTGTGAATAGTCCAGAGTTCCGTAGCGAAACACTGGTCATGGGAAAAATACTCGGAGGTTCTTATTCTTCTAAGGATTTTGAATTTCGTGTAAACAATGCTCTAGAAGCGAAAATAGTCTTTTTCGGACACTCTCGACATAAGTCGGGTGTTGAAATGGCTCGAGATATAACTTAAACTGCCTATGGGACCATCCTTAGTCATTTCTTGAACTTTCTTCTTCATATAGTCATCCAAATTGGTATACACTTGATCAAGTTCCCTTCACGTTACACTGAAACCTAAACGTGAATAGGAAATTAATTTATTTAATCTACGCTAAAATCTGGATCTTACAAGTACCCATTGGTATTCCTTCTGTGAAAAGACAATAAAACATATGGCATTTTCTTTATGCAATTTTCTTTATGCCTCGTTCCACGTGTTTCTTGGGAATTTCTATTATAATGATTACTTTCATTTAATTCTCCACCGCATGTCTTTAGTATTTATTGCCTATCACTACATTAATTTTTTGTCGTTGATTTTTACCTTTTGGCTTTTGGTTTGTCAACTACTCAACGGTTACCTTTCAAATCACTACTTACCCCCCTTCACACAGACCTTCCCATCACTTCATTCATTCTCTTGATTTTCAAAAACCTTAGTTGTTGCATTCTCTCCGTTCTCTCTCTTATTCTTCATCCCTCTTTTCCCAAAGCCTCATAATTCTTCAACATGTCTCACAATACCTCCTCCGATCCTCAAGAACAAGTTGCACTTGAGTATATGCAAGAGTACCTCACTCAAGAAAGGGAAGAAAAGGTTCTTTCTGCAAGGAGCTCTCAGTTTTCGACTATGGTTGTGGGTCTAGCTAACGGGCAATCTGCTCCTAGAGTTCAAGTTCAACCCAGAACTCAAGAGAAACAGCAAGAAAAAATCGACATGCAAGAACAAGAACAAGTGATTCCTATCACTGAAAGGGAAGCTGTCGTTCACTACAACTTCAAAGTAGAAGAACTCACAGTTCTCAAGGAGTTGAGAGTGGATTTCGACAATATGGTTGCAAATGGGGTAGATCTCAGACCTGAGATGATGGCTCAAGGCTGGCAGAGCTATTTTGATAGGCTCTCTGGACCAGTTTATGAGAAACTGGTTAAAGAATTCTGGAAGCATGCTGAATGTGATGACTATCTTGTAGTTTCGCATGTTCTGGGCAGAAAGATCGTCATCTCTGAGAAATCCATCACGTTACTTCTGGGAATGGAACTGGCTAAGGGGAAGTGGTTTTAGAATGTTGATAACAGAATGTCTGGAATTAGGAAAACCGTCAACCAAGAGCTATTTGTCAACTGGGAAAGGAAGAAGACCGAGTACAAGTCCAGTGATCTTCATGCAAATCTAAGAGTATGGCACAAGATCATCCTCTCCTGCATCAATCCCAGAACTCTTACAAGCTCTTCAGACTATATCAACACCACTCAGAAAGTGATGATCTATTTCATCAAGCAGAAGAAGCAGTTGTGTCTTCCATTCTTTATCTTCACTTATTTGAAAGAGTTCTTGAGGAAGTCCAGGACTACAGCTTCTGAGAAGAAAGCAGTAATCTCCTACATTCCATTTGGCAAGCTTCTTTCTGACATTTTTGTAGAAAGTGGTTTGGTGCAAGATCTGATCAATGATGAGTGCACAGAAGATCTGACTGTTACGTCTGGAGATGCATTCAATGTCAAGAATCTGGAGAAGATGAAGATTGTGCAGTCAATCAAGGCACCTGCCTCTGATGAGTCTCCAGAAGACATCATTCAAAGAAGAATCTTCATTGATAATTATCCTCTCTGGACAAAGATCGATGCTCCAGAAGTTATTATGGAGTATATTAATCTTCTGAGGACTCAAGGTCTAGAAGTGGACATTGAGAAATTCTTAAACACTCTGCATGAATGCCCTCCTAACATGTCCAGAACTCAACCCAAGAAAAGAGCACAGGATTCAGATGATGAATCCAATAAGAAGCCAAAAAAGAAGAAGAAGACTAGAGCAGAAACCAAGGAAGTTAATCCTCATTTGACTAAGAACCGAGCTCCAAGAGTCACCAGAGCTTCTGCCAAGGAATCAAGTAAGCCGGTTGTTATTACTACTTCTACTTCTGTTGTTATTGATGTTGATGCAATTCCAACTTCTGCCCCCACACAAACACTGCCTCCATTTATTGCACCTCTCATTCCCTGTTACACTCCACTAACCTCAACTGTCATTTCAACTATCGCTACAACTGTCACAACCACAATTAAACCATCACCTCAACCTTCATCTCCCAAAAACACTTCCGCCACTGAAGAAGTCTTTCTCAAAGTTCTAAGAGAAAGAACTTCTGGACCTTCTTCAACCATTTTTCTTCTATATACACAAGCTTCCACTCAACCCACTCTTTTCAACCCAACTCCTCTTAATGTTGTTTTTCCTCCATTCACATCTTCTGAAACCTCAAATGTTTCTCTATCTGGATATTCTACTGTGAACTCTAGAGACTTTGAGTTTTCATATCCTGATGTCCAACCCTCTGAACCTATTCCTGATCAGACCACTTCTGATCAGATGATTCTGGATGTTGCTACAAACTCTGAAGCAGACACTTCTGCTCAAGCTGTCTCTGAAGCAACAAGTTCCAATCTTTCTCCGCACCCCTCACCACAGTCTATGAAATTCTGGCAACTGTAAAACAGATGTTTTACCAGATGTCTAAGACATCTTGTACAACATTACTCAAAACACAGTAAATACTGCGCAAGATAAACGACAAAAAAACTAAAATCACACAAGATATTGTTAACCCAGTTCGGTGCAATATCACCTACGTCTGGAGGGTTTTCACCCAAGAGAGATAATCCACTATTATAGAGAAATTGTACAAAAAAGGTCTCACAAGAATTGCCTCAGTTCAACTACCTTTTCTACCTAACTCTACCTGTGGAATACTACTTAAGTCTCCCCCCTAAGTATGAGAACTCCCTCTCAATCTCTCACACAATCACTGCCTCAGTGATTGAACTCAAACACGAGTTACAAAGACAGATCTCAAGATCACACAGTAAACACACAACTCTTAGCTCAACAATTGCCTAAAGCTGCTAAGAGAACAAGAACAGTATGAACTCAATGAAAACCTAATACAATCACACGTTCAGTACCTAGAACCTAGGTCTTGGGTCTTCATAAAATAGTCTTCCAGGCCTTGTCTTCATTGGGCTTGAAAGATCACACGGTCCACACACAAAATCAGGAAGTTGTTATTAGAAACAACCAGGTAGCGAATCTGCACATGATCCTCGGGCAAACAATAAATAAGCGGATTCCGACTTCCATAAGAAGATTACACAAAGAATATTCCTTGACTGCGCACAGAAGCTTCCAATAATAACCTAACTTGATCATAAAGTAATCAACTTAAAGATTCACAACTAATCAGCCAAGTCACGGAGCGTTTCCCAAGGACACATGTCATAGCACGATGTTACAACAACTTGTCCGACATCTTGGCACACAAACATACTTAGCTAAAATGCAGACAATCAAACAAAGGAACAACAATCTCCCCCTTTGTCAAATTTTAGCTAATATAATCCACTACCATAAAGACTTCTCAGACTACTTGCAGCTTGAAATAAACCAGAGTAAACCAAGGTAGCTTGAGACATCTTCCATCAACATAGCTTGAGACATCTTCCATCAACATAGCTTTCAACAGCTATAATCAACTTAGTAGTGCAGTATCAAAAATAGAATCAGATTTCAGCACAGCAGACAATCAGAATCAACTACAACACTTCCTTCACAGTAGTCACACTAAGCACACAACATGAACTACTGCTACTGCTATCACAACTGCTACTTCTAGGACTTCTACTCCCCCTTATTAGCACAATTTGGCAAAGGCTCAATGGAGATCAATAAGGAATTATCATACTAATTCATAGTAGCCATTGTAGAGAAGCAAAGTCCATAGATCCACATTCAGACTTATTACAAACCAGGAGAAAATAGAGAAGTCATAGAGCCACACAAGGCTTCATCAAATACAGGCAAAAGAAAACAAAACACATTAAAGAGATATGATGCGAGGGGCAGAACTGGTTGAACCAGTTACATCTTCTGCATCCTCATTTTCATTTCCATCCTCCTCTTCTTCCTCTTCAGCAGCCTCATCAGTCTCTGCTTCTTCTTCAGCATCAGAATCCTCATGTTCCTCTTCAGTTCCATTAGCAACATCCTCAGTACCCTGATCAGCCTCTTCTTCCTCAACAGCAGTAGGAACATCTGTCATGGCCTTGATGAGCTTGTCCAGATTCAGCTTCCTAATCTTGCAAACCTGAATGGTGTCACCCAAGGACTTGGAGACAGCCCTCAATTCAGCCAAGATATCATCTTTACTTGAACTAGCCTGCCTGAGTGCCACTAGCACTAGCAATACCCTTTGCTGTAGTCAGCACAATGTCTGGAACATGTGTCCCAGAAACAAGCGATAATCAAACTAGAGAGGCATAGGTTTCTTACCTTGAGGTTCATCAGCCCTCACAACATTAGGATGTTGTTGTACAATTATCTCAGACAAGAGGCAGGGAAACAAAATAGGTAATCTTACTGCATAGGAACCTGCATGTTTCAGAGTCTGATAAAAAGCAAGTTTACCAAAATCAAACTCACGACTAGTTCCAATCAAATAGATCATCTTGGCAAGGGGAACAGTTACACCAGACAAGTGATTTGTGGCCATCCAATTTGCACAACCAATCTTAAATAGCACAGCATACTTGGTAGTTAACTTCTCAGATGGAAGTAATCCTTTCTTTGGCCACTTCTTGACCAGCTTGCCAGTTAGGGTCTTAGCAACCTGTAAGACCCAGATTTCAGAACTGGATTAAATAATTATTTTTCCAACTCACGCGTAGGATCGGTGTAAGCGTGATAGGAGTTTGCTGTTTCGGAAAGTTTAATGAAGAAGAAAGTTCAGGAATTGCTTGAGGATAGTACCATAGTCGTTTTAGGAGTTAGTGCGAGTCGTCTGCACACCCGCCTTATGGCGAGAGTGTCCAGAATGGGCTAATTCCGCTCTTAAAGCACTGTTTAAGCGAAATTATAAATCCTTGGAAAAATAAGAAGTTCTCTTTATTTTTTCCTCGACCAGCGTTTCATTTCGGAACTCTGGACTGTACGCACGATAGGTTTCACTTCTCGGAAGTCTGGACTGTACGCTGAATGAAGACTTTTTCTATTCGGAGCTTCTAACGAAGTTTCCATCCGTGCTGCCAGTTTTCTTTCGACGTTTCCAATCTTTCTTCAGAACAAAGTTTTGTCATCCGACTTTCACAGCAAAAAGTAGTTTTTCAGGGCAATTTAACTCACACCGCTTTTGGATCGTTTTCTTCAAATTCAAGAGACTTGTTTTGAGTTCTGGAATTCAGTCACCAGAATCTCGCTTAGAATTCACAGATGAACGTACTGCAAAAATCGGAATCGCGAAATATTCATTTTCCCGCAATTTCACTCTCCTATAAATAGAGCAAAAAACACAAAATATCTCCATTCCCACCATTTGAGGCCGCGAGCAAGGAGGAGAAGAAGGAGAGGCAGAACTTCGCCGTTTCTTGACCGATCTTGTAAGGCCCAAGTTTTTTAATCAAGGAATAATATCCGGAGCTTTTACTGAACCCTAAGTTTCGAGGACGAAACTTTCTTTTTGGAGGGTAGTAATGTAAGGCCCAAGTTTTTTAAACTTATGCCAACTAAATAGAATCCTATTCACGATTAGGGTTGATGTATCGTGAAGGGAAACATGAACTAGAGTTACCAAATGAAATAAATTTATGAAGGAGAAAGTTCAGGAAAAGTCAAAGGATTGTATCGAAGTCGATTTAAGCTATAGACCGATCGTTAAACGCTTAAACCTAGGTCAGAAACCCTAGTATATAGCTAGTTTTCACTTATAGGCATGATGGAAGTTAATTCCAAAAATATTCAGAGAAATGTTAGAACTTCTCTTTTTCCATATATCACAATCGTTTCAAGGCGAAACTCTAGGATCTACGAACGTCCGATTCCAATCATCGGAAGTTTGCCGAAACTGAAACCCTGGTATTTCAAAACCCTAGAATCACCCGACTATGAGGACTTTTTCTATTCGGAACATCAAATGAAGATTCTACACGCGCACACCCATTTCTCTTGATGATTTCAATCTTTCTTCAGAAGGAAGTTTTCTATTCCGACATCCGATGCAAAAAGCAACTTATCGGGTAAAATAGTTTTATACCGATTGTGCATTAGTCGCCAAAAAATACAAGGAGACATTTTTATAGTTTTGGATTTCTTTTGCCAAAACCTATCTTATAATTCACGGAGAATAGCGCCGGAAAAATCAGATTCGCGAAACTTTCATTTTACCGCGTTTTGCCAACCTCTATATATAGCAAGAAAGGTGAGAAAAATTACAAAAACTCCTCCATTTCTCTCCCAAACCCGCGAGCTCCATTGAAGAAGAAGGAAGAAGAGCTTTTGTTCAATCCTTGCTTGATCGTCGATTAATCAGTTGCTACTTCAAGGTTTCGAGGTATAGTCGCTAATCCTTACCTCTGATCGCTTTTTCCATAGCTTTTCTGTAGACTTTTTTGAGCTGATAGTTTTGAGGTTTTTGCAAAACTATCCTGAATATTTCATTTTTGATTCTAAACATCTTCCTTACATGCCCAAGATCACTTCTGCCGGATTAGATTTTCCGTTATGCCGCCGAAATTCCGCCGGAATCAATTTTAGCCTCAAATACCCATTTTTGGAGTAAAGCTTCGTTCTTTGGGCTGAAAACTATCGCCTTAGCTTAGTGCTAGTAGGATTAGTTGTTATAAACGTCGTTGGTGACGTCCCTGTCAAATTTTCTTTTTGGGATTTCAGTTTTGAAATTCTAAGTTAAAAATCATGACCAAAATACCCCTGCGACAGTTTTTGATCCGATAATTTTTCCGAGTTTGGAATACCCTTAGTTACGGCTAATGATAGCATAGGAACCAAGTTTGATCGAAGAAAAATCGAGCCCCACAATTACCAAAAGTGGCCGAGCCCTATAGGGGGGAGGGAGGAAAATTCCTTTTTCGAAAACTTGTCCTTTCGCGCTAGATTATCGTACCTCGGAGTATATACTACTTCGTGTAACCTTAGTGAGTATTGATTACGGAGTTTCTGATAGTCCTTGATGGAATTCTGTGGTTTTACTTTAAAGGTTCTTTTGAAGAATTTCCTGAAGATCAAGGAGCTCATTGTGAAGGAACGTTTGAGGAGAACGCTGGAATAACTAGAGGTAAGGGCAACTTACCTTGCTAGTTAATGCTTTAGGTGTCGATGAATTCGACTTGATTTATTGTTTATGCACTTGTTTGTGTTTGACTGGTAAAATGTTTTCTGAGGCTTCGGCTGACAATGTAGATGATTCATCTACTGAATGCTTTTGAGATTGAATTTCATGCTAAGTGCTAAGTGGGTAATTTAGGATGTGTGGTGCATGCTTTATATGCTAAGTGCTACGTGGTTATTGTATAATATGTGGATATATGACATGCTGGTTGACTGTACTGATTTAACTATGCTTTCACTCATATCTGGGATTCTGAGGAGTGAGAATAGCGGGCAGGTCATGCCGATTTTATTTTGAGAGTTTTGAGAAAGTTTGATAGGACGAATGAGATTCGGGCCTTGTTATGGTGTTTTTATGGATCGAGACATTCTCTGGAGTCAGTTGGGGATTAGGAGATCCCGAGAACTTATAAGATTTTGCGATAAGACTAAAAGGATATTATTTTGTAAAGAAAACTCATAAGACATTAAACAACCTCTAAATCTTCAAATAATGATATTAAACTCGAAAGGAAGCTTAGGATGCAAATCTTAGTTTTTGGAAAACGAGAAGTGTCGTCGGATCCAAGTGTTGAGAAAGTTGAGAAGTTTTGAGTATGTTGATACTCTTGTGCTGTTGGAGCAGCTGTATGTGTTGTTGGGCTATCCTGGGGATAAGTCCGGGAAATTGATAGTTTCCGAGTATGTTGATACTCTTGCTCGTTGAGCAGTTTTGACCATCGGATGGAGATGAGTCGGATGATTTGGAGATCATCATGAGTTACAGTTTATGCCTTCGGGTACAGTTATGCCTTCGGGTACAATTTATGCCTTCGGGTACAGTTTATGCCTTCGGGTACAGTTTATGCCTTCGGGTACAGTTTATACCTTCGGGTACAGTTTATACCTTCGGGTAATTCGGACATCGACGGGGGATATGATTGACCGTGAGGTTAGGATCGACCTGTTGATTGTCGGGCATGGCGGAGGGAAAAGTCGACCCGCAGGGTTAGGACTGATCCGGCTATGTCAAGGTTGTAAGTGACACCCGAGGGATTATGGTCGACACAATGCCAGTGTTAGGACCGACTCGATCGTGCCCAGCCTACTTCTTCTGAAATCGTCGAGATTGACGTTGCATTGACATATCATGCACTCTAATTAAATTCGTTGGGATTTTGATGAGTAGATGTTGATAAACATCGTTATGTGTTTTGGTGAGTAGATGCTGATAAACATTGTTATGTGTTTTGATGAGTAGATGTTGATAAACATTGTTATGTGTTTTGATGAGTAGATGTTGATAAATATCGTTACGTGCTTTGATGATTGAATTGTACTAGAGATTTGATAACATGCTATGTTTAAACCTTAGGGTAGACAATGCATAACTTATATGTATACAAGCAATATATATATATATATATACCCCTTATACTTTACCTGTTGCCTCGTATTCTCTATACTATATTCCGTAAGTTGACCCTTGCACGTGCTACCTGTGTTTGGGGGGCTATGTATGCCCTTTTTGTCAGATGCCGTGGACGGACTGTTTCGTGATGCTTCGTCATACGGGGAAGACCCGGAAAGAAATGACTACTATTGAGCCTTCGACGTGGACCCGGACTGAATGCATGACCAGATGAGGGCCGATGATGGCAGTATAGGGTATGGGTGTTTAGAGTCTACTAAGGTTGGGGGTTAGCGTTATAGCTCTGACTTATTCTTATTTTGAGGGCTTGTGTTGCTGACACTTGACCTATCCTTTTTGGGATTGTACATTTTGCCTACGGGCGTTACACTTTTCTACTTTCCGTCACTGGAGGTTACTCGTGACGAGGTTGCTACTTACAGCGGGGACTGTATTTATGTTATATACTAGTTTTGTTATCTTTTGTTGGGAGTTTATTTCTTTCAGTCTTTGGTTCTATTATCAAAAAAAAATATATTTACGTTTTTCCGCTTTAAGTTTCTTTTTGGTTACTAAAGTGACGCCACCGAAATCGGGGTGTTACAGATCTTCATGTCGTTCGTCGCTACTTCGTGACATTGAGGTACTCTTGCTTATTCTTACCTCTGATCATTCTTTTTATCGCGTTTCTTTATCTCTTTCTGAGCTCCTAGTTTCGAGCTTTTCGTAAAATTGTTCGATGTTCTTGATTTTTCTTTTGAACTACCTTCTATAGTTGCCCAACAAGCTAAATCATTCGCCGATGCGCGCCGATTTCGATCGAGTCGCCAAAGATCTGAAAAACTGTATAAAAACCCATTTACGCACATATTGAAACTTTATCTTCGAAAAGCCACAATCCGACTTAGTGCCCTTAGGATTAGTTGCTATAAATGTCGTTGTGAACGACCCCATCAATTTTGTTTTCCGAAGTTTCAACTTTGAGTTTTTGAGCTTTAATTTTGGACCAAAGTGCCCCTAACTAGTCGTAATTCGACCCGGTCGTTCTAAAATTTTTCTGACAATTTCTTTGCCCTAGTTTTACCCTAAAACTACCTAGGTATTAAATTAGATCGAAGAAAAAGCGCTGGAACCCTTTTTCCTTGAGTGGCCGAGAGCATGTTTTGAGGGGGGGAGAAATTCGTTTTTCGCGATAACTCGTCCTCTCGTGCTCGATTGTTGTACTCTGAAGCTTCGTAAGCTTTGTCTGTCAATAATTAACTTTGTTGTGATCGAGCTAATCGATTTTGGATTGATTTTGGCTTTGTTTTCTCCAAGGTTTAGTTGAGGGAACTTTGGGTATTACTGAGCTAGATTGTGAGGAAAACCTACACCGCGAGGCTGGAGCAACTCGAGGTTAGGGCAACTTACTTACTAGCTATTTGTATTGTAGACGTCGATAAATTCGACTTGAATTTTGGTTGATATTGAATATTGCATTGAATATTGTTTATCGCTTTGAACTGGAAACTTTTCTCTGGAGGCTTCGGCCGAGTAAACTTATGAGAAGTGTGTCTCCGTTTTCTGAGAGGCTTCAGCCGTTTACTGGTTTCCGTCTTATGATTTCCGAACTGAATTATTGTTATATTGACATTGTTATTGAACTGTGCGCTTTGTCGCGACTACGGAGTGTGGAATCATGGAACGTCCTACTTGTATTATTTCGGGTTGAATGAACAACCCTAGGCAAGTCAAAACCCGAGGTTTGAGATTAAGCCTATTGGAACACTAAGACTTTCCCCGGGGGATTACATTTGGGGGGATTTTGGCAAACTTGAAATAATTAGAATTTGGAACTAGAGACCTTAGGGAACTTAGTTTTCAAGAACGAAACTCATAACTGGACTAATCCAACTTGAAATATTTTTATTAATGAATAAAACCATAGGGAACTTAAGTGGAGAAATGATTGTGAAAGACGGGGAAATGTCGACAAGTCTTGGAGCTGCTGGGATTTGATGGTCGTCATGAGGATGAACCATAGTGACCAGAGATATGTCACTGAGTACGATGCGTACTCCAGCTACTTACAGCCTAGTTGTAGAGTCGACCTTGACCTTTGGGTATTATTGAATTAAGAGTCGTAGCTAAACATTATATGGCGAGGACGATACCATGTTTGGCTAACCATATTGCATCAAGCATACATTCGGGGCTTGAGACGATTGGAGGATCAGGCTTCGGTGAAGTTGAGACGGCTTCGGTCGGCTTCACGAAGGTTTGAGACAGGTCAAAGATTGGCCTTCATCGAAGAACACCAAGAGTGTATCTTCGGCATAGCGGGCAAAATGGTTCAACCTGGAGGGGTTAGAATTGATCCGATTATGCATGGGTTTGTAAGTGACACTCGAGCGGAAATGGTTAAACACTAGGCCGGTGTTAGGACTGACTCGGTGGTGCCCATCCCAATTAAATTATCCGGATCATTTGAAACACATTGCAAGCATACATGCACCCTGACTGGAATTGTGTGCTATTGTCTATTGAATTATTGTTAGAGCCGATAACATGCTAGGAATATATATATATATAAACATATATATATCTATACCCCCAATCACATGTTGTTTGTATATTTACTCTATTCCGTGAGTTGACCCTAGCACCTTGGCTTTGGTTTCATGTTTGTGTTTGGGCGGTCGGCCTGCTGCCAGATGTCGATGGCGGATTGGTTTTCGATGGTTTCTCCCTCAGGGGGGATCAGGTTTGAGCTGGTTGATCAACATGCCCCCACCGCTTGGGTGATCGATCCTTAGGATCATCGGGCGACGTAACGGGGAAAGGTCATGGAGGACCGGACTGATGAGCGTGGACGTCTGACGAGAGGAGTTCTGCGACGCATGGAGCTGAGCTTCAACTTACCACCTTCGGTGCGCTGTGGACCGGGCACTAGCCGGAGACCACCTTCACCACCTTCATCTTCATCCGACGACGAGGACCCATCTGAGATCGAGGCTGATACTGAGGCACCTGTCGCGCCACTTCCTGCTACTGCTGTCGATCCTACCGACGTTGCATCATCCTCGAGGCTCGTGGAGCCGAAGAGGGATCCTGTTGTTCCGTCTGCCTCTCGCCGTTTTCCGTTACTCCATCACGCGGCTACCGCATGGAAACCCCTGGTACGTGTGGTCGAGGAGGATGTCCTTTCTGAGGAGGTAGATGTTGAGATGGGTTCGACTAGGGTTGTACGCAGGACAGTCAGGAGGGAGGTCGTGGACTTGGACACTGAGATGATCACGATGGACTCTGATTCTGACACTGATGTCAACTACTATGTCGGGAGCGACGAGGAGGAGGAGGAGGAGCTTTGAGCGGTACTTGAGGGTAGGTTAGGTGGGCACCATATTTTGTGTAGAGCTCTGATCCGTTTTGTTTTGGGACAGGGTAGGTTCCCGACGCATAGCTTTTTGTGTGGTTCTCTTGCTGGGGGATCACAGAGAGTTAGTCGGACTGTAGGGGTCTTTGCTTAGGCCATTTTGAGGGCCGACTTTCTTCTGGAGGATTGTAATTATAACTTTGTCACTCACGTTTCTGGATCTGTAAATATTTGCTAGTGGGCACACTACTTGGGAGTCGCTGCGAGAGCGCGTGACGTTGGAGTGCAGCTGAGGCTGTACCTGTTTATATGATGTACATCGGTTAGGTTTAAACTGTGGGATTATGTCTTTATCTTTATGACGTTTTCATTTCAACAAAAGAAACAAACGGAAAAAAAATACATGTTTTCCGCTTAAAGTTTATTTTTAAGTTAATTAAGTGACACCTGAAAATCGGGGTGTTACATTGTGGTATCAAAGCTTAGTCGAGTCTTTTGGGAGTCTTTGGGGAATAGGTCTTCTGTGCTAGATTGTGTGACTCTGCAAAGAGTAAAAACTTGATTGTCTGCAGAGCGATTTTCGCTCAAATTGTTTGCGTTTACTACTTAAACTTTGACCTTATGATTATTATCCCTACTAGGACCTTATTCGAAGTTGCTCGTGATTTCACTATAGAAGTTATACGAGGTCTAGAATAGCACGCTGAGCTAGGAAGTTGTTTTACCGATGCATCGATAAGGAAGCTAGAATCTTAGGGAAATTCCTTGTGGGTACTATACGTAGGATATTAGGGCGTTTAGTTTTGAATCGGAGATGTCAGAATCTTGAGAATAGGAGAGACTCAGATGTGCATGGTATTCAGTGATCCGAGATTTCGCTGATGTTTTTCCTGGAGATGTACCTGGACTACCGCCAGTACGCGACATGGAGTTTGTAATCGACATTGTACCCGGAACCGGACCGATTTCGATCGCACCTTACCGTATGGCACCTGCAGAGCTACTGGAGTTGAAGTCTTAGTTGGAGGATCTTTCGGCGAAAGGATTTATTCGACCAAGTGTCTCACCGTGGGGAGCGCCAGTGCTTTTGGTCAAGAAGAAAGACGGAAAGTCTAGATTGTGTGTGGACTATCGACAGCTCAACAAGGCGACGGTCAAGAACAGATACCCATTTCCAAGGATAGATGATTTGATGGATCAACTTCGAGGGGCTGCCGTATTCTCCAAGATAGATTTGAAGTCGGGCTATCACCAAATCAGAGTGAAGACTGAGGATATACCGAAGACTGCTTTCAGAACTCGCTACAGACACTACGAGTACCTAGTGATGTCGTTTGGAGTGACGAATGCACCTGCTGTTTTCATGGACTACATGAACCGTACCTTTCATGAGTTCTTGGATCAGTTTGTGGTGGTGTTCATCGACGACATTCTGATCTATTCGAAGGACGCTAAGGAGCATGAGGGACATCTGCGTCAAGTGTTACAAGTGTTGCGGGAGAAGAAGTTGTATGCGAACCCTTCCAAGTGTGAGTTTTGGCTTGAGGAAGTCAAATTCTTAGGCCATGTTATCTCAAAGGAAGGCATAGATGTGGATCCAGCGAAGGTGGAAACTGTTTTAGCTTGGGAACAACCGAAGACAGTAACAGAAATCAGAAGTTTTGTGGGCTTAGCTGGGTATTATAGACGTTTGATTGAGGGTTTTGCCAAGATTTTTGGACCTTTGACTCAACTTACGAGGAAGGATCAACCTTTTGCATGGACAGAAGCGTGTGAGACAAGTTTTCAGACCATGAAGGAACGTTTGACAACGTCACCTGTGCTTATTTTGCCACAACCGGAGGAACCTTATGAAGTCTATTGTGATGCTTCACATCACGGCTTGGGATATGTACTGATGCAACATCGGAAAGTGGTGGCTTATGCTTCGAGACAGCTGAAGACTCATGAGAAAAACTACCCGACGCACGATTTGGAGTTAGCTGCTATTGTGTTTTCGCTTAAAATCTGGAGGCATTACCTCTATGGTTGTACTTTCACGATATTTAGCGATCACAAGAGCCTAAAATACTTGTTTGATCAGAAGCAGCTGAACATGAGACAACGACGATGGATGGAGTTCATCAAGGACTACGAGTTTACATTGCAATATCACCCTGGGAAAGAAAATGTAGTTGCTGATGCTTTGAGTAGGAAGATGCATGTCTCGTCAATGATGGTTAAAGAACTGGAGTTACTGGAACAATTTCGAGATATGAGTTTGGGTGTGACACCGTCTGAGGGAATGCTGAAGTTCGGCATGATCAGAATCGCCAGTGGACTGATGGAAGAGATTAGAGAGCAACAATTGCAAGATGTGTTTCTGCTAGAGAAGAGAAACTTGGTAACTCAAGGGAAAGACCCGGAGTTCAGGGTAGGAGCTGACAACATCCTACGATGCAAAGACAGAGTGTGTGTACCCTACAACCCAGAATTAAGAAGGCTAATCATGGATGAAGGACATAAGAGCAAGTGGGGCATTCATCCTGGAATAAAAAAGATGTACCAAGACTTGAAACTGAGTTTCTGGTGGCCGGAAATGAAGAAACAAGTGGCCGAGTATGTAGCTGCATATGTTTGACTTGTCAGAAGGCAAAGGTAGAGCATCAGAGGCCTGCTGGTATGCTACAGAGTCTAGATGTGCCAGAATGGAAATGGGATAGTATCTCCATGGATTTCGTAGTGGCTTTGCCGAGAACACAGAAGAGGTATGATTCGATTTGGGTAATTGTGGACCGTTTGACCAAGTCTGCACATTTTCTACCAGTGAGAACTACCTATAATGTGGAGAAGTTGGCTGAGATTTATGTGGCCGAGATTGTTCGACTACACGGAGTTCCGACGAGTATTGTTTCTGACCGAGATCCGAAGTTTACATCGCACTTTTGGGGAGCTCTTCATGAGGCGTTAGGAACCAAACTGAGATTGAGTTCGGCGTATCATCCACAAACTGACATGCAGACAGAGAGAACTATTCAGTCGTTAGAGGATCTACTGCGTGCTTGTGTGTTGGACAACAAAGGAAGCTGGGATGATCTTCTGCCATTGATCGAATTCACCTACAACAACAGTTTTCATGCGAGCATCGGTATGGCACCGTATGAGGCTTTGTATGGTCGAAAGAGTAGGACACCTTTGTGTTGGTATCAAGATGGGGAGAGTTTGTTAATTGGACCGGAACTTCTGCAACAGATCAGAGAAAAGATGAAAGCTTCGCAGAGCAGACAGAAGAGTAATGCCGATCAGCGGCGTAGGACCCTAGAGTTTGAAGAGGGCGACCATGTGTTTTTACGAGTTACTCAGACTACCAGAGTTGGCCGGGCTATTAAGTCGAGGAAGCTCACACCAAAATTCATTGGACCTTACCAGATCACTCGCCGTGTTGGGCCAGTTGCGTATCAGATCGCGCTACCACCGTTTCTTTCCAACATTCATGATGTGTTTCAGGTGTCGCAATTGAGGAAATACATTCCAGACTCGACACATGTAATCGAGCCGGACAACATTGAGCTGAAGGATGATCTGACTTTTGAGGCTCTGCCGGTCAGCATTGGGGACAGAAGAGTGAAACAGCTGAGAGGAAAGCAGATTGCTTTAGTGAAGGTAATATGGAACAATGACACGGGTGATGCTACATGGGAGTTAGAAGACAAGATCAAGGAACAGTATCTCGGACTTTTCACGGAACCCTAAGTTTCGAGGACGAAACTTTCTTTTTGGAGGGGAGTATTGTAAGACCCAGATTTCAGAACTGGATTAAATAATTATTTTTCCGACTCACACGTAGGATCGGTGTAAGCGTGATAGGAGTTTGTTGTTTGGGAAAGTTTAATGAAGAAGAAAGTTCAGGAATTGCTTGAGGATAGTACCATAGTCGTTTTAGGAGTTAGTGCGAGTCGTCTACACACCCGCCTTATGGCGAGAGTGTCCAGAATAGGCTAATTCCGCTCTTAAAGCACTGTTTAAGAGAAATTCTAAATCCTTGGAAAAATAAGAAGTTCTCTTTATTTTTCCCTCGACCAGCGTTTCATTTCGGAACTCTGGACTGTACGCACGATAGGTTTCACTTCTCGGAAGTCTGACGACGCTAAATTCTTTTCTCTAAAAACTCCAAATTCAAACGCTGAATGAAGACTTTTTCTATTCGGAGCTTATAACGAAGTTTCCATCCGCGCTGCCAGTTTTCTTTCGACGTTTCCAATCTTTCTTCAGAACGAAGTTTTGTCATCCGACTTTCACAGCAAAAAGTAGTTTTTCGGGGCAATTTAACTCACACCGCTTTTGGATCGTTTTCTTCAAATTCAAGAGACTTGTTTTGAGTTCTGGAATTCTGTCGCCAGAATCTCGCTTAGAATTCACAGATGAACGTACTGCAAAAATCGGAATCGCGAAATATTCATTTTCCCGCGATTTCACTCTAGGAAAAAACACAAAATATCTCCATTCCCACCATTTGAGGCCGCGAGCAAGGAGGAGAAGAAGGAGAGGCAGAACTTCGCCGTTTCTTGACCGATCTTCGTGCTGTTCGTTGCTACTTCGCGACATTGAGGTACTCTTGCTTATTCTTACCTCTGATCATTCTTTTTATCGCGTTTCTTTATCTCTTTCTGAGCTCCTAGTTTCGAGCTTTTCGTAAAATTGTTCGATTTTCCCGATTTTTCTTTTGAACTACTTTCTATAGTTTCCCAACAAGCTAAATCATTCGCCGATGCGCGCCGATTTCGATCGAGTCGCCAAAGATCTGAAAAACTATATAAAAACCCATTTACGCACATATTGAAACTTTATCTTCGAAAAGCCACAATCCGACTTAGTGCCCTTAGGATTAGTTGCTATAAATGCCGTTGTGAACGACCCCATCAATTTTTTTTTCCGAAGTTTCAACTTTGAGTTTTTGAGCTTTAATTTTGGACCAAAGTGCCCCTAACTAGTCGTAATTCGACCCGGTCGTTCTAAAATTTTTCCGACAATTTCTTTGCCCTAGTTTTACCCTAAAACTACTTAGGAATTAAATTAAATCGAAGAAAAAGCGTCGGAACCCTTTTTCCTTGAGTGGCCGAGAGCATGATTTGAGGGGGGGAGAAATTCGTTTTTCGCGATAACTCGTCCTCTCGTGCTCGATTGTTGTACTCTGAAGCTTCGTAAGCTTTGTCTGTCATTAATTAACTTTGTTGTGATCGAGCTAATCGATCTTGGATTGATTTTCGCTTTGTTTTCTCCAAGGTTTAGTTGAGGGAACTTTGGGTATTACTTAGTTAGATTGTGAGGAAAACCTACACCGCGAGGCTGGAGCAACTCGAGGTTAGGGCAACTTACTTACTAGCTATTTGTATTGTAGGCGTCGATAAATTCAACTTGAATTTTGGTTGATATTAAATATTGCATTGAATATTGTTTATCGCTTTGAACTGGAAATTTTTTTCTGGAGGCTTCGGCCGAGTAAACTTATGAGACGTGTGTCTCCGTTTTCTGAGAGGCTTCAGCCGTTTACTGGTTTCCGTCTTATGATTTCCGAACTGAATTATTGTTATATTGACATTGTTATTGAACTGTGCGCTTTGTCGCGACTACGGAGTGTGGAATCATGGAACGTCCTACTTGTATTATTTCGGGTTGAATGAACAACCCTAGGCAAGTCCAAACCCGAGGTTTGAGATTAAGCCTATTGGAACACTGTAACACTCCGGTTTCTCAACTGAGGAGTCACATTTGTTACCTAACAAAATCTAAGGACTATTTCGTAATCCTAAGAAAACACGATAATTTTTTTCCTTTTCAAAGCAACTAAACACAGTTTAATACATAACATAGTCTTAATTAAACAACCCGTTCCCGACATATAATAATAGTGTCTTACAATATCATAAGCAAGTTTCCAAAATAAGTACGCTCACTTAGACAAGTGGCGAAGATAAGGTTTAAACAACAGAGTTTTCAGATGGAGAAAGAAACTCAGACATAGTCCTCCAAAAAGGGAGAAGCAACTGCTTCATCCACCTTTACTCGACCGCCCACGGTCACGGTCTCCAACTCGAACAGCTAAGCTTCAGCGGAAGGCTCTCCATCGCCTAATAGCGTTAAGCGCCCAAACAACAAATAGCAAATAGAAAGGGTTAACTCCATGCAATTACCATGTATAAAAGAGAAAATCATGCTATTCAAATTTAATTACCTAGCATGGTAGATAAACTAGCAACATAACTCAACTCATATATCAACAACTTAACATAGATTAACTCAGATAATAATAACCTCAACAATGTAACATCAAATCAGATATCAATAAACCAATAATTAAAATCCAACAACATAGGGTCAGGTGTTAGTTCCCTATAATGCAACTATATGCTACTACCAAAATGGATCGATCAGCAACGTCTCTCAAGACGGGACGATCACGTGGGACAATCACCACCACACCGCCACTTAACGCCACTACGGACGGGACAATCACCACCACATTGCCACTTTAGGACATCTCGAAAGATGGGACGATCACGTGGGACAATCACCACCACACCGCCACTTTATAACGCCTTAAAAGACGGGACAATCACGTGGGACAATCACCACCACACTGCCACTTCAAGACCAAGCCCTAAATGCCAAGTCAATCAACAACAATGCCCAAACCAATGATTTATTCGGAGTAACCACTTGTTATTCCTATTATCAACGAACATAACTCAATTCAATTGCATACCAACTCAGCTCAATGACAGAAACCAGTAAACGGCCGAAGCCTCTCAGAAAACGGAGACACACGTCTCAATAAGTTTACTCGGCCGAAGCCTTCAGAAAACATTTGGCACAAGCCTCAGAAACAGTCAACATAAGCAAGCATACAACATTGCGAGCATAATAATCATAATCCAGTGCCAATCAATATAAACATCTTCATCTCAAACGCAGGCAGTGCGATAAAAGCAGGCAAGACTCAAAGACACTCTAAAACTGAGTTACCCTTACCTTCGTGAGTAGAAGTTGTGCATGGAAGTTGCGAACCTAAAGCAAGGAAACACAATCATCAACACAAGCCTCACTAGAAGCAACACGATCTAATAATATTAATCGAAACCGGAAAGAAAGCTTTTAAAGCTTCAGAGTTCCTATTTAAGCACAAATTGACAACGGAGACTTCGTTCGCTAAAACGAGCATAACTCGAGCTACAGAACTCGGAATGACACGAAACCAATGCCAAAATTTCGACAATCGAAAGAGCTACGCCATAGCTCAGGTCATAGAGACCCAAAAATTATTTTTGGACACGGTACCCTAACAAATAGGTTTCGGCCACTCTAAAAAATAGGGTTTCCGAACTTTTTCTTCGATCTAATTCAATTCCTAGGTATTCTTAGGCGATATCTAGGCCAGGGAAACTCTCAGAAAAATTATCGGGTCGAAAACTGTCGCAGGGGTATTTTGGTCAATATTTTTAGCTCGGAAACTCAAAATCAGAATTTCGAAAAACAAATTAGATGGGGACGATACCAACGACGATTATGATGACTAATCCTACTAACGCTAAGCTCAGTCGAGGGTTTTAAGTCGAAAGGACAAAGCTTTGGCCAAAAATGGGTTTTTCGAGCAAAATTGAAACTCGGCGGCAATTCGGCGAGATTCGGCTAAATGTAATCCGCTAAACATGCTCTTGGGCACGCAGGGAAGAAGTTTAGATAGAGAGATCGAGTTATTTGGACAGTTTTACAAAAAGCTCAAAACTTTGAGCATAGAAAGACATAGAGAAAAGCGATAGAATTTACGATCAGAGGTAAGGAAAAGCATCAGTACCTTGAGGCCTACGCGTAGCAACGAACTGTGGGACGATCAGGCAAGAATCGGCGAAAAACTCTTCTCCTTTCCTCTCCTCCTTGTCCGCGGGTTTGGGTGTGTGTGTTGGTGAGGTTTTTGTTTTTTTTTTCCATTTTTCAAGTTATTTATAGAAAATGGAAAACGCGGAAAAATGAAATTTTCGCGATTCCGATTTTTCCTGCACATTCCTCCGTGAATCCTAAGATAGGTTCTGGCGACAGAATTCCAAAACTCAAAAGAGGTTTCTTGAAATTACGGTAAACAATCCAAAGTCGGTGTAAATCTATTTTACCCGAAAAACTACTTTTGCAGTGAATGTCGGATGAGAAAACTTCTTTCTGAAGAAAGATTGGAAACATTGAAAGAAATGGGTGTACGCGTGTGGAATCTTCGTTTGAAGCTCCGAATTGAAAAAGTCTTCATCAACCGTTTATTTTAGGTTTCTTGAGCTATCAGGGTTTTAGTTTCGGCAAACCTCCGAGAACTAGAATCGGACGTTCGTACATCCCAGGGTTTCGTATCGAAACTCTTGTCATGGAAGGATTAAGAGAAGTTCTAACATTTCTCTGAAGATTTTTGGAATTAGTTTCCATCGTGTCTTTAAGTGCAAATTAGTCGTTTACTGACGCTCTCGTCCTGGGCATAAGTAAATACTACTTGTGCTATAACTATATCGACTATAGTACTATTCTTAGTCATTTCCTGAACTTTCTTCTTCATAATATTAATCCAACCATCAAACGAAAGTCAAGTTCCTCTCACGCTTACACAGAATCCTATGCGTGAGCTGGAAATTATTTATTTATTTAATTCTAAAATCTTGGGTCTTACAAACACTAAGACTTTCCCCGGGGGATTACATTTGGGGGGATTTTGTCAAACTTGAAATAATTAGAATTTGGAACTAGAGACCTTAGGGAACTTAGTTTTCAAGAACGAAACTCATAACTGGACTAATCCAACTTGAAATATTTTTATTAATGAATAAAACCATAGAGAACTTAAGTGGAGAAATGATTGTGAAAGACGGGGAAATGTCGACAAGTCTTGGAGCTGCTGGGATTTGATGGTCGTCATGAGGATGAACCATAGTGACCAGAGATATGTCACTGAGTACGATGCGTACTCCAGCTACTTACAGCCTAGTCGTAGAGTCGACCTTGACCTTCGGGTATTATTGAATTAAGAGTCGTAGCTAAACATTATATGGCGAGGACGATACCATGTTTGGCTAACCATATTGCATCAAGCATACATTCGGGGCTTGAGACGATTGGAGGATCAGGCTTCGGTGAAGTTGAGACGGCTTCGGTCGGCTTCACGAAGGTTTGAGACAGGTCAAAGATTGGCCTTCATCGAAGAACACCAAGAGTGTATCTTCGGCATAGCGGGCAAAATGGTTCAACCTGGAGGGGTTAGAATTGATCCGATTATGCATGGGTTTGTAAGTGACACCCGAGCGGAAATGGTTAAACACTAGGTCGGTGTTAGGACTGACTCGGTGGTGCCCATCCCAATTAAATTATCCGGATCATTTGAAACACATTGCAAGCATACATGCACCCTGACTGGAATTGTGTGCTATTGTCTATTGAATTATTGTTAGAGCCGATAACATGCTAGGAATATATATATAAACACATATATCTATACCCCCAATCACATGTTGTTTGTATATTTACTCTATTCCGTGAGTTGTGTGAGACACAAGTTTTTAAGCTTAGAATATATCGATAAAATTTCTATTCACGATTAGTTTCGATGTAACGTGAAGGAAAACTGAACAAGTGTTCATCAAATGGAATAAATTTATGAAGGAGATAGTTCAGGAAAAAGGTTAAGGTTAACATTATAATCGATATAAGTTATAGCGCAAGTAGTATTCGCGTATACCTAGGACAAGAGCATTAGTAAACAATTAATTTACCCTTAAAGACACGATAGAAACTAATTCCAAAAATATTCAGAGAAATGTTAGAACTTCTCTTAATCCTTTCCATGACAAGCGTTTCGATACGAAACCCTGGAATGTATGAACGTCCGATTCTAGATTTCGGAGGTTTGCCGAAACTGAATCCCTAGTAGCTCAAGAAACTTAAAATAAACTGTCGATGAAGACTTTTTCTATTCGGAGCTTCAAACGAAGATTCCACACGCGTACACCTATTTCTTTCGAGGTTTCTAACTTTCTTCAGAAAGAAGTTTTCTCATCCGACATCAACTGCAAAAAGTAGTTTTTCGGGTAAAATAGATTTACACCGACTTTGGATCGTTTGCCTTAATTCCAAGAAACCTGTTTTGAGTTCTGGAATTCTGTCGCCAGAACCCATCTTAGAATTCACAGAGGAAAAATCGGAATCGCGAAATTTTCATTTTTCCGCATTTTCCATCAACTATAAATAGCTTGAAAAAAAATCAAAAATTTCTCACCACCATTGCCACCAAACCCGCGAGCAAGAGGAGAAGGAGGTGAGAAAATATTTTCGCCGTTTCTTTCCTGATCGCTGCAACGACAGTTGCTACTCGAAGACCTCGAGGTATAAATGTTATTCCTTACTTCTGATCGTCAATTCTGTCGTTTTTCTCTATGTCTTTCTGTGTTCAAAGTTTCGAGCTTTTTGTAAAACTGTCCAAATAACTTGATTTCTCGGTCTAAACTTATTCCCTCCATGCCCTAGAGCATGTTTAGCGGATTACATTTCGCCGAATCTCGCCGAATTGCCGCCGAGTTTCAATTCTGCTCAAAAACCCATTTTCTGACCAAAGCTTCGCCCTTTAGACTTAAAACTCTCGACTGAGCTTAGCTCCAGTAGGATTAGTTGTCATAAACGTCGTTGGTGATGTCCCCATCTAATTTGTTTTTCAAAATTCCAATTTTGAAATTCCGAGCTAAAAACACTGACCAAAATACCCCTGCGTCAGTTTTCGATCCGATAATTTCTCCGAGCTTTAATTCGCCTTATTTACGACTAATGATAACCTAGGAACCAAGTTTGATCGAAGAAAAAGCGCCGAACACAATTGCATGTGTGTGGCCGAGAGCACCCTTAAGGGGGGAGGAAAATTTCTCTTTTTCGAAAACTCGTCTTATCGCGTTAGATTATCGTAATTCGGAGTTTATAATGCTTCGTGTAACCTTAGTAATTATTGTTTGATGAGTTTCTGACTGATTGTGATTGAATTCTGTGATTTCGCTCTAAGGTTCGTTTGAGGAATTCTGTGGAGCGGAAGGAGGAGATTGTGAAGGAACGCTGCAGGATCGCGCTAGAGGAGCTACAGGTGAGGGCTACTCACTGAATACTAGATAATGCTTTAGGTGTCGACGAATTCGACTTGATTTATTGTTTATGCACTTGATTGTGATTGACTGGGAAATGTTTTCTGAGGCTTCGGCTGACAATGATGATTATTTATCCCTGGATTTGTTTTTGTTATTGATTCACATGCTATGTGCTAAATGGTTAATCTAGGATGTGTTGATATTGATTTACATGCTATGTGATAAATGGTTAATCTAGGATGTGTTGATATATGTGCCATGACTGTTGGTTTGTGTTACTTTGATTATGAAATTACACATATATCTGTTGTACGTCAGAGAGGACAACGGGCAGTTATGCCAAATTTATCATGAGATTTTGGGAAAGTTTGACGGGACGAACGGAGGTTCGGGCCTTGTTATTGTTTTAATGGATCAAGACCTTCTCTGGGAATTACTTGGGATTATGGGATCTTTTAAACTCATAAGATTAGGGACAAAACTAAATGGAAACTATTTTACAAGGAAAATTCATAAGACACTAAACAACCTCTGAACCCTTTAAATAATGATAACAACCTCAGATGGAAGCTTGGGGTCTGGATATTAGTTTTGAAAAATGAGAAGTGTCGCCGAATCCAAGTTTTGGGGAAACGGATAAGTTTCCGACTATGTTAATACTCTTTTGCTCGAGGAGCAGCTTTATTGTTTGGCTATCTAAAAGAGAAGCCGGGAAATTAATAAGTTTCCGAGTATGTCGATACTCTTTTGCTCGATGAGCAGTTTATTTGTTTGGCTATCTAAAGGATAAGCCGGGGAACTATAAGTCCCAAAGTACATTGGTACTCTTTGCTCGCTGAGCAGTTTTTGACCATCGGAATTAGATGAGTCGGATGACTCGAGAAGTTATCACGGGTGATTGCACTCTTTTTATAATTAATTGTCTTTTGTCGCAGAATCGACATTTACCTTAGGGTACTCTTTTAGAGACAATAAGTTAGCTAGAACACGTGACGACGTGACGAGTAAGGTCGGTGACGTTGTTTGGCTAATCATGTTGCATTCATTCACACATTTTGAGGTTTATACACGGTGGGATGCCGGACCTCGGTGGATTCCAAAATGGTCATAAGACCCGGATTTCAACATAAGAACACTGTGGTGATTCTTAGTAGCAGACGGAAATGGCAGGCCTGCGGGTATACTGCTGATCTAACTACAATTTGTTTGGTATAAGAGACACCCGAGCAGAAATGGTCCCACTGTGGCCGGTGATAGGACTGACTCGTTGGTGCCCATCCTTCCGGATTGCATCTTGTTCCTCGTCATCTCATTCATGCACCATGCATACTGACTTAGTTGTTGAGTGTGATCGTTACTTGTTAATCGTACTTGATATATGTTATTTGTCAGTAATTATCATTTACATTCAATTGGAAGATATACAATTTATAATGCTATTACCAACTTCTAAGCCTAAGTAGCTATCCTTTAAACTTTATCTACTGGGTGTATTACTTATGTAATTCTTTGAGTTGACCCTTGCGCCTTCTGTTTGTGTTTTGGCAGACTACGCCCATTGTCAGATGTCCGGTTTACGATGGTCCACCCTTTGGGGGGGACTTGGTTTGAGATGCTTGATCAGGAGATCCCCGGCTCATGGGTGGTCGACCCCGCTGGCCACAGAGCTATTTACTAGGGGAGAATAATGGAAGATCGTGTCGACAGTCTGAGACACTTGACGGAGGGAGTTCTGAGGCGTTACACTGTCATATTTAACCTGCCACCCGGCGTGCACTGTGGACCCGGTGTAGGAGCACCACCACCACCGTCGTCTTCTGACGACGAGGACCCCTCGGAGGAGGAGCCTGTGGGAGGGACTTCATCGGACTCTAGCTCACCTACTGTTGCTGTTGCTGATGACTTTGGTTCGGGTCCCAGACCCGTGAGACCAGCTCAGGAGCACGTTGCAGTAGCGAGAGGGGGGATGGATGCAGACATTGACCTAGTCGTCCTGGATCCTGATTCGGACGATGATCATTCGGATAAGGTAGGAGTAGCGTTATAGCTCTGGTCGTCATGTTCGTATTTTGGGGCAGGGTAGGTCCCCGACCGTTAGCTTTTTTTGTGGTTTCTTTATGGAAATCACACAGAGTTGGTCAGACTAGGAGGTCTTGTTTAGGCCGTTTTGGGCTGACCTACTTTCGTTTTGGAGGACTGTATTACGAACACTTGACCTTTCACTTTGGTTTGTACATATTGCCCACAAGCACTACTTTCGGTTACTTCCCGTCACTGGAGGATACTCGTGACGTGGTTCACTACTTACAGCGGGGGCTGTAAATATATTGTACATTAGTTATGTTTATCTTTCGCCGTAGAGTCTTTATTTCGACAAGTCTTTATTTTATTATTTAAACAAATCGGAAAAAAAAAATTCACGTTTTTCCGCTTTATTTTCTTTTTGGTTACTAAAGTGACGCCACCGAAATCGGGGTGTTACAAGTTGACCCTAGCGCCTTAGCTTTGGTTTCATGTTTGTGTTTGGGCGGCCGGCCTGCTGCCAGATGTCGATGGCGGATTGGTTTTCGATGGTCTCTCCCTCGGGGGGGATCAGGTTTGAGCTGGTTGACCAACATGCCCCCACCGCTTGGGTGATCGATCCTGAGGATCATCGGGCGACGTATCGGGGAAGGGTCATGGAGGACCGGACTTATGAGCGTGGACGTCTGACAAGAGGAGTTCTGCAACGCATGGAGCTGAGCTTAAACTTACCACATTCGGTGCGCTGTGGGTCGGGCACTGGCCGGAGACCACCTTCACCACCTTCATCTTCATCCGACGACGAGGACCCATCTGAGATCGAGGCTGATACTGAGGCACCTGTCGCGCCACTTCCTGCTACTGCTGTCGATCCTACCGACATTGCGTCATCCTCGAGGCTCGTGGAGCCGAAGAGGGAGCTTGTTGTTCCGTCTGCCTCTCGCCGTTTTCCGTTTACTCCATCAGGCGGCTACCGCGTGGAAACCCCTAGTACGTGTGGTGGAGGAGGATGTCCTTTCTGAGGAGGTAGATGTTGAGATGGGTTCGACTTAGGTTGTACGCAAGACAATCAGGAGGGAGGTCGTGGACTTGGACACTGAGATGATCACGGTGGACTCTGATTCTGACACTGATGTCGACTACTACGTCGGGAGCGACGAGGAGGAGGAGGAGGAGGATCTTTGAGCGGTACAGGAGGGTAGGTTAGGTGGGCGCCATATTTTGTGTAGAGCTCTAATTCGTTTTGTTTTGGGACAGGGTAGGTTCCCGACGCATAGCTTTTTGTGTGGTTCTCTTGCTGGGGGATCACAGAGGGTTAGTCGGACTGTAGGGGTCTTTGCTTAGGCCATTTTGAGGGCCGACTTTCTTCTGGATGATTGTAATTATAACTTTGTCACTCACGTTTCTGGATCTGTAAATATTTGCCTGTGGGCACACTACTTGGGAGTCGCTGCGAGAGTGCGTGACGTTGGAGTGCAGGTGAGGCTGTACCTGTTTATATGATGTACATCGGTTAGGTTTAAACTGCTGGATTATGTCTTTATCTTTATGACGTTTTCATTTCAACAAAAGAAACAAACGAAAAAAAAATACCTGTTTTCCGCTTAAAGTTTATTTTAAAGTTACTAAAGTGACACCTTAAAATCAGGGTGTTACACAACCCTATTCAAATTAGGCTCTTCTGAAGGTATGAAAAACGATAGAAAGGGGGGGTTTGAATAGCATTTTCAATCTAAAACTTTTCCGACGACGAGGACCCATCTGAGATCGAGGCTGATACTGAGGCACCTGTCGCGCCACTTCCTGCTACTGCTGTCGATCCTACCGACATTGCGTCGTCCTCGAGGCTCGTGGAGCCGAAGAGGGAGCTTGTTGTTCCGTCTGCCTCTCGCCGTTTTCCGTTTACTCCATCACGCGGCTACCGCGTGGAAACCCCTGGTACGTGTGGTGGAGGAGGATGTCCTTTCTGAGGAGGTAGATGTTGAGATGGGTTCGACTTAGGTTGTACGCAGGACAGTCAGGAGGGAGGTCGTGGACTTGGACACTGAGATGATCACGGTGGACACTGATTCTGACACTGATGTCGACTACTACGTCGGGAGCGACGAGGAGGAGGAGGAGGAGGAGCTTTGAGCGGTACTGGAGGGTAGGTTAGGTGGGCGCCATATTTTGTGTAGAGCTCTAATTCGTTTTGTTTTGGGACAGGGTAGGTTCCCGACGCATATTTATCATAAGATTTTTGGAAAGTTTGACGGGACGAACGGAGGTTTGGGCCTTGTTATTGTTTTAGTGGATCGAGACATTCTCTAGGAGTTACTTGGGATTATGGGATCTTTTAAACTCATAAGATTAGAGATAAAACTAAATGGAAACTATTTTACAAGGAAAATTCATAAGACACTAAACAACCTCTGAACCTTTAAATAATGATAACAATCTCGGATGAAAGCTTAGGGTTTGAATATTGGTTTTGGAAAAAGAGAAGTGTCGTCGAATCCAAGTTTTGGGGAAACTAATAAGTTTATGAGTATGTTAATACTCTTTTGCTCGAGGAGCAGTTTTGTTGTTTGGCTATCTAAAGGATAAGCCGGGAAACGGGTAGTTTCCGAGTATGTCGATACTCCTTGCTCGCTGAGCAGTTTTTGACCATCGGATGGAGATGAGTCGGATGATTCGAGAAGTCATCATGAGATAATACATTGTTATAGTTATCTGTCTTTTGACGCAGAATCGACATTTATACCTTCGGGTACAGTTTATGCCTTCGGGTACAGTTTATACCTTCGGGTACAGTTTATGCCTTCGGGTACAGTTTATACCTTCGGGTACAGTTTATACCTTCGGGTACAGTTTATGCCTTCAGGTAACTCGGGCATTCGATGGGGGATATGATCGACCGTAAGGTTAGGATCGACCTGTTGATGTCAGGCATAGCGGAGGGAAAAGTCGACCCGCAGGGTCAGGACTGATCCGGCTATGTCAAGGTTGTAAGTGACACCCGAGGGTTATGGTCGACACAATGCGAGTGTTAGGACCGACTCGATCGTGCCCAGCCTACTTCTTCCGGAACCTTTTGAATTGACGTTGCATTGACATATCATGCACTCTAACTATATTTGTTGAGATCTTGATGATTTAATGTTGATAAACATCGTTATGTGTTTTGATGATTGAATTGTATTAGAGATTTGATAACATGCTATGTATAAACCTTAGGGTAGACAATGCAGAACTTATACGTATATATACAACATATATTTATATATACCCCTTATACTTTACCTGTTGTCTTGTATTCTCTATACTATATTCCGTAAGTTGACCCTTGCGTGTGCTACCTGTGTTTGGGGGGCTATGTATGCCCTTTTTGTCAGATGCCGTTGACGGATTGTTTCGTGATGCTTCGTCGTTCGGGGAAGACCCGGAGCGAAATGACTACTACTGAGACTTCGACGTGGACCCGGACTTCAGGCAGGATCGGATGAGGGTCGATGTTAGGGGTGTAGTATATCGGGTTTCGTATTCATAGCTCTGATTTTCATTTCTTATTTTGGGGCAGGGTAGGTCCCCGACTATTAGCTTTTTGTGTGGTTCTCTTCCATGATGATCACAGGGAGTTGTCAGATGTAGGAGGTCCTTTGGAAACCGTTTTGGACTGACTTACTTTCTTGGAGGACTGTATTTATAAAACTTATGACTCTAGCTATGGGTCGCACTTGTTTGCCATTGGGCAATACTTTTAGTTACTTGATGTTACTTTCCGTCACTTGAGGGCACTCGTGACGATGTTTTTAGTTGCAGCGAGGGCTGTACTTATATCGTATGTTAGTCGCTGTTAATCGCGATTGGGTTGAGTCTTTATTTCGACAAGTCTTTTTATTTAAACAAAATGAAAAAAAAATACCTGCTTTTCCGCTTTACTTGATTTTTGGTTACTAAAGTGACGCCACCGAAATCGGGGTGTTACAACCCGGGAATATAAGGGTATTTTTCTGGGTCTTTTATTTCATTTTTAATTTATTTTCTGAGTTTTAATTAGTTTTTATAGTATTTTCATATAATTTTCGGATTTTTAATTAATTTAAGATTTTAGGAGTTTTTATTTTGATTTGTGAGATTTTAGTAGTTTTTATCTATCATTAATTAGTACTTTTTTAAATTAGAAATTTAGCTAGGATTTAGGTTGTTTATTTTTGGATTATTATCTTCCTAGTATTTTATTTTGATTTATTTTGTGATTTTTATTTTATTTTATTTAGGATTTTTGGAATAAAAAGAAAAGAGAAAATCAGGAAAAAAGATCTGATCTGGAGCTGAGGTCCACGGGAGCTCCATGCACATTCAGGAAATCGATGGCTGCAGTTTTATTCCATGCCGTGTGGCTCGATCGTAGCGGAGGTCCACTGTAAGACCATGGCACGCGAAGCACTTGACTCCACCGCACTTTGAGCTTAAACCAACCAGTAGCTGACACGTGGCAGAAGAAAGGACGGATTTTGGCTTTTTCCAGCCTTTACCACGTGATTGGAGAAAGAAAAACAAAAGTAAATATCACGTGGGTACTTTGGAATATAAAAACGGAAAACGGAACCTGATTGGAATGGGAAGGAAAATTTATATTATTATTATCTATATCTATCTATCTATCTATCTATCTATCTATATCTATATTATATATTATATATATAAAGGGAAAGTTTTGCAATTTTGAGGATAAATTTGTACTTCAATAATATATTACACATGTATGAATAATTTTCCATGGACGTATATGTAAATTTGTGAGTAATTAATTATGAAATCAATATTGACCATTATTACTTTTAATCCTAGCCGTTAATTCCTTTCTTTCTGAATCAATTTGTGATGCCTTTTCTCATTCCAGATTTTTATTGTTTCATTGTTTTCCCTATTTACTCTCTTTTGTGAGACTTTTCTCATTCCATATTTTTGCAGTTTCATTTTTCCCCTATTTAATCTCTTTCTCATTAGGTTAATTTCTATACTCTCTTCCCCTAGGTTTTCTATGCCTTGTTTCCTTTCTTGCTCCAACTCCTCCCCTGCTACAAAAGTGTTGTTGCGGTCATCATCTCCTGTTCTCCTTTCTCTCATCTTCTAAAGTTTTAATTTTTTTTCCTACGTCCTCTACTTCTCTTGATGTGACTATTTTTATGGTATTTTCTAGAAGGAAACTTCTATAACCATCTTTACGGATTTCATGTTTTCATAAGGTAAGAAGTTGGGAAGTGGGAATGACTTAGTCATGCTTATCATATGCTCTCAACAATATATTATTTTTATTAGGAGATGCCTATATATATTGTCAATTCCTCCACCCTTTTTTAGTTTTTGTTGCTTTAAAAATATTAGATATTTTCTAAGGCTTGCTTGGTAGAGAAATTTCAAAGTGGGATGATGCAAAATAGCTGATATAATACAATAATTCACTTTTAACCAGCGTTAGAGAAAATATTTTCCATCTTTTATTTTTGACTTTTTGTCATGTTCATACCTTACTAATCAAATATGTATTTTTTTCCATGTTAAAATCTTGATTGGCTATTTCACCATTGGAGAGTAAGCTGCTCAACTATCAATCTATGATGCTTTGTGGATTGTGTTTCGTATTCGCTCAAATTTATTTTATATCTTTGTGACCATTTTCATTCTCCCTTCCCTTATAAAGTACAAGTGGATGACATATGGAGAAGTAGGTATTGACCGGTTTGTTGTGGAGGTCTAATGAAAAATGCTAGATTATTTTTACATATTTCAGTGCTATTTTATTTTCACATGAAACTGTTCTTAAAATTAATGACTTCATTTATGGATTTGACATACATAATTCACTTCATTGTGGGAATCTCAGATTTTGTCACAGAGAAATGTAGTATGCTTGCGAATGTTACTCTGCTTTGGATGCCATCAAATCTCATTTTGGTCTCCTGAATTCAGAGTTTTCTCTCTTACTCTACAATAATTTTATTTGGTGAAGAAGTTTTAGCAGCTTCACGGGTACAAAGGTAAATTAGTAATTCATTGCACTACACTATAATTTTATGTATAAGTATTTTAGTAAAATTTCACATCATTTGCCAAAGATTAATTCTTGGTCGTTCATAACTTTGTTGCAACGCTTGAGATTTGTTACCCATCTTTCATCCACTGTTTTGATCTTCTCAGTTTCTCATTTCGCAACGGTTCAGGTTTGTTGCTCCTCTTTCTTCCGCCGTTTCATTCTACTAGGTTTCTTATTTGATCTTCTCGGTTTATTTTATACTAATTTTTCAGTCTTGAGATATGTTCTTTAAAAGGTACACATTTTTAGCCCTCTTTCTTCTTAGTTTGGGGTGTGATTCATTATTGGCTCTGAATTTCAGTGTGTTTCTGTTAGGGTTTGTTTCCTGTGTTTCATTTCTCTTCCTCTTCGTTTTTTTTCTCTTCTCTCTGTCTATTTATGCCTCTATTCTTCCTCTCTTAAATTTGATTTCAGGTTGAATCATGGAACCTATGGACATTGTTTGCAAATCAAAGGAAAATACTTCGTTTTTTTTAATTATTATTGTTTGTTTCTTTGCACCGTGCAACGTCTTCTGTAACACCCCGATTTCGGTGGCGTCACTTTAGTAACCAAAAAGAAAATAAAGCGGAAAAACGTGAATAATTTTTTTTTCGATATTGGTTTTAAGTAAATAAAAGACTTGTCGAAATAAAGACTCATCGACGAAAGATTTACACAACTAATGTACAATATATTTACAGCCCCTGCTGTAAGTAGAGAACCACGTCACGAGTAACCTCCAGTGACGGGAAGTAGCCGAAAGTAGTGCCCGTAGGCAATATGTACAATACCAAGTGAAAGGTCAAGTGTTCGCAATACAGTCCTCCAAAATGAAAGTAGGTCAGCCGAAAACAGCCCGAAGACCTCCTAGTCCGACCAACTCTCTGTGATTTCCATAAAGAAAACCACACAAAAAGCTAACGGTCGGGAACCTACCCTGCCCCAAAATACGAACATGAAGACCAGAGCTATAACTCTACTCCTACCCTAATCCTGTCCAGAGGAGTACACCCCAGCACTCACAACTACATGCTAGCGTGATCATCGTCCGAATCAGAATCCAGGACGACTAGGTCAATGTCTGTGACCATCCCTCCTCTCGCTGCTACTACAAGCTCCTGTTCTGGTCTCTCGGGTCTAGAACCCGAACCAAGGTCAGCAGCGACGGCAACAGTAGGTGAACTAGAGCCCAAAGAAGTCCCTCCCACAGGCTCCTCCTCCGAGGGGTCCTCGTCGTCAGAAGACGACGGTGGTAGTGGTGCTCCTACTCCGGTTCCGCAGTGTACGCCGGGTGGCAGGTTGAAGCTGACGGTGTAATGCCTCAGAACTCCCTCCGTCAAGTGTCCCAGACTGTCGACACGATCTTCCATTATTCTCCCCGAGTAGGTCGCTCTGTGGCCAGCGGGGTCGACCACCCAAGAGCCGGGGATCTTCTGATCTAACATCTCAAACCTAGTCCCCCCCGAAGGGTGGACCATCGTGAACCAATCCGGCATGAACATCTGACAAAAGGCGTAGTCCGCCCAAACACACACAGAAGGCGCGAGGGTCAACTCCAAAGAATTACATAAGTAATACACCCAGTAGGTAAAGATTAAAGAATAGCTACTTAGGCTTAGAAGTTTGTGATAGCATTATAAATTGTATAATTTCCAATGAATATAAATGACAAATAATGACAATTAGCATGTATCAAATAAGATTAACAAGTAACAATCACACTCGGCAACTAAGTCAGTATGCATGGTGCATGAATGAGATGCCGAGGAACAAGATGCAATCCGGAAGGATGGACACCATCGAGTCAGCCCTAACACCGGCCAAGGTGGGACCATTTCTGCTCGGGCGTCTCTTATACCAAACAAAATGTAGTCATATCAGCAGTGAACCCGTAGGTCTGCCATTTCTGTCTGCTACTAAGAATCATCGTAGTGTTCTTATATGGAAATCCGGGTCTTAAGACCATTTTGAAATCCATCGAGGTCCGACTTCCTGCCGTGTATAAACCTCAAAATGTGTGAATGAATGCAACGTGATTAGCCAAACAACGTCTCCGACCTCACTCGTCACGTCGTCACGTGTTCTAACTAACTTATTGTCTCTAAAAAGAATACCCTAAGGTAAAAGTCGATTCTGCGACAAAAGACAATTAAATATAAAAAGAGTGCAATCACTCATGATAACTTCTCGAGTCATCCGACTCATCTAATTCGATGGTCAAAACTGCTCAGCGAGCGAAGAGTAACAATGTACTTGGAAACTTATAGTTCCCTGACTTATCCTTTAGATAGTCCAATAAATAAACTTCTCATCGAGCAAAGAGTATAAAATACTCAGAAACTTGTTAGTTTTCCTAAATCTTGGATTCGGCGACACTTCTCATTTTCCAAAGCTAATATCCAAACCCTAAGCTTTCATCTGAGATCGTTATTGTTCTTTAAAGGGTTCAGAGGTTGTTTAATGTATTATGAATTTTCCTTGTGAAATGGTTTTCCATTTAGTTTTGTCTCTAATCTTATGAGTTTAAAAGATCCCATAATCTCAATTAATTCCCAGAGAAGGTCTCGATCCACTATAAAATTACTAAGGGCCCGAACCTCGGTCCGTCCCGTCAACCTTTCCCAAAGTCTCATGATAAGTTCTGGCATAACTGCCCGTTTATCCTCTCTGACGTACAACAGATATATGTGTAATCTCATAATCGAAGTAACACAATCCAACAGTCATGGCACATATATCAACACATCCTAGATTAACCATTTAGCACATAGCATGTGAATCAATATCAACACATCCTAGATTAACCACTTAGCACATAGCATGTGAATCAATCTCAAAAACAATTCAAGCGATAAATGATTATCATTTGTCAGCCGTAGCCTCAGAAAACATTTTTCCTAGTCAAACACAATCAATTGCATAAACAATAAATCAAGTCGAATTCGTCGACACCTAAAGCATTATCTAGTATTCAGTGAGTATCCCTCACCTGTAACTCCTCCAGCGTGTTCCTTAAACTTTCCTTCACAACCTTCCTCTTCGGCTCCACAGAATTCCTCAAACGAACCTTAGAGCAAAATCACAGAATTCAATCACAATGAGTTAGAAACTCAGCAAACAATAAGTACTAAGGTTACACGAAGCATTATAAACTCCGAAGTACGATAATCTAACGTGTTAAGACAAGTTTTCGAAAAATAAAATTTTCCTCCCCCTATGGAGGTGCTCTCGGCCACACACACTAATTGTGTGCACCGATTTTTCTTCGATCAAACTTGGTTCCTAGGCTATCATTAGTCGTAACTAAGGCGAATTAAAGCTCGGAAAAATTATCGGATCGAAAACTGTCGCAGGGGTATTTTGGTCAATATTTTTAGCTCAGAATTTCAAAATTGGAATTTCGAAAAAAAATTGGATGGGGACGTCACCAACGACGTTTATGACAACTAATCCTACTAGCGCTAAGCTAAGTCTAGAGTTTTCAGCCTAAAGGATGAAACTTTGGCTCAAAATGGGTTTTTCAAGCAGAATTGGAATTCGGCGGCATTTCGGCAAAATGTAATCCGCTAAACATGCTCTTGGGCATGCAGGGAATAAGTTTAGACAGAGAAATCGAGTTATTTGGACAGTTTTACAAAAAGCTCAAAACTTTGAGCACAGAAAGACAGAGAAAAACGACGGAATTGACGATCAGAAGTGAGAGATAGCATTTATACCTCGATGTCTTCGAGTAGCAACGAACGGTGCAGCGATCGGGCAAGAAACGGCGAAAAACTTTTTCTTCCTCCTCCTCCGTTGGTGCTCGCGGGTTTGGGTTTGAAATGGTGAAGGGTTTTGAAAATTTTTCATTTTCTTGCTATTTATAGGTTATGGAAAATGCGGAAAAATGAAAATTTCGCGATTCCGATTTTTCCTGCGCATTCCTCTGTGAATTCTAAGATAGGTTCTGGCGACAGAATTCCAGAACTCAAAACAGGTTTCTTGGAATTAAGGCAAATGATCCAAAGTCGGTGTAAATCGATTTTACCCGAAAAACTACTTTTTGCAGTTGATGTCGGATGAGAAAACTTCGTTCTGAAGAAAGATTAGAAACATCGAGAGAAATAGGGTACGCTTGTGGAATCTTTGTTTGAAGCTCCGAATAGAAAAAATCTTCATCGTCCGTTGATTTTAGGGTTCTTGAACTATCAGGGATTTAGTTTCGGCAAACCTCTGAGAATTAGAATCGGATGTTCGTACGTTTCAGGGTTTCGTATCGAAATGCTTGTTTATAGAAGATTAAGAGAAGTTCTAACATTTCTCTGAAGATTTTTGGAATTAGTTTCCATCGTGTCTTTAAGTGTAAATTAATCGTTTACGATCGCTCTCGTCCTAGGTATAAGCGAATACTACTTGCGCTATAACTTATATCGACTTTAATACTTTCCTTAGCCTTTTCCTGAACTTTCTCCTTCATTAATTAATTCCATTCGATAAACTTGTTCAGGTTTTCCTTCACGTTACATCAAACTAATCGTTAATAGGAATTTTATTCGATTTATTCTAAGCTTTAAAAACTTGGGTCTCACATCTTCAAGTGAGAACATGTTAATTCGATTTTTTATTTTCTAAAGTTCTCAAATAAGTACATGAAGACAGTGATGGTGTGAAAGTAATTCTAGCTTTCTTTACTAATTTTCCTTCTTCTCTACATATGCATTTTATAATTTTCTTATTATTGGTTGAAATGCATACTATTTTAGCAAAAATTTGAAGGAATTTTAAATCTCTAGATGCAATCTTGCTTGAAAGTAAACCAACTCCAATGTTGTGCTTATATTAGAACATGTTTATCTTATTTCTGTGTTATTCTATTCATATTCAATTTTAACTTATCTGGATACATTTTGGTTCATATCAAACTTGAAGTGTTCCTTCAAGTGATCCTACCTCTGGTGCTATGTTTCAGAAAAGTGAGAAGTGGTGCAAGATTTTAAAATGGTTAATGTGTAAGGTGTCTTTTGTTGAGAACTCAACAACCTACTTTTAATTTTGCTTAAAGTGTCTTTAAGAGCAAGCTACAAAGCCTATTGGTAATGCTCTTTATTAAGATTCTTTGAGTAAGTTTTTGAGTTTTCATGAGTTACATTTTAGCTTTATGTTATGTTTATCTTTCCCTATCTTGGGTTGCAATTAAGAGATTTTTTGGTGTGTTTGCTTTCCCTTAAGGTTTTTTTGTTGAGTCTTGGCCTATATTCTTCCATTAGTGCTTTTTTATGCTTTCCTCATTTGATTAGTTGATAGGTTATGAATAATAATATTGCTTATTTTGATACTTGCCAATAAGAGTAAAAAAACAATTTCTTATTGTCAGTTTTATTTCCTACTTTTAATATTGGTTAAACTGTCTTTAAGAGTCAGTTACAAAGTCTAATGTTATTGCACTTTATTAGGAGACATTAGTGAGCTCTTGGGTTGCCAATAACTATTAAAAATAATTGCTTATTGTCAGTTTTATTTTCTACTTTTAACCTTGGTTAAAGTGTCTTTAAGAGTCTGTTACAAAGTCTAATGTTTTTGCACTTTATTAGGGGTCATTGATTAAGCTTCATGGTTGCCAATGACTGTTAAAAATAATTTCTCATTGTCAGTTTAGTTTCCTGCTTTAAATCTTGGTTAAAGTTTCTTTGAGAGTTAGTTACAAAGTCTAATGTTATTGCTCTTTATTAGGTGTTTTTGAGTAGGCTTTTTGGGTTTCCGGGAGGTACATTTTAGCTCTATAATATAGCACCTTCAGTAAGAGGTAATGATTACGCAATGAGTCTCCGCATTTCATTCATAGGTCGACACGTTATTGAGTTGTTTCCATTTCATACAACTTCTCCCTTGATGAAACATATTTCGTAGTGGGTTTTGAAGTGGCAAGGTTTGCAAAAGAAAGTGTTGATCTTCGCTAGATGATAGTTGTAGAGTGGTTTGAAAGCTACTTGATTGAAAATGGTTATTAAAGCTCTAATGCTGAACTTATCAAACTTTTGAAAAGAAAAGGAGTAATCCTTTATTTAGTTATCTTTTTGTTTCATATTTGTATTTCATTTAATCTACTATATGATGGCATTGTATGATCAACTTTAAAATTATTTAAATTAGTTTTTTCTAAGTTGACACCCAAATGCCATATCGGATTGGTAAAAGCTAAGGTGAGACAACAACTCATGAAACATGGTAGAGAAGTTATGAGAAGCAATTTGGATCCCATAAAAAATATGAAATAAACTTGAACGAATAAAAAATTAGTGGTTGTTAAAGTTACTGTTATACCCCTTCCTCATATTACTATTATATCTCTTCCTCTTTTATGTCTTCCCATGGTTACCATACCCCTTCTCTTCTTATATTTCGCTATGAAAACGTCTTGACCCATTCAACATGGCCAGAAACTCGCTAGAGACCAAAGTTCAAGCCACAAAGACTTTCCTTACGAACATTTTCACATGCAGCTGCAATACATATATAAATATAAGTATGATAATACGTTAGCGAAGATATGTCAAACGATAGTCACGCACCACGAGCAGGATTAGTCGAGGTGCGAGACAGTTGTCCTTGACACCCGTTGTAATAACAAAAAAAATATACCGGGCAAAAATATTATGCATTAATGAATAGTAAGGAAGTAATTAAATTATTTCATTATATGAAAATGATAAGGCACTAAAATTTTACAAGTAATTAAATTATTTGAAAAAATATTCAAATTTATATTTACTTATATCTAAAATTAATTTTATTATATTAATTCATAAATTTTCTTTTAATGAACATGATAAAAATAACACTAATTTAAAAAAAAAACACAGTATTAACAAAAATGAATATCCACGTGCAACACATATCACAATAGATCCAGACCTGGTCCCTACATCATTTTCATTACATGGACATTGACAGCCACCATGGAGCCTCAAGTATGATGTGCTTTTTAAAATTTAAAACTAAACATATTCTTTGGGGTAGCTTTAGTAATTATTGCAAAGTCTTTGTGAGTAGTAAAGAAGTAAAATTTAATTGGTAGCTTCAAATGTAAAGAATTTCATGGGTGGTTTAAGGGTAAACCACATTTTTTAACCATATAATATTATTTTTTATTCGACAGTGTAGATCGCTTACCTGTTACTTGAGTATAAATTGAGAAAATAGAATTTAGAGTCATTTTTATATTAACAAGCCTATTCACATTTAACCTAAACTAACAACGCATATACAACACAGACCACCACCCAAGGAGAGGGAGGCAGACTTAACACATGTACTTTTATGAATGTTTTATGAAATCAATATCATTAAGTAATAGATTATCCACTATAATAATTGATCATATTCCCAAATGAATGAAAGTGTGTGCTAAACCGGGCATATTCAAGAAGAACGAATGTAGTATATGATAATCAAGCATACTCATAGCCAAACGAGTGTAACGACTGAAATTTATTGATTTTACATTAATTACCTTTGTACGATAATTAAAAACTCACAACATAAATAATAACATATTTGTTTACAAATGATTGAATAGATATGAAAAGTCATAAATTGAGCATTTAGGAAAACAACGACAAAAAGATTAAAAAAAGAGATACCCGAAAAAACAAAAACAAACATTCAGTAAAAAACATCCAAATTTATGATTTCTTATATCTAAAATAAATTTTGTTCTTTTAATCCGTAAAATATCTTTAAAAAAATAACACAAAAAATAAAATAAATACGATGCACGGGTAAAAAGTACTAGTAATATATAATATATTAGGTTTTGGTTAGTTGAGGGAGGAGGTGATATCTAAATCTAAATCTAAATACAATATAAAAGAGAACCTATAAGAAGGAAATTTTTGACACTTGACATCCATTGAGAGTGGTTTCAGCCATTTTTTGAAGAATTAAAATAATGAAAAAGAAAATATTATTACCACTTTTGGAAACTTGAGAGTGGCATCCTTGCTATTTGTATTTTTATTGGAGGGTAACCATGTAATAGCACCTACAATTTTAATAATTTTCGAATTATTTTAAAGCTTTATTTTGACTAACATTAATTGTTAATTTATATTTACTTTCCACTACCTACTTCTACACCAATCACATTAAACAAATTAAACTATTTTAAAAAACTGAGTATTTATATTTAATTCCACCACTAATGTAGCCAATAAGATAATAGTCGGTGTGGTGAGTGGAAATAAAAATCTGTTGAAGATTGTTTGAGATTCATCCTCTCACCTCCCAATGCTGCTCTCACCTCGGTACTAATCAACCTCCCACCTCTCCCACTCATCCTTTCAAATTTCTACAGCTTGCTTTTCAAAATTTGATTTTGAAGGAACTCAAATACCCAATTTGTCTCCTTATCTATTCAGATTCAGGTTCAAATTCTCTCTCTCTCTCTCTCTCTCTCGCCTCAACTCTCTCCTCCGCTCCCAACTCTCACCACCGCCGATTCACCCTCCAAGCCCCAATCCCCCTCTCTATGGCCCACCCGCGCCCCCTATGAGCTCCGACACCGCAGGTGCCTTGGCAAGATCCTTCATTCTACATGGAACTCTTTCTGGAAAACTTCTCCCAAATTTCCCCAGACCCTCCTCTCCCCTCTCGCAATTCACCATTTCAGATTCCACAAATTTCAAATAGATGCTTAACCAAGTAGCTTCTTCATTGTCGTCACATTCGCCGAGTCGTTTTTTCTTTTATTATTTATGTAAGTAAAAACATGATTACTTGCTATTATAATCATTGATCCTTCCTTGCAATTGGTACTCAAACTTGAGTGTGTAAAATTAGATTGATTTTTTATGTATTTATGTTGTGTGTTATGGTAATAATTTATTCTGATTTGTACTGCAGCACAAATTGGGGAGAGGCCATCGCGAGCAGTTCATAACAATAACGGGAGCTAGGTAATCTCATAGTTGGCAATGATTTTGTTTGATGGAAGACCTTGAATTGAATTGATTACTTTGTTTGTTTAGTATTGACTGGGGATCACGTGATCATTGTGGGCATAGTTATATTCTCTATGTCAATTATGTTTTACTTAAGACAACATCATTCATCTTGAAATTACATTTTAGTTTTGTTCCTGTTATTTTCTACTTCAGCTGAATTATTCAAATTTGTTTCTCAAGTGCATAGATCTCTTCCTGCATCTATGCTCTCCATTCTTAAAACTTGGAGGCCTTTCTTTTGAATCCCCTCAGATATGTTTTCTTTTTAGGCGGTGCTATATATTTGGCATGCGCCTTGAGCCCAACTAGCTGACAATGAAGCATGGTCGATGTCTCACTTGGAGAGGTTGCACAGATAAGATTTTCTATTGTACTCAGAATCAAGGTTTGATTGCTTTTCCATTTTGAGGCCACAAGGCTTTAGATATTCTATTTTAATTTCTCCATTTTTTTGGCTTTTGGCAGGCTGATTCATGAATCATACATTTTGACAGGTTATCTTTTATGTGTATCATCAAGTTTTAGTGAAAACTCTAATGACCTGAGAATTTTTTTTGTAGCATCAAGTTTTAGTGAAAACTCTAAGTTCATCAAGGGCTGCTAGATAGGAAGCAGAGTCACCGGGCAACAAGGTAATATCTTAATTCAATTGTATTCAGGGTAAAAATCTTCCATAATTGGCTTGATTCACTTTACTGTGACACTGTTTAGATCATCACTGAAAATGAAAAAGAATCTGAAAATGGTATTTTGTTCTCTCTTTTTTTAAGTCTCATGTTGATAATTGTGTAATCATTCACTTCCTCTTTAATGTACTGTAGAGGGTGAGTTATTAATTGAGTTTGGCTTCCCGGAATAAAAATATCATGTCGGCAATGGCATGATATTACATGTGATAGCTATGGGAGATTTATATGCCTTTAGTGGAGAGTTTAGTGTTTGAGTCTAGAAGACTATTTCCCAATGTTGGTTAGTCTTTGGAACTAGGATTCATGCTTAAGTTAGGAAGTGAAAAATGAACTCCATTCCATGGCATTTCTTTGTAGCAACCTCTACCTGTCACGGTTCTAATTGATTGATGCCTGCGACATTGTCTTTAAGGTTCTTTTGCATTTTTATGGTCTCTTTCATGTTTCTCTTTAAACAGCAGAGGTTCAAAAGATAGGTAATAGATATCATGTTTAATTGTGAATCTGTTCCAGCTTTCCAAATATGTGAGATGTGCTTTGATTTTAGCATACAATGGAATGATGCTTGCAATGCTTGCAAATTCATCGTATATAGACAAAGAGACATTGTGGATGATGATGTGGACTAACTAAGTAACAAAACTTTTGTATTCCTTCTTTGCAGGAACAGAAAACTAGAGCATAACTATTACTGTTTGCTTATTAATTTACTTATAGTAGTATGTTTGTAATGGGGTATTTTGGTTTCTAAAAATTAAAAGGGGGGGTGGGTGGTTGTTATATTTTATCATTACTTTGAAACTAGCTAGCTTCTTTTCTTTTGGTTTGAGAAATGCTTGCAATGATATCCCTCAATCTAAATTCTAAGATCAGTCCCAATTCATTTGAATTAATGCCATTAAATAACAAGGCCATTGGTACTGATTTTCTACTCTTAAATGTAAAAGTTGAAGACCCCGGTAAAGCCATCTTATATGTTGTCATAATATTCTTATGTTTTAACAGTAAAAAGAAAGGAAGATAATTGATGATACTGGTGACTATGAGGTAAGATTTTCAGTTTGCTTCTCTCATAATATTATTTAATGTAAGGGGAACCTATGTCGATTTGTATGACAATATTTAAAAAACAAAGTTTCCTTATTAGAAGAGGAATATTGTGTAATGTATTTTAAGCTTATCACTTGAATAGAGCCTTATAGATTCTCACTTGGATAGAGGGAAGAGACTTTGGAAAAATGGATGGAAAGAATAAGACTCTCTGCTACTTAATCTTTGCTAGGCTATTTGTAATAGCATTCCAATGTTATTATAGTTCCATTTATATATTGTCAACTGGATCCATTTTTCTGTCTATATTGTAAATCACTTTTTATGTTTAATTTTCAAGACAGTTTAGTCCAGAAAAATAATCCATATGTTTGTTGTTGTCGCAGGTGGTGATTTCACTAAGTTGGAGGCTTTATGATTTGGTGCAAGAATTCCTTGGTAGAGGAGGCTGTAATATAGAGTTAGAGAGAATCCACGATTTGAATTATTTTTACTGGATATGTATGTCGCATATATGAAAGCGTGTATTTTTTGTTTTATGTGGGTGATGTTGAGTTGATCCTAGATTTATTCAAAGGATATTTGTCATATCTGTATACAGTTCTATTACATTACCTATCCAATAAGAAGTGTGCTCTCATGGATATTCAATATTGGTTTAACTAAAATGTTTAGATGCCCATGGATGGTTTGTTACAACCTATCTCTAACGGACTGTTTGGTTTGAGGGGAAGGAAAGAAAAAGATTGCAAGAGGAAAGGAAGCACACATTCCAAAATCCTTTCCTTCATTTGGTTTAGAAGAAAGGATGGAGGGAAGGAAGAATCTTGGTGGGACCCACTCGACAAAACTTTCCTCCCAAATTGGACGGAAACCTTAGCAAAGCTACACAATTTTGTACAAAGTCCCTAATGCCCTCCAATCAACTCAAATTATAATTATTGTAAAGTGGGAACAAAAGTAATATTTACGTTAGTCTTTAAAAAAAACTTTAAACGGAATTTTTAATTTTTTTTTGAAAAGAGGAATTTTTAAAATAGATACTACTGTATCGTTAATATAAAATGAAGTTCGTTTTAAAATTATTAAATATATTAACATGAATATTATTTACATTTATATATTTTTTTTTTGAACTCACATTTATATTTTCAAATGAAAACTGTTTTAATGAAAAATATATCATGGCATAATAAATATATCCGAAATGACGTCTATTAATTTTATAAAAATTAATTAATTACTAATATTTAACTATATTTTAAATATATTGTTTCAAAAGAGATTAGGATATTTATGTCATTTCATAAGCACACACTTTTCTTTTCACCCACCTTTTCTTTTCCTTTCTTTAAAACCAAACAGCCTGAATAATCCTCTCACATTCCATTCCCTTTATTTCCTTTTCCTTTCCTTTCTTTTCTTTTATTTTTTTTCACAACCAAACAAAGCATAAGGTTGTTTCTATTTGATAAGCAAGCCAATCGAGTGTTCTGTTTTTACAGGTAGAGGATGTTTTATTTTTGTTGAATAGAGGTTGAGAATTGTTAATTTTGATATAAAAATAATGTTTGGGTGTTACTTTTTTCGGTCAATAGAAAGAACCTTAGACTTTAGACCAAATATTAATGCATTCACAATTTTCATCCCCAAATTGTATCAAATTTTTGATCTTCAAAATCTCAATAAATTATAATAAAAACTTGCTTACATTGATAGGCAAACAGAAGCCGAGTTACGGAAAATGAGGTTTTGCTGGTGCAAATAATTGCTGGTAGAAACTCTAAAAGAGGAAGGTTTTCAATTAAATTATATAAATAAAATACTGTTTGTATATGAGCGTATTGATACATTAATCAGATGGTAAATATTTATGCTAACTGAAATACTAACTTTTTTATTAATTTCAAATAAACTTCTTAAAAATTAAAATTTGATAGTTTTGTAACTATTTCAGCATAGGAAATTAGGAATAATTATTCTGATTTTTAAGTATTATTGTAATATTATATAATATTCTAATCTTATTAATTTTCACTTTTTAAAATTTCTTCCTATTTTGACCGGAAAGAACTTTTAATTATTATTATTGTTGTCAATAATTTATAAAGAAATATCTTCTTTTGCTAACTAAGATGTCGTGCAATTTTCCACGGTATCTATCAGTCATTTTCGATAAAATTTTCTACATATGTATATGCTATATGCTATTTTGAGACTTTTTAAATGATTTTAAGGGAATATATAAAAAGTTCTCCCAGAATTTTGACCCAGTAGGTTTTAATTATTGGGACTACATCAGGGCTTGGGATAATACAATCCTTGGCCTTCAAAACAAAAATCTAAAACATTCTTGGCTCATTTATTTCAAATGGACCAACAAATACTCTTTTCCAAATTGGTTTCATTCATGGTGGAGCTTCTTTGGACCAACTACTGAAATTTTTCCCTCTGAAGTTCTTGAGGGATACAATCACTTCCTTAAACACTGGAACAAAGAGTTAAACAATTATCCTGATTGTTTAAACTTTTATACAATCTTTTCCCTTTCATGGGTATTTTCTTGGCGTTATGGTCTTAAGACCAAGACCCAACCAATCCTCTTCAAACATGCTCTCATCAAATGGTGGAAGATCTTTGATGCTTCAAAAGCCTACAAAGAAAATGTGAGCCAATGGTTCAAGACCAATTAGAAATGTCTCAAGCATGCAAGTCCGCAAACCAGCTTCTTGCTAAATCAGAAGGCCCACATCACAGCGGCCCTTGCAGGAGCTTCAACAGAAGAAGACTTGCTGAAAAAACTTCAAACTGCTCTTCAATTATTGAAAGAGCCAAATGAGCAGGCCTCATCCTCAAAGGCCCCCCAGCACAAAATCTCCGAGCAATCCTCTTTCGGGTCGGATTTTGTCCAAACCTCATAATCAAGTGATGATGACTTCTGCTAAGTTTTGTCGTCTTGTAATCATTTGATGTTGTAATAATTCAATCTAAATTATTGTAATCTACTGTAGCAACAGTAAAACTTTTTACTGTAGCAAATAGTGCCCGTCAAATAGTACCGGCCACCGGAACTATTCAACCGGAACTATTCAAAACAGTGCTCAAATTTTTCTTTAAATAGGCTTCTTCTGAGCTTTGTTAGGCAGAGTTTGGATAGAGAGTTTAGATACACAAAGATAGAGAAACACTTGAGAGTCGAGCGATTGTAAGCTACTTCTCTCTGTTTTTCCTTCTTTCAATCTTTCTTTAAAAGCTTTCCTTCTGTAATCTTTTATTATATATATTATCAATCTTGTTCAAGTTTTGTTTATGGAAGGCTGAGCCTCCTCTTTTATTTATTTATTTTCTGCACATTTATATTTCCTGTAATAAGCCCCTGCAAGGTGGCGTCCTACTTCTCTTAATCCTCTTCTCATCCCCCTCCTTTTTGTTCAAGTTTTATGATTCTGTTTATGGAAGGCTGAGCCTCCTTTTAATTTCTGTCTTTTAATTTTTGCCATTTAATTTTCTGCAATAAGCCCCTGCAAGGTGGCGTCCTACTTCTCTTAATCCTCTTCTCATCCCCCTCCTTTTGCTTCCGAACCCCTCTTGGTATCAGAGCCTGATGGGGAAGTAGGAACATGTTAATTAAGTTAGATATAAGTTGTTTATCTGCTTTGTTCTTACATAATTAAGCACTATGGTAACGGATCCAGACTGGTAGTACACTTTTGAACTAAACTAAAATGAAAACCTTTCTTGAAGATCTTCTAGGATTATTACTATTCAGACTTATGATCATATCTGCAGCGGAGGCATTAAGGCAGTAAGTCCCTGTGTGGCGGTAAGTCTATATTTGGGCCATACTACAAATATGATATTTTATTTCTGAATATTTTTAATGTCCTTGTTTAGTTTCTTTTTGTGGTGGCTTAAGTCTGATCCAGATCCATACTGCTCAACTATTAAGAACAACCCAGAGCATAACTTATATTTCTAATTTATTTATCTATTTCTATAGAACCAGGTGATGGCGATGATACTTATGGGTGAGGAAGATTTGTCTTTCTTGATGCTTCGCTCTTTTTCCTCCAAGCTTTCTTTCAAATCTTCTCAGCCCTCTTCTTCTTCTATCGATCATCATCATCAATCCAATCAATTAAAATTGGTACCAAACTCTTCCCAAATCATCTAGATCCCATTCATCCAAACAAAACCCAAAGGTTCTATGAGTTCATTTTGGTTGACACAAACAGTGTAGAAATCAAACATTTTAGGGACAAACTTGATAACTCCCTAATTACCCATTCTACACTACAAATTCTCCGTGTCCTTCGTCCCACTGACTTTGGACCAGTGGGACGAAGGACACGGAGAATTTGTAGTGTAGAATGGGTAATTAAGGAGTCAAGTTTGTCCCTAAAATGTTTGATTTCTACACTGTTTGGGTCAACCAAAATGAACTCATAGAATCTTTGGGTTTTGTTTGGATGAATGGGATCTAGATGATTTGGGAAGAGTTTGGTACCAATTTTGTTGGCCAGGCTAACTCCTCCAGAGTTGTCCCACCATTCTGGTTCGATGAGGGTTTGGAATCTCATAATTATTTTAGTCAAGTAACCGGAGTTTGGGTTAGGCTGACTAGATTGGGCAACAACAACAGGTTTTTTCCCGTAATGAGTTGCTAGGTTATTGGTTTTTTCATTAATGGATTGGAGGGATAGGAGATCTTGGTCCTCATCTTCATCAGCGATGCTGGCCCAAGTCTTCTTTGGGAGATTGATAAGGCCTTGGGGGACCTCATTCAGGCCTGACTGTTGAAAGGCAAGAAGTGTTTCGATTGGCAAAGCATAATCTGCTTTGGTTTGTTTGGGTTGAGGTGATTGGGTTTGAGCAGTGGGCTCAGTTTTGTGGACAGTTTTTTGGACAGTGGGTCCAGATTGATGGGCAGTAGGCCCAGATAAGATTAAAGAGTCAGAGATTACAATACCTTTGCTCTTTTCTTTGCTTTTGCCTCTTCCTCGGGAGGAGGAGGAGCCTCTGGAGGCCATTTTATGATCTTCCCTGCAAATACTCACGAGTAAGAAAATCAGGGAGAGAATTTGAAGAACCTTTTATGTATTCTATTTCAAAGTCAAAAACGCTTAAAATAGCTTGCCATCTGGCAAAGATATGTTTTGAAGCTAGATTTTTGACATCTTTTTGCAAAATCTCTTTGGCAGATTTACAGTCCACACGGACCAAGAATTTTTGATTAATCAAATCATATTGGAATTTTGAAATAGATAAAACGATTGCTAAAACTTCTTTTTTAACAGTAAAATAATTCTGCTGTGCAGGGTTCCAATGTTTTGAAGTAAAAGCAATAATTTGTTCTTTGTCAAAAACTTTGTTTCAAAATACCACCAAAGCCAATATCAGAGGCATCAGTTTCAATAATCTTGAAGGCTTGAGGATTTGGAAGATAAAGACATGGGAGATTTTTGACACGACGTTTGATTTGCTTGACCACGTTGGTATGAATATCAGACCAAGGTGGAGGATCCTTCTTGAGTCTATCATGAAGGGGCTTGATTATAGTACTGAGTTGGGGACAGAAGTCCGCAACATAATTGAGACATCCCAAGAACCTTTGTAATTGGGTTTTGTCTATGATTTGATCAGGAAATTTGTCTGTGAACTCAATAGCTCTATTGATGGGGATAATTGTTCCTTGATGGATATTGTGACCAAGGAACCTGATTTTGGTTTGAAACAAACTGACTTTTTTTTTAGATACTGCCAGTCCATTCTTCTTGATGATGGAAATGAAGGTATTGAGGTGTTTGAAGTGTTGATCAATAGATTGAGAAAAGATTAGAACATCATCAATATAAACGATTGTGAATTTAGAATAAGGATTGAAGATTTCATTCATAATTCTCTGAAATTCAGAAGGGGCATTCTTAAGACCAAAAGGCATAACGTTCCACTCATATTGTCCGAAGGGGACAGTAAAAGCGGTTTTATACCTATCCTTTTCCTGTAATTGGATTTGCCAGAATCCAGACTTCATGTCGAACTTTGAAAAAATCTTAGCGTCATGTAATCTGGCTAGGAGATCTTTTTTGTTGGGGATAGGATACCTAATCCAACAAAGAGCTTGGTTGAGAGGCTTGTAGTTGATAACGAGCCTGGGGGTTCCTCGTTCTATCTCAGCCTGTTTATTGACATAGAAGGCTGCGCAGGACCAGGGACTCTTACTTCTACGAATCAGATTTTTCTGCAGAAGGTCGTTGATTTCTTTTTGGCAAAAATGAAGAAGTTCTTCATTCATTTGGATTGGCCTAGCTTTAGTAGGGATTTGTTTGTCAGAAAAATCTTTCTCATAAGGAAGTTCAACCATATGGCTCTTCCTTTCCCAAAAAGCATTAGGTAGATCAGAACAAATGCTGGACTGAATGTTTTCTAAAATATTTTCAATCCTTGATTTGACAACGGGTTGTTGTAATTGAACCTCAATATTTTTGTAAGAGATTTCTTCCTTGAGGAAATTGATTTGCTTCTCCTTGTAAGATATAATGTTTAGGGTCTTAACAAAGGGAGGTTTGGAGAATTTAAAAGTGATTGGCTGCCCAAGATGCTGGACAGTGATGCCTTTTTCATCAGTGTTGTAAGGGAAGAGCTTTTTTATGAAAGGCGTCCTAATGATAACTTTGTGGGTTAGATTCCTGACTAAAAGAAAGGAAGTTTCAATTTCAAGACTATCATTTTTGACAATAGCCGATGGGATCTTATATTTGATTATAAGTTTAGAACCTTCAGCAGCACTGAGTTTCTCAGTTGTTTTTTCAAAATATCTGGTGGGAATGAGTCCCTCAGAAATACAACTGGAATCAGCACCAGTGTCAAAAAGTGCTGGAGTTTCTAAAATAAAATCTCCTATAATGATCTTAATGTTGATATAGAATTTCTGGATGATGACATGGTTAATAATTTCCAGAAAATCACCAACATCGTTGTTAGGAGCACGATTGGAAGTTGATGAAGAACTTGAAGAACTATCTCCATCAGAATTTTCTTCAGTCAGTTTTTCTAAGATAAGTTGCTGACTGGTTTGGATTTGTTTAAGGCTTTTAACCTCAGCCTTAAGGGTATGGACTTCGGATTGAAGGTCTTGAATAGTAACAGGCTTGACAGTAGATTTTTCAAGACGCTTGAAGGTATCTCTGAGATTGAATTTATTGGTAGTAATGGGACTTTTGGGAGGCCTATCTTCAAGAGTAGATTTGAGGCGTTCCAAGTAGATTTTCTTCTCATCAGGATCAAGGATAGAATTAATGGCCCTGAAGAGTAAGTCTTGCTCATTGGTCAAGGTATTGATGGAAGATGATGATTGATCATCATTCTGAATTTGACTCAGGTCTTCAAAGACCTCGGAGTCCGAGGGGGCAGATTCTTCATCAGAAGTTTGAATGAGGAGATTATTGATTTTGTCTTCAATTTCAGGCTCAAGATGAAGCTCAGAGATTCTCCTTTTGAGCCTGCAATACCTGCTAATATGGCCTGGTTTGCCACAGTTATAACAGGTGACGTCTTTTCCTTGAGAGGGTCTATTCTCAGGAGAAATTTTTGAAGCTTGCGCAGAATGGGGTTTAGATCTAGGTTTGGGTTTCCTATGATCGTTTCTGCTAGATCTCCTTCTCCATTGCTGTTTAGGAGGATCCTGCTTTCTAGGTTTAGGTTTCTTGGGGCAACCTTGAATACCAAACTGTTCGCAGAAGGTACCCAAGTCTCTGCGATTTTGAGATTTCTCCTTGGTGAGTTGCTGTTGAATTTTGTCATCTTGACAGATTTTAAGAGCAACCCTTTGAATGATAGCTATGAGCTGGCCATAGCTAAGAGTTTGATAGGGGATTTCTCCCCCAGGATTTTGGCTTCTAAGTTTTTCACGAACTTTGTCGCCAAAAGATTTAGGAAGACCTGCCAGGAACTTCTCTTTCCAGAAGGCCTGTTGACTATCTTCACGGGTGTAGACTCTGGTCAAGAAGGTATCCTTATACCATCTAAAATCACCCAAAGATTTGCATTTGAGATTAGACAGAAGATCACCAGATCTGTCTTTGATGAGGGAAGGATCTCCAACAAAATGTTGGGCTATGATGAAGATTAAAGAGTTAACTGCATCCGAAATGAGTTTGCCATCTTCAACAATAGGATTACCCTCGTCATCAGTTTTGACGGCAGTCAAGATTTGATTCTTCTCATCTTCAGTGAGATAATTATCCCACCAACCTTTGAGTTGGCCACAGAAACCAGCGACCAAGATTTCGACAATAAGGGATTCAGGACAATTGTTGGAGGTTTCATAAGCAGTGGCAACCATGGTCATATTTTGGAGGATTTTGGTGATGCCATACTCATTTTCACCATCAATGTTCCATTCATAGACATTGTTGGCGCTAAAGCTTTTGAAATTTGAAGAATCCTTTTCTTCTAATAGGAGATCAGGAGTGGTGGCTCTAGGGTAATAGAGTTTGGTTTCCTTCCTCCACTGATTCCTAGAATTGTGAATGACTGGGTTGACGACAGGAATACTCCTGACAGATTGATCATCGGATTCTCTTTCTTCGATGTTGTTCAACGAAGAAGTAGAAGGATTACGCGTAGAACTTCTACGGATTACAGGTTCAGGAGCTGCTGTTGGAGGAGCAGGAGCAGAGACTGCTACTGGGGTAGTAGCAGGAGATTCAGGAACTACTTGATTGAGAAGCTTAAGTTGCTCCACAACCTTTTGGAGAAGTTCATTGTCAGATTCATTTTTGGCACGAAGAGATTGAGCCGAGTGCCTAGCACGGCTACTGATTTGGAAAGGCTTGAATAGAGGCTTTTCCAGTTGACATCCTTTAGGGATATCAGGAGGAGAGGAAGAGGAAGGTTCAATCTTGACCTTTCCTTTTTCTTTCTTAGAAGAATCACTCGCTTGAGATTCTCCAAGAGTCTGAAGATACTTGTTGGTATAATTGGCTTGTTCCATGAGATCTTTGATGTCTTTGCTGGTTACATCACCTTCTCCTTCTCTGGTCTTGAAGGGAGAAGCTAAGACAGGTGCAGATTGAGCTCCTTTAAGGAAGAAAGGAGTTTTAGGAGGTAAGTTTGAGAGGGTTTCTTTGCCATCCTTAAGCTGCCACTTAATCATGTCAACTTGGTAAGGGTAAGGGATTTTCTTCTTAATGGTATAAGCATGAAACCAGTCAAAGAAGAAGATGTTTTGCTGGGCGAGTTCAAGGAACCCATAGAATTTATCTTGGATTTTCTTTCTCCTTTTTCCTTGGTAATTTGCAAAGAACCATTCTCTTTGCTGAGTCCAACGATCAGAGTAAAAGTCTGCTCGGATGCCTTCTTTGTCAATGACAAATTCAGTAGTGATTGCTCCAATGAAATCAGAAGTTTCTCCAGAGGTTTCTAGAGAAGAGTACGTTGGAGACAAAGTGGATTGATGATCTTCATCCTTGTCATAGGTAGTCTTGACAGGGGTAGAATTGACATATCCTGCAAGATGAATAGTAGATCCATCATGCGAGAGTGAGGGTCGAGCACTAGACTCGGGTTGATTTCTTATGATTGAAGTAGTTCTAGACATGGACAAGGATCTTCTGGACATGGCAGATTGGAAATCATTTGAGGATGTCCTAACAGATCTAGGGATAGAGAAAGAATTTCTTCTATCAAAGATAAGATCAACTTGGCCAGATTGGTGTTGGATGATTTCTCGAAACTCGGGGGTTTCAACAGGTTGGGCTGGAGCAGCCTTTTCCAAAGACCATTTTTCTGGAAGGGTGATATCGCTCCATTGGATAGTTTTAGGAACGATAACATTGGCCTTATCATAATCTGTAAGGAAAAGAGTTGTTTCTCCAGATTTCTCACAATTTGTTCGCAAGAAATAAGATTTGATAGAGTTCATTACCTTGTATTGAACCCTATAGATTAAAGAGATAGGGAGAGAATCATCCTTCATATCAAGGCCGTGAAGCTTGATATTTAGGAAGAGAACGTCAAGGATGTTTTTATCATCCAAACTAACCGTTAGGTAAGGGAAACAATTAAAAAAAATTGGCCCATTGCTCAGGCTGGTTTCAACCGTGCCTAAGAGGGAGTCATGGAACCGATTATGTCTAACATCCCTAAGACAAAGAAGTACAGCTATATCAAGGGACTTCCTGGTCATGGGTTTAGACCCACTTGAACACTACCTATATGAAGATAGTTAAAGTTCTTATTGATATGATCTTTGATGGATCTTTCAGAAAGCAGGTGAATTTCCTCGTCATCTGTTCTGAGTTTGTAGGTTTGTTCAACCGTTTTGATGATGAAATCTGATCTTTTGAAGAAAGATCCATTTGGTTTGTAGATCTCAGTATGAGAAATTTTTGGAATTTCCCAGTTATCGAGATCTTGATTGATGTCTTCAAAATGAATTTCTTCTTTGAAAACATTTTTGGATTTTAATTGATTGGATTGACGATGATGATCGATAGAAGAAGAAGAGGGCTGGGAAGATTTGAAAGAAAGCTTGGAGGAAAAAGAGCGAAGCATCAAGAAAGACAAATCTTCCTCACCCATAAGTATCATCGCCATCACCTGGTTCTATAGAAACAGATAAATAAATTAGAAATATAAGTTATGCTCTGGGTTGTTCTTAATAGTTGAGCAGTATGGATCTGGATCAGACTTAAGCCACCACAAAAAGAAACTAAACAAGTGAGAAATCCTAGGGGAGAAATCCCTTATCAAAATCTTAGTTATGGCCAGCTCATAGCTATCATCCAAAGAGTTGCTCTTAAAATCTGTCAAGATGACAAAATCCAGCAGCAACTCACCAAAGAGAAATCTCAGAATCGCAGAGATTTGGGTACCTTCTGTGAACAGTTTGGTATCCAGGGTTGCCCCAAGAAACCTAAACCCAGAAAGCAAGATCCTCCTCCTAAACAACAGTGGAGAAGGAAATCTAGCAAAAATCATGATCATAAGAAGCCCAAACCTAGATCTAAACCCCATTCCACACAAGCTGCAAAGACCTCTCCTAAGAATAGACCATCTCAAGGAAAAGATGTCACCTGTTACAACTGTGGCAAGCCAGGCCATATTAGCAGGTATTGCAGACTCAAAAGGAGAATCTCTGAACTTCATCTTGAACCTGAGATTGAAGACAAGATCAATAACCTTCTCATTCAAACTTCTGATGAAGAAGAATCTGTCCCTTCGGACTCTAAGGTCTCTGAAGACCTAAATTAAATCCAGAATGATGATGATCAATCATCATCTTCTATCAATGTCTTGACCAATGAGCAAGACTTACTCTTCAGGGCCATCAATTCTATCCCGGATCCTGATGAGAAGAAGGTCTATTTAGAACGACTTAAATTTACTCTTGAAGATAGACCTCCCAAAAGTCCTATCACTACCAATAAGTTCAATCTCAGAGATACCTTCAAGCGTCTTGAAAAATCTACCATCAAACCTGTCACCATTCAAGACCTTCAATCTGAAGTCCATATCCTTAAGGCTGAGGTTAAAAGCCTTAAACAAATTCAAACTAGTCAGCAACTTATCTTGGAAAGACTGACTGGAGAGAATTCTGATAAAGATAGTTCTTCAAGTTCTTCATCAGCTTCCAATAGTGCTCCTAACAACAATGTTGGTGATTTTCTGGAAATTATCAACTATGTCACCATCCAAAAATTTTACATCAATATTAAGATCATTATAGATGATTTTATTTTAGAAACTCCAGCCCTTTTTGACACTGGTGCTGATTCCAGTTGTATTTCTGAGGGACTTATTCCCACCAGATATTTTGAAAAAACAACTGAGAAACTCAGTGCTGCTGAAGGTTCTAAACTTATAATCAAATACAAAATCCCTTCGGCTATTATCAAAACTTGTATATATATATACAAGCATTATAATTTAATTGTGAAAATTGGGAAGCCAGAGGGAAGAACATTTTCAGTTATATTTATTTATGTTTAAGTTAGTTTCAAAAAAAATATATTTATGTTTAAGTTACATATTAAAAAACTCATACGGGGAAGGACTTTTTGCATGAAAATGCTTTCAAGTTGAAACTAATAGAAATTTTTTTGTTATAATTTTAGTACTTTTCCCATACTTTTTAAATAATTTAAGAGTAGATATACATAAGCGTTATAATTTGATTGTGAATATAGGACTCCCACGGGGATATAGAGAAAACTAAACATATTTAGCCTATATTTATTAATTATATAGTGAAAAACTTCTTCATGAGGAACATTTTGCATGAAAATACTTTCAAGTTGAAACTAATAAAAAATGTTCTATTATAATTTAGTACTTTTCTCATACTTTTTAAATAATTTAAGAGTAAATATACATATGTATTTTAATTTGATTGGGAATATAGGGCTCCCACGAGGAATAAGAGAAGAATAAATATACTTAGTCTATATTTATTAATAATATAGTAAAAAGCTCCTGCATGAGGATTAGTTTGCATGAAAATACTTTCAAGTTGAAACTAATAGAAAAATTTTTAATACAATTTTAGTAAATTTTCCATACTTTTTAAATAATTTAGGAGTATATATACATAAGCATTATAATTTGATTGTGGTGAAAGGCTTCCCACAGGGATTAGAGAAGAGTTAATATATTTAGTCTATATTACTAATTATATAATACAAAGTTCCTACATGATGAACATTTTACATGAAAATACTTTAAATTGAACTAATAGAAATTTTTTTAATAAAATTTTAGTACTTTTTCCGTACTTTTAAATAATTTTAAGAGTAGATATACAAAACCATTTTAATTTGATTGTGAAAATATAGATTCCACGGGAAAGAACATTTACATTAAAATATTTTCAAGTTGAAAATAACAAACAATATAATTTTATAATTTTTTATTAGTTTAAATGTGGATATATATATATATATATATATATATGAAATTTTGACGACAATTGGAATAAATGAACATATATAGCTTATATTTTTTTATGTTTACGTTTTTCGATAAGAAAGTAAAATAAATTATTGAGTCGCCAAATTCAAGTTTTCTAAGCATTCATATATTAATTCAATTTCCAAATGAACAAGTTGTTGGAATAACAACTCATTTATACAATAGAGAGAGAGAGAGAGAGAGAGAGAGAGAGAGAGAGAGATTTATCACACAGGGATAGAAAATATATAGTCAAAATTTGTTGATGTTTAGGTTACATAAAAAGACTGATAGGAAGAGAAACATTTAACATGAAAATACCTTCAAGTTGAAACTAATAGAAAATGTTTTAATATAATTTTTAAACTTTTTCTAGACTTTTTAAATATTTTTAGAAGTAGATATACATAAGCATTACAATTTGGTTTTGCGAGATCAGAAAAACAGGAGATTTTACTGTGAATTTGTTCGGAACCCAAGGAGAGAGTATGAGTGCACCTTGAAGAAGGGGTAGAAAAAACTCATCAAAGCGAATAACCTTACATAGAATCATTTTGTTTGGTTTGGAATTCATAAAGATGATACACACGTTATTCATGTTGGAGTCATGAACGAATTAATTCCGTGAAAAAATTCTCCAACCAGAAGTCAATTATTTAAATTTTGCAGTTGTGTTTTTTATTTTTCTTGGTGGTTAACAATTAGAGAGATTGGATTTTAAATCCAACAATTTGTATGCTTCACTGGAATGTGGTGTTTTTCCACCAGAGATATCTATTGCGATTTTTAGTTAAATGTTCTTGCTTTTTGATAACTATATTATAGTATTTTATATAAGAGAAGTATTATTGCATCTTTTATCCGTATTTATTTAGAGTTTAGAAAATCACAATGATATAGTGTAAAAAAAATGTAATTTAATATGTAATCCATATTTTCTATCATCTTATTTGGAAAAATGAAAAACGAAAATAAAAGGATAAAAACAAAATCATACAAATTATTGTATTATTATATCATAAAAAAATTAAAAACAAAATAAATTATTATTAGATTTTTTGTTATTTATACAAAATAAATAATTCTATATATTAAAAGAAAATTATTATATACTTGGAAATATGTCCCCGTGCATCGGCACAGGTATACATACTAGTAAAATAAAGGGGAGAACGGCAGTAGGACTGGACACGGAAGGAGAGGAAAAACGGCGTTGAGGAGAAGAGGCTTCTCCAATTCTCCATTGATTTGATAAGTTCTTTTTCTACTTCTGTGTAATTTTAATGGCCATGCTTGGCTAAACCTCCTTTTAGTACTTGGGGTTGTGAATCCTTTTTGAATGATGTTTTGATTTGAATCGTTATTTATATGAATTCTCTTTTCCAATCTTCGTAATTGAATCAATTTATATTGTTTACTCTTGAGTGCACGCAAGGAACTTGCTAATTTCTATGAGAACGGAAGTTGATTACGAGTTAGGGAAATAAGGATTCGATTCGATTAGGCGTTCCCTACTGCTTGATTCAAGAGTAGGACCTAGTTGCGGTGGCTAGTTTAATTAAGACTTAATCTTCAATTCTCTGGTCGAGGTGCTCGTAAAACAGACTTAGTATTTGAATTGGAAGTCTAGGGCGTGTGAGTTATCAACATCCTAGAATAAAGGCTAGATCGCCGAAGAGAAGATTATTGAGTTCATATAAATATTGTTAGAATTTAATCATAGGACAAATAGGCGAAACATACCCGAGTGCTATTTTTCCCAACTGAATTCTCAAACCTGTTTAATTTTCGGTGTTACTTATTGCGTTCAACATCGTTACTTCTAAAATCTGAAATTGGTTTTTATTTTTATAAGTCTAAATAAGAGAATTAATAGAAACTATTATTGAATCACAATCCTTGAGGGGTCGATAATTTATTACTACAGGCAACTTTGTACACTTGCAAAGGAGCTATCACATGGCTTTAGCGCGATATGACTTACGTTGGATCTTATGCTAGCCGAGAGCCTGTTCTTGAAATGAGATATTCATATTTGCTATCCATCGGGGTTTTCATCTCTGGTTTTTGAAACAGGTAGTCTGTTGTTGAAGGATGGGCGAAAGTCACCAGTGGCATCACGTTCCTACTCGCGGATGATTGTGGAGGAGTTTTTGGACCTTAGTTGAGTTTTTGCCTCCTGCAGTTTGGTTCATGTGAAGTTGTTCACTAATGTGGTGGCAAACTGTATATCAAAGTTAGCTTTATGTAATTATGTTCATGTATGGGTTGAGAAGGGTCCTCCGATTTATTTTCTGATTAAAGAAGTCTTACTTTACCCTAATAAAATTTATTTCTAAAAAACATGTCCATTAGAAAGAAATATGGAAGGTCTTACTATTAAAGGCATATTTAAACTCTTATATACTATTCATTTTAAAAAAAAAACTCTTATATACTATATTTTAAATAAAATTTATAAAAATTAATCTAAAAAGATATTGAAAAAACTTACGAAGAACATAAAATTTATAATGTTTTTAACACTTTTTAACAACAAATGTTACCTTTAAAAAAACAACAAATGTTATTATTAAAAAAATTATTAAAAATTCGAATTTGAAGTCCTATAATTATTTTCTTTGCCAAAACGTAATCCTATACAATAAGCTCTACCTTATTTTAGAAATAGTCAAGTAACCTAGAATCTTGGGTTCTTTGGTATGCATAGCTGGGTTAGATCTATTTTGCAGGTGTCGTGTGGCTTGATAGGATCCCATCCGGTTGAACCTGTCTCTGTTTACTGTAAGACCCAGAATTTTAGAATTAAAATAAATTAATTAATTCCCACCTCACGCATAGGATTCTGTTTAAGCGTGAGAGGAACTCGACTTATGTTTGATGTTTGGATTAGTATAATGAGAAAGAAAGTTCAGGGAATGACTAAGAATAATTCTATAGTCACTATAGGTTATAACACGAGTCTTATTCACTTCCGCCTTAGGGCAAAAACGTTAGAAAATGGCTAATCTGCTCTTAAAGCACTGTAGAAACGATATTCAAAAATATTCAGAGGAATATAAGAATTTCTATTATTCCTTTCCTTGACGAGTGTTTCGACAAGAAACCCTGGACTATACGAACGATCGATTTCGATTCTCGGAAGTTTGCCGAAACCGAGTTCCTGATAGCTCAAGAACCTTAAAGTAAACTGTTGATGAAGACTTTTTCTATTCGGAGCTTCAAATGAAGATTCCACACGTGTTCACCCATTTCTTTCGATGTTTCCAATCTTTCTTCAGAAGGAAGTTTCTGCATCTGACATTCGCTGGAAAAAGTAGTTTTTCGGGTTGAATTATTTCATACCGCTTTTTGGATCGTTTCATTTATTCCAAAACCTTGATTCAAGTTCTGGAAACTTGACATCGGAAACCCACTCAGAATTCACGGAGTATTGCACAGGAAAAATCGGAATCGGGAAATATTTGTTTTGCCGCGTTTTTGACCAATCTATAAATAGCCAAAATTTGAAATATCTTCATCTTTTTACATGTTTTGGCCATGGGTGAGCTTGAGGAGAAGAGGGAGAAGAGCTTTTTTGCAATCCTTGTCTGATCGTCGCTCTGTTCGTTGCTATACGTAGGCCTCGAGGTACTGATGCTTTTCCTTACCTCTGATCGTAAATTCTGTCGCTTTTCTCTATGTCTTTCTGTGCTCAAAGTTTTGAGCTTTTTGTAAACTGTCCAAATAACTTGATTTCTCTGTCTAAACTTATTCCCTGCATGCCCAAGAGCATGTTTAGCAGATTATATTTCGCCGAATCTCGTCGAATCGCCGCAGAACTTCAATTCTGCTCAAAATACCCATTTTATGCTGAGGTTCCGCTTTTTGAATAAAAAACTCTCGACTGAGCTTAGCGTCAGTAGGATTAGTTGTCATAAACGTCGTTGGTATCAACCTCATCCAATTTATTTTTTGAAATTCCGACTTTGAGTTTCCGAGCTAAAAATCTTGACCAAAATACCCCTGTTCTAGTTTTCGATCCGATAATTTTTCTGAGAGTTTCCCTGGCCTAGATATCGCCTAAGAATACCTAGGAATTAAATTAGATCGAAGAAAAAGTTCGGAAACCCTATTTGTGAGAGTGGCCGAAACTTGTGTGTTAGGGTACTGTATCCAAAATTAATTTTTGGGTCTGTATGACCTAAGCCATTGCGTAGCTCTTTCAATTGTCGAAATTTTGGCGTTGGTTTCGTGTCATTCCGAGTTCTGTAGCTCAAGTTATGCGCGTTTTAGCAAATGAAGTTCTGTTGTCAATTTGTGCCTAAATAGGAACTCTGAAGCTTTTAAAGCGTTCTTTACGATTTCGTTTATTAGATCGTGTTGCTCCTAGTTATCGACAAAAGCTTGTGTTGATGATTGTGTTTCCTTGTTCTAGGTTCGCAATTTCCATGCACAACTTCTACTCACGAAGGTAAGGGTAACTCAGTTTTAGAGCGTCTTTGAGTCTTGCCTGCTTTTGTCGCACTGCCTGCGTTTGAGATGAAGATGTTTATATTGATTGACATTGGATTATGATTATTATGTTGAACTGGGAAAATGTTTTATGGAGGCTTCGGCCGAGTGAACTTATTAAGACATGTGTCTCCGTTTTCTGAGAGGCTTCAGCCGTTTACTGGTTTCTGTCATTACTGCTTTCAAGTGGATAGGACATGATTATGTTTTATAGCACTGAATTATTGTTTCATCGCTCAATAGAGCTTGATGTGTTTGTGCGAATGTTGTGATTATGAATAACATGTGATTTTGCTGATTTGATTATTGAATTTGAGATTGTTGTTTGAGTGACTACTGAGTTGGATGGGATGTTAGACTTGCTTCAAGTGGCAGTGGAGTGGATGTTTTCACATGACTGTCCGGTCTTGCGAGACGTTATCAAGTGGCAGTGGAGTGGATGTTTTCACATGACTGTCCCGTCCTTCGAGGCGTTATCAAGTGGTAGTGGAGTGAATATTTTCACATGACTATCCCGTCCTTCGAGGCGTTACTTAGTGACAGTGGAGTGGATATTTTCACAGGACTGTCCCGTTTTGCGAGACGTTATTGTTTGATTGATATTGTTGAGGATTGTTGATACCTGATTTGATGTTATATTGTTGAGAATTATTGATATCTGATTTGTTGTTATATTTTTGAGGATTATTGATATCTGATTTGTCGTTATATTGTTGAGGATTGTTGATATCTGATTTGATGTTTTATTGTTGAAGTTATTGTTATCTGAATTAACCTATGCTGTTAAGTCATTGATTCCTGAGTTAGTTTATGTTGTTATGTTTTGTTGGTATCTGTTTTAAAACTATATCGTTGATTTTGCTGATATGTTTAATTCTGTTAAATATATGATTCGATTTCATGATCGATAGGATGAGTTGTCATCTATCCTGAATTAAATTGGTAGCTTACTTACCATGGCATGTATTAGATTTGAATAACATGCTTTTCTCTTTATTATGTGGTAATTGCATGGAGTTAACCCTTTCTATTTGCTACTTGTTGTTTGGGCGCTTAACGCTGTTAGGCGATGGAGAGCCTTCCGCTGAAGCTTAGCTGTTCGAGTTGGAGACCGTGACTGTGGGCGGTCGAGTAAAGGTGGATGAAGAATTTGCTTCTCCCTTTTTGGTGGAGTATGTCTGAGTTTCTTTCCCCATCTGAAAACTCTGTTGTTTAAACCTTATTTTCGCCACTTGTCTAAGTGAGCGTACTTATTTTGGAACCCCGTTTATGGTGTTGTGAACTACTCTATGTGATGTATATTATTATGTCGGGAAACAGGTTATTTAAATAAAGTTATGAAATGTTTCCAACCCTATGGTATTTAATCTTTTCAAAAAAATACCCTTGGATTTTAGGGATTGCAGAATAGTCCTTAGACTTTGTTAAGTTACTTAATGTGATTCCTCAGTTGAGAAATTGGGGCGTTACAATAGTGGTATCAGAGCTTTGGTTGAGAAAACCAGAGCTTTTGGGTAGAGTGTCTGCTTAAGATGTTTGAACTCTGAGACCGATTGATGGGGTGTCAATCGGAGAAAGAGTGTGCTTGATTACTGTTTATATAGATTATTTTTGAAGGTTGTTCGTAAGTGAATAACCTTATGCTAGCTATTGTTAATTATACATTTGATATAAGTATATACATAGTTAGCTATTATAGAACTTCGTGTTGTTCTGGCCTGAGTATCTGTTGTGGTATTTGACTGTTCATGAAAACAGGAACATAAGGTTTCCACAACTGAGCGAGACTCAAGGTTCAGACAACATGAATCTGATGGAGCAAGCTATTGTTAATCTGACTGCCCTTATGGCACAACAAGTTACTAACACTGCTGCAAGGGAGGAAGCTGAAGCTCATCGTGCTGCTACTGCTGCTCTGGTGGCTGCACAGAACCAAGCTGAAGAGAATGTTCGCCGTGTTCAGCGTGAGGAACGTGAACTAGCTGCTGCTCAGACCAGAGGTCTGAATGATTTCAAGCGTCAGGATCCACCGAAGTTCTCTGGAGGCTTTGATCCGGAGGAAGCTGACCTTTGGCTCCAAGAGTTGGAGAAGATCTTCACCTTTCTGCGTACGACCGCTGAGATTAAAGTGGACTATGCGACCTATCTGCTGACTGGTGAAGCTGAGTACTGGTGGCGTGGGGCTAGAGCTATGATGGAAGCCGACCATCAAGCTATCACTTGGGAGTGTTTCCGTGGAGCTTTCCTGGACAAGTACTTTGCTAATAGTGCTAGAGCCGCTAAGGAAGCACAATTTATGAGACTCCGTCAAGGAGGCATGACCGTAGCTGAGTATGCTTCTAAGTTGGAGTCGTTGGCGAAACATTTCCGCTACTTTCGAGGACAGATAGATGAAGGCTATATGTGTGAGCGCTTCATTGATGGGCTGAGTTATGTGCTACAGAGGGCGGTGTAACCGCTAGGGCTGAACCGCTACCAAGTGCTGGTGCAGAAGACCAAGGGAATCGAGGCCATTGATAACGCAAGGGGCAAGTACCGAGGTCTGAACAAGTCTAACCAAGGAAGTGGAGGTCCGACAAGGACTAACCAAGGAAGAGATGACCAGGGCAAGCACTATAAGAAGAAGTCGTACCTCCGTTCTCAGGGGGAGGGAGCAGCTTCTGGGTCCTTTTATCCCTCGGGCGAAAATACTTTTGCACCGAGACCTCTATCAGTAAGTTTGGAGGATGTGACTTGCTTCAAGTGCAACTGTAACACCCCGATTTCGGTGGCGTCACTTTAGTAACCAAAAAGAAATACTTAAGCGGAAAAACGTGAATTTTTTTTTTTTTTGATAATAAAATGGAAGACTGAAAGAGAATAAACTCCTCAACAAAAGATAAAAGAAACTAATATACATCTACATATATATACATGCCCAACTAATACCAACCACGTCGCGAGTAACCTCCAGCGACGGGTGACAGAAAGAAAAGTAAAAGAGAGTAACGCCCGTAGGCAAAAGTACAAACCAAAAGAAAAGTAAAGTGTCCGCAACACTATCCCTCAAAATGAGAATGAGTTAGCCCAGATGGCCTAAAACAAGACCTCCTAGCCCAACCAACTCTCTGTGATCCCCGTAGAGGAACCACACAAAAAGCTATAGGCGGGAAACTACCCTGTCCCCAAAGAAACAATGACGGTCAGAGCTAAGACTCTACTCCTGCACTAATCCCATCTCGAGTAAGTCGCTCGGTGGCCAGCGGGGTCGACCACCCATGAACCGTAGTCCTCCTGATCAAGCTTCTCCAACCTAGTTTCCCCCGAAGGGTGAACCATCGTGAACCGGTCCGCCATGGACATCTGACAAAGGCGTAGTCCGCCCAAACACACACAGAAGACGCAAGAGTCAACTCCAAAGAATTATATAAATAATAAAACCAGATATATATAGGATAATAATTATTAGCCTCTCAGGCCTAGAAGTTTAGGGATAACATCCTAGGGTTGCATATATCACAATGAATATGAAAGAATCATAATAACAATTAGCATGCCTCAAATAGGATTAACAAGTACCAAACACACTCAGCAACTAAGTCAGTATGTATGTTGCATGAAATGCAATGCTGGGTAACAAAATGCATTCCGGAAGAAGGATGGACACCAACGAGTCAGCCCTAACACCGGCCATAGTGGGACCATTCCGCTCGGGCGTCTCTTACACCACACAAAAGTAGTCAGATCAGCAGTGAACCCGTAGATCTGCCGTTCCGTCTGCTACTAAGGACCACCGTAGTGTCCTGAATATGGAAATCCGGGTCTTATGACCATTTTGGAATCCACCGAGGTCCGGCATCCCACCGTGTATTAACCTCAAAATGAGTGCATGAATGCAAGTGATTAGCCAAACAGCGTCTCCGACCTCACTCGACACGTCGCCACGTGTTCTAATTAACTTAATGTCTCTAAAAGAATATCCTAAGGTAAATGTCGATTCTGCGACAAAATGAATTAATCAAGAGAAGAAGAATGTACTTTGGAACTCATGGTTCCCGGCTAAACTTTAGATAGCCAATCAATAAACTGCTCATCGAGCGAAAAGGTACCGAAGTACTTGGAAACTTATAGTCTCCGGCTAAACTTTAGATAGCCAAACATTAAACTGCTCATCGAGCGAAAGAGTACGATTGTACTTGGAAACTTAAAGTTTCCGGCTAAACTTTAGATAGCCAAACAATAACCTGCTCATCGAGCAAAAGAGTATCAACATACTCAGAAACTTGTAAATTCCTCAAAGCTTGGACTCGACGACACTTCTCACATTTTCAAAACTAATACTCAAGCTCTACGCTCTTATCTAAGGTTGTTATCATTGTTCAAGGGTTTTAGAGATTGATTAATGTCTTTTGGATTTTCCTTGAGAAAATAGATTTCGTTTAGTCTTATAATACTTCCTATGAGTTTTCAGAGATCCCATAATCCCAAATAATTCCCTGAGAAGGTCTCGATCCATTAAAACATAACAAGGTCCGAACTTCGTTCGTCCTTTTAAACTCTCTCAAAATCTCATAAAAATTCGGCATGACTTGCCCGCAATCCTCACTCCTCAGAATCACAGTTATAAGTGGAATAAAATAAATCAGCTCAATCAATAACCATAAACAGCATATTCCAACACATCCTAGATTAACCATTTAGCACATAACATGTGAATCATTTAGCACACAATATCATGGCATCAAGTACTCAACAAGATCGGCCGAAGCCTTAGAAATCATTTCAGACATTTAGCAATTAGGTGCATAACACATAAATCAAGTCGAATTCGTCGACACCTAAAGCATTATCTAGTAATTCAGAGAGTAGCCCTCACCTGTAGCTCCTCCAGCGTTTTCCTCACAAGCTCCTTCACGTTCCTCGCCTTGATCTCCAAGAACCTCCTCAACAGAACCTTAAGCAAAAATCACGGAAATTAACACGATGAATCAGAAACTCAGCAAACAATAAGTCCTAGGGTCACACGGTACACTACAACTCCGTGGTACGACAATCTAACGCGTTAAGACAAGTTTTCGAAAAGTCGGATTTTCCTCCCCCCTTGGTATAGCTCTCGGCCACTTTTGTAACACCCCGATTTCGGTGGCGTCACTTTAGTAACCAAAAGTAAACTTAATGCGGAAAAACGTGAATATTTTTTTTTTCGATAATAACTAAGACAAGACTGAATTAAATGAAACCCAAAAGCGAAAAGCAATAAAACTAATATACAATATATAAACAGCCCCCGCTGTACGTAGCAACCTCGTCACGAGTAAACCTCCAGTGACGGAAGGAAAAGTGTAACGCCCATAGGCAATATGTACAAACCGAATGAAAAGGTGAAGTGTCCGCAACACCATCCCTCAAAACTGAGAATAAGCTGGCCCATCGGCCTGAAGCAAGACCTCCTAAGTCCAACCAACTCTCTGTGATTCCCGTAAAGAAACCACACAAAAAAAGCTATAGGTGGGAAACTACCCTGTCCCTAAAGAAACAAATGATGTTCAGAGCTAAGACTCTACTCCTACACTAATCCCATCTTGAGGAGCTCACACCAGCACTAAAACCTACATGCTAGCATGATCGTCGTCCGAATTCGAAATCCAGAACGACCTAGTCTATGTACACCATCCGTCCTCCTCTCGCTATCGCGATGCGCTCCTGTTCCAGCATCCCAACCCTAGTCCCCCCCGAAGGGTGAACCGTCGTGAACCAGTCCGCCAAAGACATCTGACAAAGGGCGTTTGTCCGCCAAAGCACACACAGAAGACGCGAGGGTCAACTCCAAAGAATTATATAAATAATACCACCAATAGATACCGATAAAAGATTAGCCACTTAGGCTTATAACTAGGGATAACATCCTAGGGTTGTATATCTCACAATGAATGTAAACAGCAATAAATCACAGTTAACATGCCTCAAGTAGAATTAACAAGTATCAAACACACTCAACAACTAAGTCAGTATGCATGTTGCATGAAATGATATGCAGGTTAACCCAGTCAACCAATATGCAATCCGGAACGGATGGACATCAAACGGATCAGCCCTAACACCAGCCACGGTGGAGCCATTTCGGCCCGCGTGCCTCTTACTCCAACGACAGCGGTAGTCAGATCAGCAGTAAACCCGTAGGTCTGCCATTTCGGTCTGCTACAAGAGACGTCTACAAACGCTCTTACACGGCATTCCGGGTCTTATGACCATTTTGGAAACCGACGAGGTCCAGAGTACGTCCTGTGTTAATACCTCATTAATGTTGCATGAATGCAGGATGATTAGTCAAACAACGTCTCCGATCTCACTCGACACGTCGCCACGTGTTCTAGGTAAATTAAAGTCTCTAAAAGCTTACCCTAAGGTAAAGTCAATTCTGCGACAAAAGACACTTATTCACAACAACACATAATCCACGATGATCTCCAAATCATCCGACTCATCTCAATCCGATGGTCACAACTGCTCAACGAGCACAGAGTATCACACTCTCGGAAACTAACGGTTTCCCGGACTTATCCCCAGGATAGCCCAACAACATAGCTGCTCCAACAGCACAACAACAAACGCTGCTCCAACAGCACGACAACAACACATACTCAACGCCTCTCAATTTTCTCAACACTCGGATCCGACGACACTTCTCGTTTTCCAAAACTAAGATTTGCATCCGAAGCTTCCTTTCGAGTTTGTTATCATTACTTAAAGATTCAGAGGTTGTTTAATGTCTTATGAGTTTTCTTTACAAAATAGTATCCTTTTAGTCTTATCACAAATCCTATCAGTTCTCGGGATCTCCTAATCCCCAAATGACTCCAGAGAATGTCTCGATCCATACACATCATAACAAGGCCCGAATCTCATTCGTCCTATCAAACTTTCTCAAAACTCTCAAAATAAAATCGGCATGACCTGCCCGCTATTCTCACCATTCAGAATCTCAGATCTCATTGCAACAGTATAAATAACTCAGCACAATCAATCAACATGTCATATATCAATATATTAAGCAATAACCACATAGCACTTAGCATATAAGGCATGCACCACACATCCTAAATTACCCAATTAGCACTTAGCATGGAGATTCAATCTCAAAAGCATTCAGTAGATGCATCATCTACATTGTCAGCCGAAGCCTCAGAAAACATTTTCCAATCACACACAATCCAGTGCATAAACAGTAAACAATGTCGAAAACATCGACCCTAAGCATTAACTAGAGATTCAGTGAGAAGCCCTCACCTGTAGATTCTCCAGGGTGAACTTCAAACTCTTCCTCACAAGCAAAGCGTTGCTCCTCAGGAAATTCCTCAAAAGTTCCTTTAAAGCAAAATCACAGAAATACTATCAGAATCTATCGAAAACTAAGCTATCGATACTTACTAAGGTTACTCGAAGTAGTTCATACTCCGAGGTACGATAATCTAGCGCGAAAGGACAAGTTTTCGGAAAAGGAAATTTTCCTCCTCCTCCCCCTATAGGCTCGGCCACTTTAGGTAATTAGGAGACTCGATTTTTCTTCGATCAAACTTGGTTCCTATGCTATCATTAGCCGTAACTAAGGGTATTCTGAACTCGGAAAAATTATCGGATCAAAAACTGTCGCAGGGGTATTTTGGTCATGATTTTTAACTTAGAAATTTCAAAACTGAAATCCCAAAAACCAAATTTGACAGGGACGTTACTAACGACGTTTATGACAACTAATCCTACTAGCACTAAGCTATGGCAATAGTTTTTAGCCTAAAGGTTGAAGCTTTACTCCAAAAACTCCAAAAATGGGTATTTAAGGCTAAAATTGATTCCGGCGGAAATCCGGCGGCATAACGGAAAATCTAATCCGGCAGAAGTGATCTTGGGCACATAAGGAAGAGGTTTAGAATCAGAAATGAAATATTCAGGATAGTTTTGCAAAAACCCATAAACTATCAGCTCAGAAAAGTCTACAGAAAAGCTATGGAAAAAGCGATCAGAGGTAAGGATTAGCGACTATACCTCGAAACCTTGAAGCAGCAACTGATTATTCAACGATCAAGCAAGGATTGAAGAAAACTCTTCTTCCTTCTTCCTTGTTGAAGCTCGCGGCCTTGGAGAGAAAAATGGAGGAGTTTTGTGTTTTTTTCTCACTTGTTTGCTATATATAGAAGATGGAAATTCGCGGGAAAATGAAAGTTTCGCGAATCTGATTTTTCTGGCTTCATTCTCCATGAATTCTGAGATATGTTTTGGCAAAATAATTCCAAAACTAAAAAGATGTCTCCTTGTATTTTTGGCAACTAATGCATAATCGGTATAAAACTATTTTACCCGATAAGTTGCTTTTTGCATCGAATGTCGGAATGGAAAACTTCCTTCTGAAGAAAGATTGAAATCATCAAGAGAAATGGGTGTACACGTGTGGAATATTCATTTGAAGCTCTGAATAGAAAAAGTCTTCATTGTCGGGTGATTCTAGGGTTTTGAAATACCAGGGTTTCGGTTTCGGCAAACTTCCGATGATTGGAATCGGACGTTCGTAGATCCTAGAGTTTCGCCTCGAAACGATTGTGGTATATGGAAAAAGAGAAGTTCTAACATTTCTCTGAAGATTTTTGGAATTAACTTCCATCGTGCCTAAAAGTGAAAACTAGCTATATACTAGGGTTTCTTACCTAGGTTTAAGCGTATAACGATCGTGCTATAACTTTTATCGACTTCGGTACGATCCTCAGACTTTTCCTGAACTTTCTCCTTCATATATTTATTTCGTTTGGTAAATTCTAGTTCAGGTTTCCCTTCACGATACATCAACCCTAATCGTGAATAGGATTTTATTCACTTAGCATAGGCTTATAAAAACTTGGGTCTTACATTACTACCCTCCAAAAAGAAAGTTTCGTCCTCGAAACTTAGGGTCAGTAAAAGTTATAGATATTGTTCCATGATCTTTTCCTCTAACTCCCATATAGCACCGTCCGTGTCTTTGTCCCAAACAATTGCACTAAAGCACTCTGCTTTCCCTTCGATTGTTTCACTCTTCTAGTCCCAATGCTGACCGACGGCGTCTCAAAAGACATATCGTCTTCTAACTCTCTGTTATCCGGTTTGACCATTTGCGTCGGGTCTCCGTTGGAAATAGTACTTGTTGGCATTCGTGCAATCGCACAACCTTAACCACTTGCTCCTTTGCTTGTGTTCGTCCAAAATACTGATTAGAAACTCGGTACATCTCTATGCTCCGGAGTGAATGCTCAACTTGAGTCTTAATACCTTGTGCATCACAAGACTCATTCCCTTTAACATTAACTTATCAACAACTTATAAGCTAACCTTCATCTTAATATCTAACAATTCATTAATATCGTCTTCGTCCTCAAAACCTTCCTCACTGAAACCAACTCAAACTTACTGAAATCCCTAACACTTCGCATAAATCGAGATTTATCCTCTAGAAGATCAAATCATAACTATACCTCAAGGGACTTAACTAGTCATTTCGTCATCCGATCCTCCAACCTTCTAAGGTTTAACTACTATCATAACTGCTATCACCACTACATCCCTTACTCATACATGATTTTCAACTCCCTAAGTCAATCTTAATCATAGGATTCTTATTTAACTGAGCAAAATTCACTTGCTAACTCTAGCATGCATCACCGAAATCCATGACAAATTTCCATTCACTATTAGACTCTGAGTAGCTTGTCCAAATATGATAACTTCAAGTATTCATCTTAATACTAACACTTTCCTTCTTGTAACTTGATTACCATCTCGTCGATAAACTTCTTAATCTCCCAATCAAATTATGACAAACTTCAAGTCCTACACACTTATGACAAGAATTAATAGACTTAAAACCTAAACCTTTTCCAAGTTTGGATCTCTGATGCTCTGTAACTCTTCAACATTTTCTAAAAGAATATTCATCTCTTAAAACTACAACTCCTTCGCAAGGAAAACAAATACTTAATGAGAACTTTTTCCTCCCAACCTCAACTAATCTTCGATCAACTCAAGTTAATTTTACCAATCCTTCTATCAAAGTCCATATCCAGCTGTGATCCCGAATATCACCCCCTCAATATTAAGTTGATCAGGCCTAATACATCGAAGGTGGAAATCTAGAAAAACCTACTGGAACAGTCAATGAGTTCCTATCATCCAATAGTCACAAATATCTTGATATTAAATCCTCAATTATGCCGCTACGGAACTACACACTCTCGACATCATACGTATACTATCCATACGGAATCTCTCTGAGATTCATCCTTCAGCTTCTAGCTTCTTGTTAAACGCATCGGTGCAAGACTACTTTCTAGGCTTAACGTGTTATTCTAAACCTCGTGTAACTTCAATAGTTTAAACACGAGCAACGGTCAAATAAAGTATTATTAGGCGTAATAACTATAAAGTCAAAGCTTAAACAATATAAGTAAAATAGGTGTGTCGCATGTGCTACGAGAGTAATGGAGCGTATTATACTAGAATGAGAAAGAATAGTTAGAAAGTTACCATCGTTCTTACGCTCTCCTTTGACTAATTCGTCAGCTCCCTCAGCCTCTTCACCATCCATGGTGTAAACTCTTGCTTTGGCAGCAGGACGCTTTCCTCGAGCAGTGTTGACCGATGGCCTCCTCTTGGGCGCCTCACAAACCATGGCTAGATGTCCCACTCGGTTGCAATTAAAACACCTTGGTCCAGTCGCTGAGCACCTGCTAGCAAAATGCCCAGTCTCCCCACATCTGTAACATGACACTTGTTTCTCTGCTCTTCTAGCTATGGCAGGAAACTTGCCCTTCATCTTGTTGTCAGACGGTCCCGCCTGAAACGTCTTACAGTTCACGGCCAAATGCCCTATCTGGTTGCAATTGAAACATCGAGGCCCTTGGTCCAGACATGCATTAGCATAGTGTCCATTCTTTCCACACCTGAAACATGTCACCTCAGGGTGTGCTGATTGGCTTCCTGCCCCTGGAGTGGCAGTAGTCGAAGACTTAAAAGATCTTGGGGTAAAACCCCTCCCCTTCGGATGCTGATACGGCCCCAACTGACGGTACTCCTGAGAACCTGACCTCGCTGGTCCTCCAGTTCCAGCTCGGTCCAACCTACTTTGCTGGTACTGGGACGCCTCGATTAGCGGTTGAGGTTGCTCACGTGTCGCCTCCTCAGCGCGTCTGTAAGCGTCCTCAGTAGCCTGATTCATCATTGCCTCAATCATGGTAGCTATTGCCTTCGCCATACGGTCAGGGCTTACCATCCTATGCTTAGTCAAACAAACAGTTAGTACTCATCATCGGATAGCATCTAACATACTATACAATATGATTAAGCAATAACTTCAATCAATTCTAAGCGACAAATCGCTTGCAGACAATCAATTTTTTACTCTTTACAGAGTCACACAACCTAGCAAAGAAGACCTATTCCCCAAAGACTCCCGAAAGACTCGACAAGCTCTGATACCACAATGTAACACCCCGATTTCGGTGGCGTCACTTTAGTAACCAAAAAGAAATACTTAAGCGGAAAAACGTGAATTTTTTTTTTTTGACAATAAAATGGAAGACTGAAAGAGAATAAACTCCTCAACAAAAGATAAAAGAAACTAATATACATCTACATATATATACATGCCCAGCTAATACCAACCACGTCGCGAGTAACCTCCAGCGACGGGTGACAGAAAGAAAAGTAAAAGAGAGTAACGCCCGTAGGCAAAAGTACAAACAAAAAGAAAAGTCAAGTGTCCGCAACACTATCCCTCAAAATGAGAATGAGTTAGCCCAGATGGCCTAAAACAAGACCTCCTAGCCCAACCAACTCTCTGTGATCCCCGTAGAGGAACCACACAAAAAGCTATAGGCGGGAAACTACCCTGTCCCCAAAGAAACAATGACGGTCAGAGCTAAGACTCTACTCCTACACTAATCCCATCTCGAGTAAGTCGCTCGGTGGCCAGCGGGGTCGACCACCCATGAACCGTAGTCCTCCTGATAAAGCTTCTCCAACCTAGTTTCCCCCGAAGGGTGAACCATCGTGAACCGGTCCGCCATGGACATCTGACAAAGGCGTAGTCCGCCCAAACACACACAGAAGACGCGAGGGTCAACTCCAAAGAATTATATAAATAATAAAACCAGATATATATAGGATAATAATTATTAGCCTCTCAGGCCTAGAAGTTTAGGGATAACATCCTAGGGTTGCATATATCACAATGAATATGAAAGAATCATAATAACAATTAGCATGCCTCAAATAGGATTAACAAGTACCAAACACACTCAGCAACTAAGTCAGTATGTATGTTGCATGAAATGCAATGCTGGGTAACAAAATGCATTCCGGAAGAAGGATGGACACCAACGAGTCAGCCCTAACACCGGCCATAGTGGGACCATTCCGCTCGGGCGTCTCTTACACCACACAAAAGTAGTCAGATCAGCAGTGAACCCGTAGGTCTGCCATTCCGTCTGCTACTAAGGACCATCGTAGTGTCCTGAATATGGAAATTCGGGTCTTATGACCATTTTGGAATCCACCGAGGTCCGGCATCCCACCGTGTATTAACCTCAAAATGAGTGCATGAATGCAAGTGATTAGCCAAACAGCGTCTCCGACCTCACTCGACACGTCGCCACGTGTTCTAATTAACTTAATGTCTCTAAAAGAATACCCTAAGGTAAATGTCGATTCTGCGACAAAATGAATTAATCAAGAGAAGAAGAATGTACTTTGGAACTCATGGTTCCCGGCTAAACTTTAGATAGTCAATCAATAAACTGCTCATCGAGCGAAAGGTACCGAAGTACTTGGAAACTTATAGTCTCCGGCTAAACTTTAGATAGCCAAACATTAAACTGCTCATCGAGCGAAAGAGTACGATTGTACTTGGAAACTTAAAGTTTCCGGCTAAACTTTAGATAGCCAAACAATAACCTGCTCATCGAGCAAAAGAGTATCAACATACTCAGAAACTTGTAAATTCCTCAAAGCTTGGACTCGACGACACTTCTCACATTTTCAAAACTAATACTCAAGCTCTACGCTCTTATCTAAGGTTGTTATCATTGTTCAAGGGTTTTAGAGATTGATTAATGTCTTTTGGATTTTCCTTGAGAAAATAGATTTCGTTTAGTCTTATAATACTTCCTATGAGTTTTCAGAGATCCCATAATCCCAAATAATTCCCTGAGAAGGTCTCGATCCATTAAAACATAACAAGGTCCGAACTTCGTTCGTCCTTTTAAACTCTCTCAAAATCTCATAAAAATTCGGCATGACTTGCCCGCAATTCTCACTCCTCAGAATCACAGTTATAAGTGGAATAAAATAAATCAGCTCAATCAATAACCATAAACAGCATATTCCAACACATCCTAGATTAACCATTTAGCACATAACATGTGAATCATTTAGCACACAATATCATGGCATCAAGTACTCAACAAGATCGGCCGAAGCCTTAGAAATCATTTCAGACATTTAGCAATTAGGTGCATAACACATAAATCAAGTCGAATTCGTCGACACCTAAAGCATTATCTAGTAATTCAGAGAGTAGCCCTCACCTGTAGCTCCTCCAGCGTTTTCCTCACAAGCTCCTTCACGTTCCTCGCCTTGATCTCCAAGAACCTCCTCAACAGAACCTTAAGCAAAAATCACGGAAATTAACACGATGAATCAGAAACTCAGCAAACAATAAGTCCTAGGGTCACACGGTACACTACAACTCCGTGGTACGACAATCTAACGCGTTAAGACAAGTTTTCGAAAAGTCGGATTTTCCTCCCCCCTTGGTATAGCTCTCGGCCACTTTCCTTAATTGGGAGGGTCTATTTTTCTTCGATCAAACTTGGTTCCTAGGTTAACATAAGCCGTAACTAAGACGGTTCTAAGCTCGGAAAAATTTTCGGATCGAAAACTGATATAGGGGTAGTTTGGTCATTATTTTCAGCTCAGAATTTCAAAACTGGATTTTTGAAAAAAAAATTGGATGGGGACGTCAACAACGATGTTTATGACGATTAATCCTACTAGCACTAAGCCAAGTCGATAGATTTCAGCTTAAAGGTTGCGACTTTGCCTAAAAATGGGTATTTGGTGCAAAAATTGATCCCGGCGGCATTTCGTCGACATCTGACAAAATCTAATCCGCAGAACACGCTCAGGAGCATGCAGGGAATAAGTTTAGACACTGAAAACAGCTTATTTGGACAGTTTTACAAAAAGCTCAAAACTTTGAGCACAGAAAGACATAGAAGAAGTCGACAGATCTGACGATCAGAAGTGAGATGTAGTTTACCTACCTCAAGGTCTTCGATTAGTAACGATCGGTGAAGCAAACGGGCAAGAAACGACGAAGATCCGGATCCTCTCTCTCTCTCTTGGTGCTCGCGGGTTTGGGGAGGGAAATGGGTAGTTTTTGCAAAAAAATCTAATTTTTCAAGCTATTTATAGGTTTTGGAAAATGCAGAAAAATGATTTTTTCGCGATTCCGATTTTTCCTGCGCGTTCCTCTGCGAATTCTAAGATAGGTTCTGGCGACAGAATTCCAAAACTCAAAACAGGATTCTTGGAATTAAATCAAACGATACAAAGTCGGTGTGAGTCGGTTTAAGTCGGTTTATCCCGAAAAACTACTTTTTGCAGTGATCGTCGGATGAGAAAACATCCTTCTGAAGAAAGATTAGGAATAACGAGAGAAATAGGAGAACACGGGTGGAATCTTCATTTGAAGCTCCGTATAGAAAAAGTCTTCATCGTCCGTAGATTTTAGGGTTTCTGAACTATCAGGGATTCCGTTTCGGTAAACTTCCGAGAATTGGAATTTGACGTTCGTACTTTCCAGGTTTCCGTGTCGAACCACTTGTTTAAGGACGAAAAAGAGAAATTCTAACATTTCTCTGAAGATTTTTGGAATTAGTTTCCATCGTGTCCTAAAGTGTAAATTAACTATTCACTAATACCTTTGACCTAGGATTAGGCGTAGGTTAATCGTGCGATAACTCTTATCGGTTTTTCGATAAATTCCTGGACTTTTCCTGAACCTTTTTCCTTCACAAATTTATCTTAATCAAATAAACTCTTTTATTTTATTCACTTATCCAAAGCTTTAAAACTTGGGCCTTACAGCAACAAGAAGGGACATTTTGCCAATCGCTGTACTGAGCCGGTTTGCTGGAACTGCTACAAGGTTGGACATTTTTCTAAGGATTGCAAGGTTCCTAAGGTTGAGGTGACTGCGAATGTTGCTGGGGCTAGGAGGCCTACTGCTAGTGGAAGGGTCTACTCGATCAGCGGAGCTGGAGTTGATGAAGACAATGGTATAATGCGCAGTACCTGCGAGATTGCGGGTAATTCCCTTATCGCGCTATTTGATTCTAGTGCTACGCATTCATTTATAGACTTAGCTGGTGCGACGAGGTTAAATCTAGAAGTGTCAAAATTACCGTTCGATCTGATTGTATCTATCCCCGTTTCATTAAAATGCAACAGTAGAAAGAATAGGAGTTTAGAAAACGGATTCTTATGAGATGTTGTACGAGTTCCAAGAGTAAGGTAGTATCTTTTCCAATGAGGAGTTGTTAGAGATTTGATAGATTAAGAGATGATCTTAGATTAGACGTGACAACTTGATGAGGTAGACTCATTGGCCTTACTAGTGGGTTTTTCTGAATTTTTATCTTCAAGATATTGAGCCTGATCAACTTAATATTGAGGGGGTGATATTTGGAATCACAGCTGGCGTGGACTATGATAGGAGGATTGATTGGATTGGATCGATGATTAGTCGAGTTGATAGATGGGTTTATGTTAAATGTTTGATTCTCCTTGCGGATAAGTTGTAGTTTTAAGAAATAGTCTTCCACTTGAGGAGTGGGAGAGAGCGAAAGGATAATAGAGGTCCAAACTTATTAAAGGTGTAGACTTTAAGTCTGAGAATTCTTGTCCTAAGTGGGTAAAACCTGGAGACTGTCAGATTTTGGGTAGGAAACTAAGGATTTGATTGACATAGGAGTGACAAGGTTAAGGACGGAAAGTTCTAGCATTGAGTTGCAGATTGGAGGTTGTTATATGTGGGAGAGTCACCAAGAACCTAAGGGTAAACGAGACTTTGAGGATAGCTTAGCAAATGTTATGTGAGGGAATGGCACTCCCGAGTTCCTCTGACACCAAGTTTCGAGGACGAAACTTTCTTTTTGGGGGGTAGTATTGTAAGACCCAGGATTTTAGAATTAAAATAAATTAATTAATTCCCACCTCACGCATAGGATTCTGTTTAAGCGTGAGAGGAACTCGACTTATGTTTGATGTTTGGATTAGTATAATGAGAAAGAAAGTTCAGGGAATGACTAAGAATAATTCTATAGTCGCTATAGGTTATAACACGAGTCTTATTCACTTCCGCCTTAGGGCAAAAACGTTAGAAAATGGCTAATCTGCTCTTAAAGCACTGTAGAAACGATATTCAAAAATATTCAGAGGAATATATGAATTTCTCTTATTCCTTTCCTTGACGAGTGTTTCGACAAGAAACCCTGGACTGTACGAACGATCGATTTCGATTCTCGGAAGTTTGCCGAAACCGAGTTCCTGATAGCTCAAGAACCTTAAAGTAAACTGTTGATGAAGACTTTTTCTATTCGGAGCTTCAAATGAAGATTCCACACGCGTTCACCCATTTCTTTCGATGTTTCCAATCTTTCTTCAGAAGGAAGTTTCTGCATCTGACATTCGCTGCAAAAAGTAGTTTTTCGGGTTGAATTATTTCATACCGCTTTTTGGATCGTTTCATTTATTCCAAAACCTTGATTCAAGTTCTGGAAACTTGACATCGGAAACCCACTCAGAATTCACGGAGTATTGCACAGGAAAAATCGGAATCGGGAAATATTTGTTTTGCCGCGTTTTTGGCCAATCTATAAATAGCCAAAATTTGAAATATCTTCATCTTTTTACATGTTTTGGCCGTGGGTGAGCTTGAGGAGAAGAGGGAGAAGAGCTTTTTTGTAATCCTTGTCTGATCGTCGCTCTGTTCGTTGCTATACGTAGGCCTCGAGGTACTGATGCTTTTCCTTACCTCTGATCGTAAATTCTGTCGCTTTTCTCTATGTCTTTCTGTGCTCAAAGTTTTGAGCTTTTTGTAAAACTGTCCAAATAACTTGATTTCTCTGTCTAAACTTATTCCCTGCATGCCCAAGAGCATGTTTAGCAGATTATATTTCGCCGAATCTCGTCGAATCGCCGCAGAACTTCAATTCTGCTCAAAATACTCATTTTATGCTGAGGTTCCGCTTTTTGAATAAAAAACTCTCGACTGAGCTTAGCGTCAGTAGGATTAGTTGTCATAAACGTCGTTGGTATCAACCTCATCCAATTTATTTTTCGAAATTCCGACTTTGAGTTTCCGAGCTAAAAATCTTGACCAAAATACCCCTGTTCTAGTTTTCGATCCGATAATTTTTCTGAGAGTTTCCTTGGCCTAGATATCGCCTAAGAATACCTAGGAATTAAATTAGATCGAAGAAAAAGTTCGGAAACCCTATTTTTGAGAGTGGCCGAAACTTGTGTGTTAGGGTACTGTATCCAAAAATAATTTTTGGGTCTGTATGACCTAAGCCATTGCGTAGCTCTTTCAATTGTCGAAATTTTGGCGTTGGTTTCGTGTCATTCCGAGTTCTGTAGCTCAAGTTATGCGCGTTTTAGCAAATGAAGTTTTGTTGTCAATTTGTGCCTAAATAGGAACTCTGAAGCTTTAAAAGCGTTCTTTACGATTTCGATTAGTATTATTAGATCGTGTTGCTCCTAGTGAGGCTTGTGTTGATGATTGTGTTTCCTTGTTCTAGGTTCGCAATTTCCATGCACAACTTCTACTCACGAAGGTAAGGGTAACTCAGTTTTAGAGCGTATTTGAGTCTTGCCTGCTTTTATCGCACTGCCTGCGTTTGAGATGAAGATGTTTATATTGATTGGCATTGGATTATGATTATTATGTTGAACTTGGAAAATGTTTTATGGAGGCTTCGGCCGAGTGAACTTATTGAGACATGTGTCTCCGTTTTCTGAGAGGCTTCGGCCGTTTACTGGTTTCTGTCATTACTTCTTTCAAGTGGATAGGACATGATTATGTTTTATAGCACTGGATTATTGTTTCATCGCTCAATAGAGCTTGATGTGTTTGTGCGAATGTTGTGATTATGAATAACATGTGATTTTGCTGATTTGATTATTGAATTTGAGATTGTTGTTTGAGTGACTACTGAGTTGGATGGGATGTTTGACTTGCTTCAAGTGGCAGTGGAGTGGATGTTTTCACATGACTGTCCCGTCTTGCGAGATGTTATCAAGTGGCAGTGGAGTGGATGTTTTCACATGACTGTCCGGTCTTGCGAGACGTTATCAAGTGGCAGTGGAGTGGATGCTTTCACATGACTGTCCCGTCCTTCGAGGCGTTATCAAGTGGTAGTGGAGTGGATATTTTCACATGACTATCCCGTCCTTCGAGGCGTTACTTAATGACAGTGGAGTGGATATTTTCACAGGACTGTCCCGTCTTGCGAGACGTTATTATTTGATTGATATTGTTGAGGATTGTCGATACCTGATTTGATGTTATATTGTTGAGGATTATTGATACCTGATTTGATGTTATATTGTTGAGAATTATTGATATCTGATTTGTTGTTATATTTTTGAGGATTATTGATATCTGATTTGTTGAGGATTGTTGATATCTGATTTGATGTTATATTGTTGAAGTTATTATTATCTGAATTAACCTATGTTGTTAAGTCATTGATTCCTGAGTTAGTTTATGTTGTTAAGTTTTGTTGGTATCTGTTTTAAAACCATATCGTTGATTTTGCTGATATGTTTAATTCTGTTAAATATATGATTCGATTTCATGATCGATAGGATGAGTTGTCATCTATCCTGAATTAAATTGGTAGCTTACTTACCATGGCATGTATTAGATTTGAATAACATGCTTTTCTCTTTATTATGTGGTAATTGCATGGAGTTAACCCTTTCTATTTGCTACTTGTTGTTTGGGGGCTTAACGCTATTAGGCGTTGGAGAGCCTTCCGCTGAAGCTTAGCTGTTCGAGTTGGAGACCGTGACTGTGGGCGGTCGAGTAAAGGTGGATGAAGCAGTTGCTTCTCCCTTTTTGGTGGACTATGTCTGAGTTTCTTTCCCCATCTGAAAACTCTGTTGTTTAAACCTTATTTTCGCCACCTGTCTAAGTGAGCGTACTTATTTTGGAACCCCGTTTATGGCGTTGTGAACTACTCTATGTTATGTATATTATTATGTCGGGAAACAGGTTATTTAAATAAAGTTATGAAATGTTTCCAACCCTATGGTATTTAGTCTTTTCAAAAAAATACCCTTGGACTTTAGGGATTGCAGAATAGTCCTTAGAATTTGTTAGGTTACTTAATGTGATTCCCCAGTTGAGAAATTGGGGCGTTACATTTACGATTTCAAATGGGGACTCTCCTAGAGGTAAACGTTGACATTATGGGTTGTTGATTTGGGTGTTAAAACATGTTTGCATGCTTGTGGGTGTTTTAGTGGTGGAGGATTTTGTTGTAGTAGCTGAATTTTTGGTCGGCTTTCTGTTGACTTGGTTACTTTACCCATGTTGAGAGAGGTTGTTTCTAAACATTATTTTTATATATATATATATATATATATATATATTATTTTCGAAAATAAACTTTATCCTAGAAAATCAAATTAAGAAAACAACTTACTTTTTAATTTATTTTATTTTTTCATCATATTATGTTAGCTTAAGTGGTAAGTGCTAAAAAGGTTCCGGGATCAAGCTCTTGCAAGTGTAATTTATCTTTCCGATGTACCAAAAAATACTATAAATTCAACAAAAGAAATGTATATATATTTTTAAAAGATGTTCACACAAGCAAATCAAGCCACTGTTCGTCATGTACGGAACTTAACGTGGTCAGCAAACGACAAAACGAGCTCCTCTTATGAATAAATGCAGGTTACACCAATTTTATATATTGATAATTATGAAAATAATTACCAAGCAAGTTTATCATTCTAACCCCTTAATTTTATTTATTTTATTATTATGATATTAAATTGAAATATCATACGTGAAATTATCATCCTAAAGATCTTTCCAAATTAACATTAACATCTATTATTTTTAAGAAAATATTAATATATAAATTCATAAAAAAACTAAATTCTTTTTTACGGTTTAATTCATTAAATATATATTTCTAACAAACATTTATAAATTTATGCAATTAAAAAATATTTGTGCAATTAAAATTAGAAAACTTAAAAAAAGATAATACTACACGAATTTAATGATAAAGTAACCCGTGCAGTGCATGGGAATTCAACTAGTGATTTTAAAAATAAAGTAAAAATAATCATATATAAATATGTTAAACTAAATTCAAAAAAAATATTTAAAGTTTAAATTTTGACGTGTAGTTAAAAAATGATGTATGAGTTCTTTTGAAAAATTTGTGAGGGACAAAATAATAATTATATACCAGACTTATTTTTATTATTCTTACTTTTTCATAATTCTTTCTTTTGTTTCTCTCAATTCAAACAATTTGTAAATCACTTTTTTTCCACTTATATTTTTTTCTCTTATATTCTTTTCATTTATATTTCTTTTTCTTAATTATTTTCACCCATCTAAACATAGCATTAGAGAGGAGAGTCTATGTTTTTAATTAAGAGGACAAGAAATTAAAGAGTAATTTAATTCTTTTATGGGAGAATTTTTTTTATTATATTATTATTCTCCTCAATAATCATCAAAACAAGCAAAAGGAGACAAACGTTCATACAGTTGTATATGTTGAAAGTAATGAAACAAAGAGAAGAGAGGGTTGTCTAAATGATCCATAACAAAGTTTGGGTTAAATAACCCATCATCCAATCATATTGGAGATAATTGAAAATAAATTAATAAATAAATTATAGAAATTCTAACTCATTTATCTTCAATGTGATTGGATGATGAGTTATTTAACCTAAACTTTATCATGAGTCATTTAAACCACCCAACAAAGAGGCATCAAACATATATAAGAAGTTGAGAACTCTGTTATGCTAATCAGAAATTATGTATCATTTCACATATACGTATAATACCACATATATATAATACTACATATAGTATATATAAGATTTATAAAATTTTCGAGTTGGACCATGGCACCTTCAGGTCCCCCTTTGGCTCCGCCCGAGAGAAAGAAAGATGATAAAAATGGGATAACCACACATGCACAAATGTGTTGTTTTTTCTTATAACAATTGGACCATTTTTTCTTATAACCTGCTAAAGCCAGTAAAAGAAAGAGGTCCACAATTGGACCATTTTTTTAAGGGACGGGACCATGGCATCTTCAAGTCCCTCCATATAATACTACATCATATCATATAAAATCCTACATATAGTATAGATAAGATTAATAAAATCTTCGGGGGACCATATATATATATATATGGTGTTAGAAATCTGGTTGTGATAATCCTGGATAAAGTCAAGAATCGTGAGCGTCCACTTTCCGAACAAATTATTTCGACCCTATAGGGTTCACGAAATCTTTGTTGGGATAATACTTGACAATCAATCTGTTTCTTACCACAAGAGAACAGATAAAGAAAGTAGAGATATTCTGTTTCTGGTTTTTCTGTGTAGAATTCCTTAGGCTGCAAGTAACCTTATATAGAGGTTGTGTTTGCAGCGGGACCCCCGCCAGGGGCTCCGCCCCTTGGACCCCGGTTCATATTCGCGGTCAATTATGCGTTGGCTCACCGAGCGTGCACTCCGCACTAACCTGACTCGACTCTGAGCCTAACGCGTAATTGCATCAGCCTATAGTAGATCACATTACTACTAAAATATATTGATGATTCTAAAATCACCAACAAATCCCCCCATTTTAGTGTAATCCTTGATCTACTCAATTTGTATAAGAAATATATACAAATTTATAACACACAGATATAACGATCAAACAAATGCATAAATGAAAATATCTTGCGATTGAATTTCCACTTTAGTACAAATACACATTCCAAATACTCGAGAATCGGGGTGTCTTTAAAGATTGAACCCGTCAACCCATTTGAATATCTAAAGATATTGTACACATATGTTTCTACAACACTCTACTATTCATACTTGACACTTTACAAGCCATGTGTCCTTATCCATTAATAAGCATATAGGAAGCCAAGTCCAAGCTTCTTGAAGCGGCAAAACTTCATGCTTACATAGGTGATCCTTTTAATCTTGCACCTGCATTTACAATTTTCCAAAAGAACCATTAAGAAGATATATTTCAACCTAGCCATCACTTGCAGGTCTGAGCACATACCTTGGGAAGATAAACACAAGTGCTCCAATCTCTAACTATGATCTCTCCACATTGAATTCAGCTTCTAACGTTGTATTAGAAGGGAATTGGGTATAACATAGCTAGTAGATTTAAATGGACTTTAATCCCATTCCAATTACCGACTTCTTCACTAAGTCTCTAGCTAACCCCTTCGTCAAGTGGTCAGCTAAGTTTTGTTGCGACCGAACAAACTCAATGGATATCACCCCATTCAAGATTAATTCCCTAATCATACTATGTCTAACACCCAAGTGTCTAGACTTTCCATTGTACATTTGACTATAAGCCTTGGCCAATGTGGCAGCACTATCACAACGGATAGAAATTTGTGATATCGGTTTAGGCCATAATGGAATCTCATATACCAAGTTTCTTAGCCATTCCGCTTCTTTACCAGCAGCAGCTAATGCTACAAACTCTAATTCCATTGTAGAACTAGTTATACATGTTTGCTTCTTGGAAGCCCACGAGATGGCACCTCCCCCAAGCAAGAACACCCAAGAGGATGAGTCTTCAACATTATTTATCCAACTAGCATCCGAATAACCCTCTAATACCGAAGGAAATCCCACATATGACAATCCATAATTCATAGTACCCTTCAAGTACTTGAATACCCTAGTTATCGCATGCCAATGATGTCTACTAGGATTACTAGTAAATCTGCTCAACTTTCCAACCGCAAAAGCAATATCCGGTCTAGTACTAATCATAGCATACATCAAAGAGCCTATAGCTCTTGAATATTCGAGCTGATCTACAGATTTACCTGTATTTGGCATAAGTTTTTCACTCGGATCCATGGGAGTACTAACCGGAGAACAACTTTCATGATTAAACTTCTTGAGTATTTTCTCAATGTAATGAGATTGCGTAATTACAATCCCCTTATTCTCCCGTTTAATCTTAATACCAAGAATAACGTCTGCTTCTCCCATATCCTTCATGGAGAACTTTGATGACAAGAAATTCTTTGTTTTATCAACTTGATTTTGGTCCGTGCCAAAGATCAACATGTCATCCACATATAGACAAATAATAACTCCTTTACCGGATGTATCAAATTTGCTATATACACATTTGTTAGCTTGGTTTAGAATAAAACCACTAGACAGAACAACCTCATCAAATTTTTGATGCCATTGCTTCGGAGCTTGTTTCAGCCCATACAACGACTTAACTAGCTTACACACCTTATGCTCATTACCAGGCATTACAAATCCTTCAGGTTGCTTCATATACACTTCTTCTTCCAAATCACCATTCAGGAATGCTGTTTTGACATCCATTTGATGGATCACTAGATTGTGAATAGCCGCTAAAGCAATCAACAATCTAATAGTAGTGATACGAGCAACTGGAGCATAGGTATCGAAGTAATCAATCCCTTCCTTCTGTCTAAAGCCTTGGATTACCAATCTAGCTTTAAACATGTCAATTGTACCATCGACTTTCATATTCTTTTTGAAGATCCATTTGCAACCCAATGGTTTACAACCTGGTGGTAAATCAGATAATACCCAAGTATTATTTTCCATGATAGAACTCATCTCTTCATCAATTGCTTCTTTCCAAAAAGCAGAATCTCGAGATTTCACAGCTTCATCATACGTTCTTGGATCCTCCTCTATACTATAGCAATAATAGTATTGATTATCAATCTGATCCTTTGATCCCTCAACTAAATATAATTGAAAATCAGAACCATAAGATTTAGGTTTTCTAGCTCTTTTGCTTTTCCGAGGTTCGAGTGTCTTACTTGGTACATCAGTTGAATGATCATCATTTATAGGTTCATCCGACTTAGATATAAGGTCCTTTGGTCTAGGTATAGAAGAGAAACAATTCTCATCAAATATGGCATCTCTTGATTCTATAATTGTGTTAATAGAAACCGAGTCATTAGGTTCTATAACATAGAACCTATAGGCTTTGGAATGTTCAGCATATCCAACGAAGATGCAAGCTACACCCTTTTCACCCAAAGCTTTCCTTTTAGGATCCGGGAGTCTAACCACGACCCTACAACCCCAAACACGTAGAAATGTTAAGTTGGGTCGTTTCTTATACCAAAGTTCATATGGGGTAGTCTTGTTCCTTTTATTAGGAACCCTATTTAACAAATAGCAAGCCGTTAACATGGCTTCTCCCCAAAACCCTTCACTCAAACCAGAATAGGATAACATGGCGATCACCATTTCTTTAAGAACTCTATTCTTCCTTTCAGCCACACCATTTTGTTGAGGTGTGTAAGGTGCCGTAGTCTCATGAATGATTCCTACGGATTGGAAGAATTCAGGATCATAATATTCACCACCTCTATCCGTACGTAATGTTTTAATCATCACATTCTGTTGCAATTCAACTTCAGTTTTATAAACTCTAAATTTATCTAAGGCTTCATCTTTAGAATGCAACAAATAAACATAACAGAATCTAGATGCATCATCTATGAAAGTGACAAGATACTTTTTATGTCCTAATGATGGAGTAGCATGCAAATCACATAAATCACTATGTATCAATTCAAGTATGACAGATTTCCTTGTTATGCTTTTAAAAGGTTGCCTAGTGATCTTTGTTAACATGCAAGTTTTACACTTTTCTACATTTCCATCAAAAACAGGAATTAAATCATCTTTAGACATTTCAAGCATTCTTTTATAATGTACATGTCCTAGACGAGCATGCCATAAAGAAGATTTAATAACATTCGAATTGGACATAAATACAGAACCAGAATCATTAGGAACTCCATTCAAATTCATCATGAACATACCATTATTATAATATCCAAATCCTACAAACACACCAGACTTCGATAAAACATATTTATCGGATTCATACACTTGCTTGTATCCAAGCTTATTCAATACAGGACCAGAAACTAAGTTCTTACGTAGTTTAGGAACATACTAAACATTAAACAAAGTAATAGTTTTTCCAGAACTGAATTCTAACACCACGCTTCCTTTGCCTTCAACAGGATCAAAGTGATGATCTCCCATGTAGAGGACAGATCCATCTTCCACTGGAACAAAAGTCTTGAACCAGAAACGATCCTTGCAAACATGTGTTGTGGAGCCAGAATCAATCCACCACGCAATAGCATCATCCTGCACATAAAATGCTTCAGAAATTAATGAAACTGAATGTTTAATCAAAATATTCAAGTTATGAATTGATTTCTGACCTTGTTCTTGGGATTGGTTGTAACACCCCGATTTCGGTGGCGTCACTTTAGTAACCAAAATAAACTTAATGCGGAAAAACGTGAATATTTTTTTTTTATAATAATAACTAAGACAAGACGGAATTAAATAAAACCCAACAATAACAAAAATCAGAACTAATATACAATATATAAACAGCCCCCGCTGTAGTAGCAACCTCGTCACGAGTAACCTCCAGTGACGGAAAGAAAAGTGCAACGCCCGTAGGCAATATATACAAACCAAATGAAAAGGTGAAGTGCCCGCAACACTATCCCTCAAAACTGAGAATCAGCTGACCCAATGGCCTGAAAATAAGACTTCCTAAGTCCAACCAACTCTCTGTGATTCCCGTAAGGAAACCACACAAAAAGCTATAGGCGGATCTACCCTGTCCCCTAAGTAACAAATGAAGCAAGACTGTCAGAGCTAAAACTCTACTCCTACACTGATCCTAACTCGAGGAGCTCATACCAACACTCAAAACTATGTGCTAGCATGATCGTCGTCTGAATCAGAATCCAGAACGACCAAGTCTACTAACCCTATCCGTCCTCCCCTCGCAACCGCAGTGCGCTCCGATGCTGGACTCACGGGCTTAGGGCCCGAACCCTGATCATCGATGATCGCAACGGTGGGTGCACTAGACCCTGCCGAAGGCACTCTCACTGGAATCTCCTCTGAGGGATCCTCCTCGTCTGAAGAAAATGGTGGTGGTGGTGGTCCTCCAAGTCCTGGTCCACAGTGAACGCCCGGTGGCAAGTTGAAGTTGATAAAGCATTGCCTCAACACTCCTGACCTCAGAAGTCCTCCGCTATCCACGTGATCCTCCATGATGCGCCCCGAATACGTCGCTCGATGGCTCGCGGGGTCAACCACCCAAGTCTCGGGGTCGTCCGGATCGATCATCTCATACTTAATCCCCCCCGAAGGGTGGACCATGGTGAACCAATCCGCAATATTCATCTGACAAAAGGCGTTGTCCGCCAAAACACACACAGAAGACACGAGGGTCAACTCTAAAGAACTATGTAGATAATAAACCCAATAGGTACAAATAATAAATAGCCACTTAGGCTTATAACTAGAGATGTCATTCCTAGGGTTGCATGTTCCATATCGAACGTAAATGACAACAATAACAAATAGCATGTTCCAAATAGGATTGACAAATAACAATCACACTCGACAACTAAATTAGTATGTATGTTGCATGATATGCAATGCAGGTTAACCCAGTCAACCAATATGCATTCCGGAACGGATGGACATCATCGGATCAGCCCTAACACCAGCCACGGTGGGACCATTTCGGCCCGTGATGCCTCTTACTCCAACATCATCATGTAGTCAGATCAGCATAAAACCCGAAGGCCTGCCATTTCGGTCTGCTACTAAGAGTCACCTAGCAGCGCTCTTACGCGGAAATCCTGGTCTTATAACCAATTTTGGAATCCGCCGTGGTCCGGTATCTCGCCGTGTTTAAACCAATTAATGAGTGCATGCAATGCAGTGATTAGCCAAACAACGTCTCCGACCTCACTCGACACGTCGCCACGTGTTCTAGCTAAATTAATGTCTCTAAAAGCTTACCCTAAGGTAAAGTCGATTCTGCGACAAAATACAATAATCATAAAATGAGTGCAACCACTCACGATGACTCTTCGGGTCATCAATGCTCTCACGAAGTCTCACGCTTCAGTGAAGTTTCATGCTCTCACAAGGTCTCACGCCTCAGTGGAGTTCCATGCTTTCCACAAGGTCTCACGCCTCAGTGGAGTATCCCGCATTCACAAGGTCTCACGCCTCAGTGAAGCTTCTCGGCTCATCCCTTGGATGGCTAACAAACTGCTCAACGAGCGAAGGAGTACCAACATACTCAGAACTTACCAAACTCCTCAACACTTGGATCCGACGACACTTCTCGTTTTCCAAAAACTAAGGTTTGCATCCGAAGCTTCCTTTCGAGTTTATTATCTTTATTTAAAGATTTAGAGGTTGTTTAATGTCTTATGAGTTTTCTTTTCAAAATAATATCGTTTTTAGTCTTATCGAAATTCCTATAAGTTCTCGTTATCTCCTAATCCCCAAATGACTCCAGAGAATGTCTCGATCCATACACATCATAACAAGGCCCGAATCTCATTCGTCCTATCAAACTTTCTCAAAACTCTCAAATAAAAATCGGCATGACCTGCCCGCTATTCTCACGATTCAGAATTTCAGATTATAGTGCAAAAGCAGAATTAACTTATCATAATCAATCAACATGTCATAGGTCAATATCTTAAGCAATAACCACATAGCACTTAGCATATAAGGCATGCACCACACATCCTAAATTACCCAATTAGCACTTAGCATGTAATTCACTCATCAAAAACATTCAGTAGATGCATCATCTACATTGTCAGCCAAAGCCTCAGAAAACATTTTCCAATCACACACAATCCAGTGCATAAACAGTAAACAATGTCGAAAACATCGACCCTAAGCATTAACTAGAGATTCAGTGAGAAACCCTCACCTGTAGATTCTCCAGGACGATCTCCTAACACTTGTTCACAATCAAAGGCTTGCTCCTCTGGGAATTCCTCAAAATCACCTTTAGAGCAAAACCACAGAAATACTATCAGAATCTATCGAAAACTAAGCTATCGATACTTACTAAGGTTACTCGAAGTAATCTATACTCTAAGGTACGATAATCTAGCGCGAAAAGACAAGTTTCCGGAAAAGGAAATTTCCTCCTCCCCCTTTAATAGGTTCGGCCACTTTAGGTAATTAGGAGACTCGATTTTTCTTCGATCAAACTTGGTTCCTATACTATCATTAGCCGTAACTAAGGGTATTCTGAACTCGGAAAAATTATCGGATCAAAAACTGTCGCAGGGGTATTTTGGTCATGATTTTTAACTTAGAAATTTCAAAACTGAAATCCCAAAAACCAAATTTTGCAGGGACGTCACCAACGACGTTTATGACAACTAATCCTACTAGCACTAAGCTAAGGCGATAGTTTTCAGCCTAAAGGTTGAAGCTTTACTCCAAAAACTCCAAAAATGGGTATTTTAGGCTCAAATTGATTCCGGCGGAATTCCGGCGACATAACGGAAAATCTAACCCGGCAGAAGTGATCTTGGGCGCATAAGGAAGAGGTTTAGAATCAGAAATGAAAGATTCAGGATAGTTTTGCAAAAACCCATAAACTATCCGCTCAGAAAACTCTACAGAAAAGCTATGGAAAAAGCGATCAGAGGTAAGGATTAGCGACTATACCTCGAAGCCTTGAAGTAGCAACTAACGGATCAACGATCAAGCAAGCGATGAACAAAATTCTTCTTCCTTCTTCCTTGTTCTTGGCCGCGGGTTTGAGGAGAGAAAATGGAGGAAAATTTGAGTTTTTCTTCCTTTCTTTGCTATATATAAAGGTTGGAAATTCGCGGGAAAATGAAAGTTTCGCGAATCTGATTTTTCCGGCGTCATTCTCCGTGAATTCTAAGATAGGTTTTGGCGAAAGAATTCCAAAACTAAAATGAGGTCTCCTTATATTTTTGGCAACTAAAGCATAGTCGGTGTAAAACTATTTTACCCGATAAGTTGCTTTTTGCATCGAATGTCGGAATGGAAAACTTCCTTCTGAAGAAAGATTGAAATCATCAAGAGAAATGGGTGTACGCGTGTAGAATCTTCATTTGAAGCTCTGAATAGAAAAAGTCTTCATTGTCGAGAAATTCTAGGGTTTTGAAATACCAGGGATTCGGTTTCGGCAAACTTCCGATGATTGGAATCAGACGTTCGTAGATCCTAGAGTTTCGCCTCGAAACGATTGTGATATATGGAAAAAAAAAGAGAAGTTCTAACATTTCTCTGAAGATTTTTGGAATTAACTTCCGTCGTGCCAAAAAGTGAAAATTAGCTATATACTAGGGTTTCTGACCTAGGTTTAAGCGTAAAACGATCGTGCTATAACTTTTATCGACTTCAATACGAACCTCAGACTTTTCCTGAACTTTCTCCTTCATACATTTATTTCATTTACTAAACTCTTGTTCAGGTTTCCCTTCGCCATGCATCAAACCTACTGGTGAATAAGAATTTATTCACTTGGTATAAACTGAAAAACTTGGGCCTTACATTACTACCCTCCAAAAAGAAAGTTTCGTCCTCGAAACTTAAGGGTTAGTAAAAAAAAAATTCTGAATATTGTCCCTTGGTCTTTTCCTCTAACTCCCATATAGCACCGTCTGTGTCTTTGTTCCAAATAACTTGCACTAAAGCACTCTGCTTTCCCTTCGATTGTTTCACTCTTCTAGTCCCAATGCTGACCGACGGCGTCTCAAAAGACATATCGTCCTCTAACTCTCTGTTGTCCGGTTCGACCACTTGAATCGGTTCTCCGTTGGGAATAATATTTGTTGGCATTCGTGCAATCGCACAACCTTAACCACTTGCTCCTCTGCCCTTGTTCGTCCAAAATACTGATTAGGAACTCGGTACATCTCTATGTTCCGGATTGAATGCTCAACTTGAGTCTTACTACCTTGTGCATGACAAGACTCATTCTCCTTAATCATAAATTCATCAACCCCTCATAAGTTAATCATCCTCTTGATATCCAACAATCCATTATTGTCGTCTTTGTCCTCAAAACCTTCCTCACTCAAACCAGTTTACACTTACTGAAATCCCTAACGCTTCGCATCAATCGAGATTTATCCTCTAGAAGATCAAATCATAACTATACCTCAAGGGACTTAACTAGTCATTTCGTCATCCGATCCTCCAACCTTCTGAGGTTTAACTACTATCGTAACTGCTATCACCACTACATCCCTTACTCACACACGATTTCCAACTCCCCAAGTCAATCTTAATCATAGGATTCTTATTCAACTGAGCAAAATTCACTTGCTAACTCTATCAAGCATCACCGAAATCCATAACAAAGTTCCTTTCACTATTAGACTCTGAGTAGCTTGTCCAACTATGATAACTTCAAGTATTCATCTTAATACTAACACTTTCCTTCTTGTAACTTGATTACCATCTTGTCGATAAACTTCTTAATCTCCCAATCAAATTATGACAAACTTCAAGTCCTATACACTTATGACAAGAATTAATAGACTTAAAACCTAAACCTTTTCCAAGTTTGGATCTCTGATGCTCTGTAGCTCTCCAACATTTCCTAAAAGAATATTCATCTCTTACAACGACAACTCCTTCCCAAAGAAAATCAATTACTTAACACGAACTTTCCTCCCAAATCCGACTAATCCTCGATCAATTCAAATTCATCTTACACATCCTTCTATCAAAGTCCATATCCAGCTGTGATTCCGAAAATCACCCCCTCAATATTAAGTTGATCAGGTCTAATACATCGAAGGTGAAAATCTAGAAAAAGCCCACTGGAATAGTCAATGAGTTCCTATCATCCAGTGGTCGCAAATACCCTGACGTTAAATCTTCAATGATGTCGCTACGGAACTACACACCCTCGACATCATACGTATACTATCCATAATGAATCTCTATGAAATTCATTCTTCAGCTTCTAGCTTCCCTTTAAACGCATCGGTAGAAGACTACTTTCTAGGCTTAGCGTGTCATTCTAAACCTCGTATAACTTCTATAGCTAAAATACGAGTAACAGTAAAGTAAAGTCATAATAGGCGTAGTAACTATAAGGTCAAAGCGTAAACCATATACGTAAGATAGGTGTGTTTGCACACTCTACAAGGAAAAAGGAACATATTATACTAGAAAGAGAAAGAATGGTTAGAACGTTACCATCGTTCTTGCGCTCTCCTCTGACAAACCCCTCAGCTCTCTCACCGTCCATGGTGTAAACTCTTGCTTTAGCCGCAGGACGCTTTCCACGAGCAGTGTTCACGGTTGGCTCCGTCTTGGGTGCTCTGCACTGATCGGCAGTGTGCCCCATTTTGTTACAATTGTAGCATTTGGGCCTCGTGTCGGGACAAGCATTGGCATAGTGCCCCGGCTCCCCACATCTGAAACAGGTCGTCTCCTTCTTCAAAGTCTGATCTCCGGAACCTCCAGCAGCACCCGTCACGGGTCTGTAAGATCCTGAAGTAAATCCTCTTCCAGCAAGACGCTGATATGGCCCCCTGCTCTGAAATTTCTCTCTGCTCTGAAAATTTTGAGAGCCCGATCTCATCGGCCCTCCAGTTCCAGCCCGGTTCATTCTCCGGTTCTTCATCAGTTCCACTTCCGTGGCTTTCTCAACCAACGACTGGAATCGCATGATTCCCAGCGGCCTCACTGAGTCCTCAGTATCAGGCCTCAGTCCATTTACAAAGCGCTTGCACATGTAGCGCTCATTCACATGATCATGAAAGAATTGAAAATGCTTCGCCAAAGATTCCAGCTTTGAAGCAAATTCCGGTACTGACATACCTCCTTGACGGAGTGTCAGGAATTGTGACTCCCGCTCATCTCGAGCACTTGTTGGAAAGTATTTCTCCAAGAACGCGGTTCGGAAAGAGTTCCAGTTGATCTCTTCATGGTTGTCTTCCATAATCCCCCTGGTGCCCCTCCACCAGTACTCAGCATCACCCAGCAGCAAGTAAGTTGCCATGCCAACCTTGGCACCCTCAACAGTTTGCAAAACACCGAAAATCTTCTCGACTTCCTGGATCCAGAGGTCCGCTTTGTCTGGGTCAGTACCACCAGGGAACTTTGGTGGGTTTTGCCTCCTGAAATCATTCAGCCCTTTGTTCTGGTCCAGAGTTACTTCCCTCTGGCGCTGATGCTGTTCACGTGCCTCCTCAGCAGCACGCCTCATAGCATTATCGTTCGCTTGTGCCGTCACAGCTTGGGCCATAGTGGCCATCATCTCCGCTAACTGGTTAGTGTTCACCATGTTCTGTTAGGTTAGACAAACAGTTAGTACTCATCATAAGATAGCATTTCCATAACTATACAATATGATTAAGCAATAACTTCAATCAATTCTAAGCGAAAAATCGCTAGCAGACAATCAATTTTCACTCTTTGCAGAGTCACACAACCTAGCACAGAAGACCTATTCCCCAACAACTCCCGAAAGACTCGACCGTGCTCTGATACCACATTGTAACACCCCGATTTCGGTGGCGTCACTTTAGTAACCAAAATAAACTTAATGCGGAAAAACGTGAATATTTTTTTTTTTATAATAATAACTAAGACAAGACGGAATTAAATAAAACCCAACAATAACAAAAATCAGAACTAATATACAATATATAAACAGCCCCCGCTGTAGTAGCAACCTCGTCACGAGTAACCTCCAGTGACGGAAAGAAAAGTGCAACGCCCGTAGGCAATATATACAAACCAAATGAAAAGGTGAAGTGCCCGCAACACTATCCCTCAAAACTGAGAATCAGCTGACCCAATGGCCTGAAAATAAGACTTCCTAAGTCCAACCAACTCTCTGTGATTCCCGTAAGGAAACCACACAAAAAGCTATAGGCGGATCTACCCTGTCCCCTAAGTAACAAATGAAGCAAGACTGTCAGAGCTAAAACTCTACTCCTACACTGATCCTAACTCGAGGAGCTCATACCAACACTCAAAACTATGTGCTAGCATGATCGTCGTCTGAATCAGAATCCAGAACGACCAAGTCTACTAACCCTATCCGTCCTCCCCTCGCAACCGCAGTGCGCTCCGATGCTGGACTCACGGGCTTAGGGCCCGAACCCTGATCATCGATGATCGCAACGGTGGGTGCACTAGACCCTGCCGAAGGCACTCTCACTCGAATCTCCTCTGAGGGATCCTCCTCGTCTGAAGACAATGGTGGTGGTGGTGGTCCTCCAAGTCCTGGTTCACAGTGAACGCCCGGTGGCAAGTTGAAGTTGATAGAGCATCGCCTCAACACTCCTGACCTCAGAAGTCCTCCGCTATCCACGTAATCCTCCATGATGCGCCCCGAATACGTCGCTCGATGGCTCGCGGGGTCAACCACCCACGACCCGGGGTCGTCCGGATCGATCATCTCATACCTAATCCCCCCCGAAGGGTGGACCATGGTGAACCAATCCGCAATATTCATCTGACAAAAGGCGTTGTCCGCCAAAACACACACAGAAGACGCGAGGGTCAACTCTAAAGAACTATGTAGATAATAAACCCAATAGGTACAAATAATAAATAGCCACTTAGGCTTATAACTAGAGATGTCATTCCTAGGGTTGCATGTTCCATATCGAACGTAAATGACAACAATAACAAATAGCATGTTCCAAATAGGATTGACAAATAACAATCACACTCGACAACTAAATTAGTATGTATGTTGCATGATATGCAATGCAGGTTAACCCAGTCAACCAATATGCATTCCGGAACGGATGGACATCATCGGATCAGCCCTAACACCAGCCACGGTGGGACCATTTCGGCCCGTGATGCCTCTTACTCCAACATCATCATGTAGTCAGATTAGCATAAAACCCGAAGGCCTGCCATTTCGGTCTGCTACTAAGAGTCACCTAGCAGCGCTCTTACGCGGAAATCCTGGTCTTATAACCAATTTTGGAATCCGCCGTGGTCCGGTATCTCGCCGTGTTTAAACCACTTAATGAGTGCATGCAATGCAGTGATTAGCCAAACAACGTCTCCGACCTCACTCGACACGTCGCCACGTGTTCTAGCTAAATTAATGTCTCTAAAAGCTTACCCTAAGGTAAAGTCGATTCTGCGACAAAATACAATAATCATAAAATGAGTGCAACCACTCACGATGACTCTTCGGGTCATCAATGCTCTCACGAAGTCTCACGCTTCAGTGAAGTTTCATGCTCTCACAAGGTCTCACGCCTCAGTGGAGTTCCATGCTTTCCACAAGGTCTCACGCCTCAGTGGAGTATCCCGCATTCACAAGGTCTCACGCCTCAGTGAAGCTTCTCGGCTCATCCCTTGGATGGCTAACAAACTGCTCAACGAGCGAAGGAGTACCAACATACTCAGAACTTACCATACTCCTCAACACTTGGATCCGACGACAGTTCTCGTTTTCCAAAAACTAAGGTTTGCATCCGAAGCTTCCTTTCGAGTTTATTATCTTTATTTAAAGATATAGAGGTTGTTTAATGTCTTATGAGTTTTCTTTTCAAAATAATATCCTTTTTAGTCTTATCGAAATTCCTATAAGTTCTCGGGATCTCCTAATCCCCAAATGACTCCAGAGAATGTCTCGATCCATACACATCATAACAAGGCCCGAATCTCATTCGTCCTATCAAACTTTCTCAAAACTCTCAAATAAAAATCGGCATGACCTGCCCGCTATTCTCACGATTCAGAATTTCAGATTATAGTGCAAAAGCAGAATTAACTTATCATAATCAATCAACATGTCATAGGTCAATATCTTAAGCAATAACCACATAGCACTTAGCATATAAGGTGTGCACCACACATCCTAAATTACCCAATTAGCACTTAGCATGTAATTCACTCATCAAAAACATTCAGTAGATGCATCATCTACATTGTCAGCCGAAGCCTCAGAAAACATTTTCCAATCACACACAATCCAGTGCATAAACAGTAAACAATGTCGAAAACATCGACCCTAAGCATTAACTAGAGATTCAGTGAGAAGCCCTCACCTGTAGATTCTCCAGGACGATCTCCTAACACTTGTTCACAATCAAAGGCTTGCTCCTCTAGGAATTCCTCAAAATCACCTTTAGAGCAAAACCACAGAAATACTATCAGAATCTATCGAAAACTAAGCTATCGATACTTACTAAGGTTACTCGAAGTAATCTATACTCTAAGGTACGATAATCTAGCGCGAAAAGACAAGTTTCCGGAAAAGGAAATTTCCTCCTCCCCCTTTAATAGGTTCGGCCACTTTAGGTAATTAGGAGACTCGATTTTTCTTCGATCAAACTTGGTTCCTATACTATCATTAGCCGTAACTAAGGGTATTCTGAACTCGGAAAAATTATCGGATCAAAAACTGTCGCAGGGGTATTTTGGTCATGATTTTTAACTTAGAAATTTCAAAACTGAAATCCCAAAAACCAAATTTTGCAGGGACGTCACCAACGACGTTTATGACAACTAATCCTACTAGCACTAAGCTAAGGCGATAGTTTTCAGCCTAAAGGTTGAAGCTTTACTCCAAAAACTCCAAAAATGGGTATTTTAGGCTCAAATTGATTCCGGCGGAATTCCGGCGACATAGCGGAAAATCTAACCCGGCAGAAGTGATCTTGGGCGCATAAGGAAGAGGTTTAGAATCAGAAATGAAAGATTCAGGATAGTTTTGCAAAAACCCATAAACTATCCGCTCAGAAAACTCTACAGAAAAGCTATGGAAAAAGCGATCAGAGGTAAGGATTAGCGACTATACCTCGAAGCCTTGAAGTAGCAACTAACGGATCAACGATCAAGCAAGCGATGAACAAAATTCTTCTTCCTTCTTCCTTGTTCTTGGCCGCGGGTTTGAGGAGAGAAAATGGAGGAAAATTTGAGTTTTTCTTCCTTTCTTTGCTATATATAAAGGTTGGAAATTCGCGGGAAAATGAAAGTTTCGCGAATCTGATTTTTCCGGCGTCATTCTCCGTGAATTCTAAGATAGGTTTTGGCGAAAGAATTCCAAAACTAAAATGAGGTCTCCTTATATTTTTGGCAACTAAAGCATAGTCGGTGTAAAACTATTTTACCCGATAAGTTGCTTTTTGCATCGAATGTCGGAATGGAAAACTTCCTTCTGAAGAAAGATTGAAATCATCAAGAGAAATGGGTGTACGCGTGTAGAATCTTCATTTGAAGCTCTGAATAGAAAAAGTCTTCATTGTCGAGAAATTCTAGGGTTTTGAAATACCAGGGATTCGGTTTCGGCAAACTTCCGATGATTGGAATCGGACGTTCGTAGATCCTAGAGTTTCGCCTCGAAACGATTGTGATATATGGAAAAAAAAAGAGAAGTTCTAACATTTCTCTGAAGATTTTTGGAATTAACTTCCGTCGTGCCTAAAAGTGAAAATTAGCTATATACTAGGGTTTCTGACCTAGGTTTAAGCGTAAAACGATCGTGCTATAACTTTTATCGACTTCAATACGAACCTCAGACTTTTCCTGAACTTTCTCCTTCATACATTTATTTCATTTACTAAACTCTTGTTCAGGTTTCCCTTCGCCATGCATCAAACCTACTGGTGAATAAGAATTTATTCACTTGGTATAAACTGAAAAACTTGGGCCTTACATTGGTCCTTAGACCCCTTTCCCGAACCACTTGCATTCGCGTTATCATGCTTCTTTCCAGAACGACAATCCCTCTTGAAGTGGCCTGTCTTACCACACTTCCAGCATTCTAGTTTCGGTTTCTTGTTAGAACCGAAACTTCCTTTGTTGTTCTTGAAAGCACGCTTCTTTCCTTTGTTTTTGTTATTATTGTTCTTACTACCCTCCTCGATCATATTAACCGAGGGACCAGCAACTTCTTTTCCTTTTCCCTTGTCACTCTCCTGCGCTCTTAGAGATTCTTCTATGCGCAAGTGACTTCCAAGTTGGACCAAAGACAGGTCGTCTTTTCCATGCTTCAAATTGTGTTTGAAATCCTTCCATGAAGGGGGCAACTTGTCTATGATACTTGAGACAGATATTGTTTCATCCATCTTCAATCCGTGCAGTGTGAATTGTCCAAGAATTCGTAGAAGTTCATTGTATTGTTCCATGACAGACCTTGATTCAACCATTTTGTAATTGTTGAAATCAGTCACCAAGATCTTCTTACTGGATGAGTCCTCTGCCATGTACTTGGCTTCAAGACAATCCCACAATTCCTTTGCAGATTCCACATTTTGATAAATATCGAATAAAGGATCAGACATACCGTTAAGAATGTGTCCTCTGCATATGTAATCGTCATTCTCCCACTTTGATCTGCTTCTTATATTTTCAACAGTTTCTTCCTCCAGAAGTTCAGGAATCGGTGTAGACAGGACGTATACCACCTTCAATGTTGTCAACAAGAAGTGCATCTTCCTCTGCCAACGCCTGAAGTCTTGTCCTTGAAACTTGTCCAATTTCCCGAACTTAGTAGTCATCTCCTTGACAGCGCCTTCTCCAGCCATGATTATCAGAAAATAATTTGTTCGTTTGTTAGAAATCTGGTTCTGATAATCCTGGATAAAGTCAAGAATCGTGAGCGTCCACTTTCCGAACAAATTATTTCGACCCTATAATTGCCTGGGTTCACGAAATCTTTGTTGGGATAATACTTGACAATCAATCTGTTTCTTGGCACAAGAGAACAGATAAAGAAAGTAGAGATATTCTGTTTCTGGTTTTTCTGTGTAGAATTCCTTAGGCTGCAAGTAACCTTATATAGAGGTTGTGTTTGCAGCGGGACCCCAGCCAGGGGCTCCGCCCCTTGGACCCCGGTTCATATTCGCGGTCAATTATGCGTTGGCTCACCGAGCGTGCACTCCGCACTAACCTGACTCGACTCCGAGCCTAACGCGTAATTGCATCAGCCTATAGTAGATCACATTACTACTAAAATATATTGATGATTCTAAAATCACCAACATATGCACCTTCAAGTTTCTGCGTGGGAGAGAAATTAGAGAAAGATGATGAAATGGGGTAACCACACACAAATGTGCATGTGTTTCTTATTTCTGATAAAGTACTCGGGTAGGATAGGATTAATTTTGAGGTGTGAAACGGTCGAAGAAAAGAGAAATAAAATGAGATGAGAAAAAAAAATAGAAATGTGATTGTTCCTACTATGAACATTGTGTGAGAGGGTAGTACCTAGAGTGAGGGAGAGATTGCACTAGAGAGAGAAACTCAATAGAGAGAGAAAGGAACTGAATTTCAAGAGTGTATTGATAAAATGAGTCAAAAGTTTTTTACAATTGGTAACCGCTGCCTATTTATAGGGGTGGGGGTTTTGGCCCCCGCGCGCTAGAACCTCTGATGGGCCGGTTGGGCCTCGTTGGTGCATACAGTTGTATATGTTGAAAGTATTGAAACAAAGAGAAGAGAGAGTTGTCTAAATGACCCATGACAAAGTTTCGGTTAAATAACCCATCATCCGATCACATTGGAGATAAGTAAGTTGGAAATAAATTAATAAATAAATTATAGAAATTCTTACTCATTTATCTTCAATGTGATTGGATGATGGGTTATTTAACCCAAACTTTATTATGGTCATTTAAACAACCCAACAAAGAGGCATCAAACATGAGATTTTTTTTTTAAAGCATCAAACATGAGAAGTTGAGAACTCTGTTATGCTAATCAGAAATTTTGTATCACTAGTGTGATAACCCGTGCGTTGCACGGAATTTTCAGACCTGAAATTTTTTAGCTATAAATAAATTATTCGTGTATAAGTCGACCGCGTGAAAATATCTGAAGAGAAAAATGGAATAAATAAATGAAATTGTGTTGTATACATCAAACATTTCCTAAAACTTCCTTCAACACTACATTTACAGTGTTGGTCTGTTGTTTGCCCGTCTCATCACTTGAGCGTACTCTAGAGAGAGCTACATATATAACTGGCCATGAGTGAAGACGGGACTCGGAAGGAAGAGCCCAACCCGAGATAGCGTTTTTAAAATATGTAAACAAAATATTAAATACCATCAATTTCTCCTTTGGAATGACTAGGGTTGTAGGCATGAGTAAGATCGTCTGCAATGCGATGTTTAAGCATAAAGATCCTATATTTAGGCATTAAGATCGTACATCGATTTATGGATAAAGAACACCTGAAATAGTGCTGGAATGAACATGTTTGTCAATGTTATTTTGAAACGTTGATTGAGTCTCAGCAATAGATGTGATGATTCTCTTGTGAATGGTCTTTGTCTTCCCTCTACGGGTTTGATTAGACGAAGATGGTGTCTCATTCTCCTTTTGCGGTACTTTCCGTTTTCTTGATCCTTATATGTTTGAAAGCGTGTAATTATTTTAACCGAACCAAATTTTGAATATAAAGATACAACAATTCTTGTAACTATTTCCGTTACATGAAGTAGATAGAGCATTCCTTGATTGTGCACGTGAAGGGTTACTGGTAATGGGCAATGAATTGTTATTGTTGTAGACATTGACTTCCCTTGCCACTGAGTTTTGAACAATAAATTAGAAGCAAAAATTAATTTCATGTTTTCCGGTTTAATTTTTTTCCAAAAGCAGACGTATCCCCAGTTAAAACGTGAAAAATTTAAATGAAATCGCCCAATATGTGCAAACAAACTTACTTCGCTTTGAAGTAGTTGAAGTGAAATCCTAGATCCATAAATTGCTGCGGTTGAAGATGAATCTCCAGTTCGAATACCTTAAATTAGGCAAGTAGCTAACATTAATCAATTTAAAGCATGCAAGTTTGCTACAATTAAAAATGGAATACATGTTCAAAATTTAATTACATTGTACATGTCTAAGATGAGAGAGACGAATCGTAGTATTAGTAGATAGTCCTTGTGTTGAAACTGGGGCACCATCCTGAGTTATGTGGCTGATTGTGTACCTATTAACTTGTTCTACAAAACTGAATTAGATGTGATTCTGACAAAAAAGAAGTCAAAATTTTTCCAGTAGCTTAGCAACTTTAATTCTTTTGAGGGAGTTCTTTACTATAAGTAACATTTCGACCAACTGGTCAAAAGAACCGATGATGGTGATCTACCTTACACACTATTTTTATTCATCTGATTTATAGTAATGGCTGGTTCAAAAGCATGCCTATTCTTTTTTCTCAGAGCTTTTATATGTCTTAAGGTAGAAGGTTGTTTGCTGCATTGCAGGTTCCTTTTTTTCCAAGTTATTCAAAATTAAAAATTCTATATTCTTTCAATTAAATACGCAAATGAGTTAGAGAGAACTAAAAGAGTGAGTCTGATAATATGGGTTTCCCATATTCTCTGATAACATCTCTTGTAAGGTGTTGACCGTATAGTAATAATGTATTATGTTATTATTTGAGCTACATCTGTATTCCACATCACATCCATCTCAATACTTCACTGATCCTACTCCATTTCAACCTTATAAATTCATTATAGGCATATGTTGATTGCAGTTAGAATTTCAGAATATTATGATAGCAAATTAGAAACGAAGACATGTATTATGAGGCACATTCTTTAGATTTTAGAGGGTTTTTTTTTAGTGTTTTATTCTTATCTCATGAGAGAGTTTTTCTCATAGATTTTGCACTATTATCAATATATTTTTTTTTAGAAAAAAAAAACGAAAACATGTTATGATCATTTTTTATTATTTAAAAAACCAGACATAGTTAAGTTTCTACCATTTTCGGAATTTTGGTAGGGACTGTTACATGTTTAGGACATTATACATGGAGTGAGTTTGATGAATTTGGGTTTCCATGTTCTTTGTTTCAATGTATAAACACGTATTTTTAAAATTAAAAAGTACGACGGGTTTTACTTTGATATGTTTTTAGCATTTTTTTCATGGTAATAGGTTGTGTTGTAGTGGCTATGGATGTGTGGGGTGAGCATATTTAAGAGTATCTCCAACCATCAGACTAAAGCTAATAAAAAATAGTAATATTATGACTAAAGCTATCAATATCAATATATCATGATATTATGACAGTGGGAAAATGCTAAAGCCCCAACTTTCATTTTTCATTCTATGATTGGTTTTCTAATCCTAGTTACTGCATTGAGTGTCTCTGATTTCTCATGCATAGCCTTTCAGAATTCAGCATCACTTTTTATTTATCATGCGTATCAACTTTTTTTAATTATCTTTTCCAATTTAATTTCATTATCCGTAATTTTTATTGGTTTCCCTCATTTAATTTGTTATCCATAAATGTCTTCATGTAGTTATGGCTTACTTTTCCAATATCAGATTAAGATTGGCTAATTCCTAATTAAACATGTTTTAAATTTTGAATTTCGACCAGCTGCAGGAATTTTTAAAGTGAACTTTGATGCTTCATTGCTGCAATCTCATGAGGCTGGGTTCGGGTTTATAGCAAGGAACAAGGAGGGGGAGGTCTTGGCTGCTGCTACATCGACCATGGGCCCGGTTCTTTCATCGGTTTTGGCAGAAGCACTTGCTTTGCGCTGGGCCTTGGGGTTGGCAAAGGAATTGGGGTTTCGCCGCATCTGGGTTGAGACGGATGGCTTGGTGCTATACAACTATTGGGAACGTAGAGAGGGTGACTTCTCCCATTTGGAAACAGTTGTTAAGGATTGTCGTTTACTGCTTTGTAGTTTTGATGTTTTTACTTTTACTTTCGTTCGTAGGACCGGCAATTCTGTTGCCGACGCGTTGGCAAAACTTGCTTTTCGTTTAGGCTGTTTGGTTTGGATTGAAGAGGCTCCGTTGGAGGTTTCCTCTCTCATCCAGGATGATGTTTTTGCCTCTGTGGCTTCTTCTCTTTGAATGAAACCCAATTTCAAAAAAAAAAAAAAATTTTGAATTTCAAAATTTATTGATTGAATGATTTTAATTTTGAATTTATTGATTGATTTATTGAGTCATCAATTTGAACCAATGAGAAGTCATCAATGTGGATCAATCAGAAGATGACATTTGAAAAATCATTGTAACAATCAATAAAATAAATATATGTGACATTTAAGTTGAAATATGACCCACTTTAGTGGATGAGCCTTATATATTATTAAGATTTCACATATATGTATAATACTAGATATATATAATACTACATATAGTATATATAAGATTTATAAAATTTTCGAGTTGGACCATGGCACCTTCAGGTCCCCCCTTGGCTCCGTCCAAGAGAAAGAAAGATGATAAAAATGGGATAACCACACATGCACAAATGTGTTGTTTTTTCTTATAACGTATGTGTCGTAGGATAGTGGGTGTTACCACAAATGGGAGAGAAGAAGTTGGCAGTTGGCACAGCGAGGGTGAGGCAGGAGCGGTGCATGGGAGAGTCAGAGAAGATGCTAACCTGCTAAAGCCAGTAAAAGAAAGAGGTTCACAATTGGACCATTTTTTTAAGGGACGGGACCATGGCATCTTCAAGTCCCTCCATATAATACTACATCATATCATAGATAATTCTACATATAGTATAGAAAAGATTAATAAAATCTTCGGGGGACCATGTATATATGGCACCTTCAAGTTTCTGCGTGGGAGAGAAATTAGAGAAAGATGATGAAATGGGGTAACCACACACAAATGTGCATGTGTTTCTTATTTCTGATAAAGTACTCGGGTAGGATAGGATTAATTTTGAGGTGTGGAACGGTGGAAGAAGAGAGAAATAAAATGAGATGTGGACTGGGCGAGACCCCATGGTCCCTCGCCCAGGATGCTCACACTTAAGCACGAGACAGACCCAGGTCTTTTGGGCCTCGCACCCCGAGGCCCAACTGGCTCATCTAGGCAGATTAAAGGCGTATAGGCCCAACACAGCTCCTATAAATAGAGGGGAAGTACCAATTGTAAGGTACTCTTAGCTCATTTGGCAATAACAACATTGAAATTCAGTTATATTTTCTCTCTCTAGGCAGTTAAGAGTTTATCTCTCTAAGATTTCCGATCACATTCCACACGCTCTAGGCACCATGCCTTGATTCTATGTTCTTGAAAGGAACATTGGCACCGTCTGTGGGGATCGAACCCATGCCTTTTGGGTTGAAAAACGCGGGGGCGACGTATCAGCGACTGATGGACAGGGTGTTTGAGGGGCAAGTAGGAAGGAATATGGAAGTGTACGTCGATGACATGATCGTTAAGTCAGTTCTGGGGTCGACTCACCACGAGGACCCAGAGTGCAAGGCGGATGATCAGTTCAAGTGGTGTGAATACCACAACTTAGAAGGCCACGACACCACCGACAGCTTTAGGCTTAAGGGTCAAATCAGGCAGCTAATCAGGGCGAGGCAACCGCAGGCGACGAGGAGGAAAAAGACTGAGGGGTCTGACAGCGAGAAGGACGAAGGAATGATGGAAACGGCTAACGTAATTGCTGTAGGATGCGAGGATGGCGACAACATATCAATAGCGGGACGAAGACAAGCAGGGGAGACAGCATCGATACAGGTGTACCCAGCGCAATTTGGGTGCCCACACCCGGATATAGTGGTATCAAGCGCAGATTTTGAGGGAATCAAGCCTCATGCAGATGATCCGCTGGTAGTAATGGTAAGAATTAACGGTTTCAATGTGCAGAGGGTGCTCCTGGATCAAGGCAGCTCGGCAGATATAATCTACGGGGATGCATTCGAACAGTTAGGGTTAACAAACAAAGATTTGAAGCCATACACAGGACACTTGGCAGGCTTTTCGGGAAAGCAAGTTCGGGTACTCGACTATGTGGAGTTGGACACGGTCTTTGGGATAGGCGAAGACGCCGAGCTTTTGAGGATAAGATACCTAGTCCTACAGGTTGTAGCAGCTTATAACGTCATCATAGGGCGAGGTACTTTGAATCACCTTCAAGCAGTAATATCTACGGCCCACCTCGCGGTGAAGTACCCACTAATCTGCGGAAGGATAGGGAAAATAAAGATAGACCAAAGGAGGGCGAGGAAGTGCCATGATCATTGTCGTACCTTGTATGGCAGGAGAGGGGCTGGCGATGGACACAAGTGTCATGAGATCGGGATAATTGCAGGAAAACAGGAACATCTGGCAACACCGAGCCAGAGTGACTCGGATGGACGAGGGGGACAAGTTGGCGAAAGAGGAAATAGGGCGAAGTCCAGAAGGAGTCAGGGCGAGGGAACCCGGGAGGCAAAGAAGAGTGTGCCCGTTGCTCAAACAGGTAGCGAGTGGCGCGGCGAGAAACGGGACATAAGTGCAACCACCATAGGTCTATTGGAGATCAAGCCCAGGCTCACCGTGGAACAAGAGCGACGCTTAAACGAGTTGGTAGGGGAAAATGCCGACCTCTTTAATTGGGAACTAAGTGGGGAAATTTCCAGGGGGCTGTTCACGTCTCACCGGCCCTCTCGGAAAGCTAAGGGAAAGGATAGATAGAAGAAGAGTCGTCAAAGAAAGAGGAAATGCGAACACTTAACGGATGAGGGTAAGAGGCCAGCAAAGTTAGCCCGTTATACTGAACCAAAAGGCGAGCAGGCTCAAATCCCTTTCTACTACAGGATTGTTGATAGGGGCGGCGACGACGAAGTGCTGGGAGTGATACTCTGATTAAGGAAACAACTACTGGGAGGGAAGCAAGACGAGAAGGCAATTAAAAAGCTAGGACTAAAACTAAAGATGCACTCTTTTTCTCCGCCACGGGAGTTTTTTAACGAGGCATCCCTCGATGTAAAAATTCAAACAAATCAAATACAAAAGGATATTCTAAGCAATACTCCTAGCTATCGAACCGAGACGGCAGCCTGGTGGGAAAAATTCCCTGAAGGTGGCGATCCCAACACGACCTTGATGTCTGGGGATCGCTCCGGGGAGTCCGGCGCTAACCGTAGCCCATGTAGGCGACGTGTGCGGATGAGCTTCCCATCGCCACTTGTTGGCGGCGTGCGCGAATAAGCTCCTTATCCAAATAACCTCCCCGAAATATGGGCGAGTCAAGTCTTCCTGAAACGCGGGAAGCATTTTTAACTAGGCTGAAAGTCTCGGGTAAACTCATATGGCCATTGGGCTCCGAGCAATTGTAAGTCCCCACCTAATATAGCAGGGGGGCCACACCTGATCTTACGGGAAATATGTGTGTGAACGAAAGCCTCGGTCAAATACCGAGCGAAAGTCCTAGTTATATGCAGCACACTCTCGAACAACTACTCACGGAAAGCTCGCAATTGAGCACTAATAACACGTGCTAAACAGGGAAAAACGAAAGGCAGAGATAAGTTGCGGGCCGCTCGCCTCGCCCGCACAATTACCTTTCGCTCATTTAAATATTCATTCCTTTATTTATTTGTTTATGTCATTTTGGTTTCCTAACTCAATTATTTGTTTGCTCGCATGATCTTATTAGTGCACGACGAAACAATTCAAGAAAACAAAATTTTTATTCAAATATTCGACGTAATACATTTAGAAAGGAGGGTTCCTCTTCATTTCCCTACATTCTTTGCGCTGCTCTGTCCTCTCGAGCTCCAACCGGTATTGCCTGTACTCCAGGTTACAGAGTTTCCGGCTCAACTCCTCCTTCCCAGGACCTTCATCTACCGTCCCCAGAGCTGCTATCACCGTTTCTTTTTCCTCCAACAGATCCAGCTCCCACTGGCAGAGCTCTTGAATTTCCTCCACGAAGTAGAGAAAATCCCGGAGGATAACATCCATTTCAGGACTCAGGTCCATCCCCAACAGTTTGTTGGTCAGGTCATAGACGCTGGGGTCCCTCGGATGCCTGAAGTTGATGAAGAGATCTTCATCAAAGGCTTTCTTCCTGAGCTCTTCCAAACAAGCGATGTAAGATGCCATATCCTATGGAGTTTGATGTTTCAGGAAGATAAGGGAATATGAGTTTCACTCGACAATTAGGCTCCATTTGTAGCTTCAGTTTTATCTCTGGAGAGTTGATAGTGGAGCAGTTTTACGAGATAGTTTTCCTTGGAAGGAGGTGCAATTTATGATTGAAAATAGTAAATGCCCAAGGACGGTGGTCAGCGATAACTGTTGGGATTCGAGGAGCGTGTTTGACTTAAGAAGTGGGGGAACGACCGGGATTGGTTGTTTCCAAAAAAAAAAGGAAACTGAAGCAGGAAATAGAGAAAAGCGCAAAAGATTCTCATTAAAAAGTAAGAAGATGGGTCATTAATACATCAAAGGTCATTCACATTTTCATGGACGTTCTACATCTTCATTTGATAGGAAGTGCTCGGCAGAAAAACCTGGAGGGTCGGGGTCCCCAATTAGCCCTGCAGGAGTAACCTTTTTGAACGCCCCCATCTGGCTTAAATCAATCCGAGGATGGAGATGTTCGATTTGAGCCTTGGCGAGGAAAAAACCTCGGCCGCGTTCGCCAGCTAAAGCTTCGGACCTGATTTTCGCCTTTAAAGCTTCTGCGTCGAAAGGGACCAGGGGCTTCGCCAAGGACAAGGCCTCGTCTTTCTTTGCCAGTTCCTCGTCTTCTTCGACAGCTCATCATCCTTCCTCGCCAGTTCAGAGCGGAGATTCTCAAGGTCAGCATCCATCGAAGCTAATAGATCTGCCTTCGCGTTTGATTCTAGCCGCGCCTCTTGCTGCAGTTCGGAAAGTTTCTACTCCAATTCAGAAATCTTCCTATCGCGGAACTCCAAGCTGACTTCAGCACGGGAGGACTGCTCGTTTAGCTCTTTGGAAAAGGAAGTCTCCTTGGCGAGCAGCTGAGCAGTGAGTGCCTCACGTTCCTTGGCAAGTTGGGCGTTGAGGGTGTGGAGGCGAGATACCTCGGATCAAAAGGCGTCAGCGTCTCGGGCGGAGTGACTATAGCAGTGAAAAGCGTGGAGAACCGTCGCCAACGCGCCTTCGGACACTCTGCCTAATCCATGCTCTTGAACTCTCTCATTCATCTTAGCCACCTGGGCAGACGTAAGGGATATGGAGTATGGCAGCCCATGACTCTCAGAGCTCGAGGAGGGAGCATTCGGTGGCGGCGGAGGAGTCTCGCCGGCCGATGCCGCGGCCGGTGCCGCGCTTTGACCCAAGGACGGCGAGACAACTGTTGGCGGGGAGGAGGACCTATCCACGGGTTTACTTTGAGAATTTGGAGGAGGAACCGGTATCACCCGCGAAGATTCGCCAGGACGGGTTAAGCTGTTGGAAGGCTGTAGCTTTTTGGAGGAAGAAGGGCGATGAGATTCCTCGCCAAGGGGTCGCTTCTCGCCCGCCCGGATTTTCAGAATGGATGCCTTGTCACCGTTTAGATTTACTCAGGGAGGAAAGGAAAAAAATTTCTGGTTCTTGAACAAACCTAAGATCTCCCCACTGACTTTGTGCATTTCACCTGGGATAAGAAGAACGAGGGTGAGATAGTTTAAAAAAAAAAAGAAAGAAGAAGAAAGAAAAGAAGAAGAAAATAAAACGTAAAGTAAAAGAAGGGAAGAAAAGTTCACCAATCACGCGGGCACAATCCGAAACCGGAAGTTTGGCTAAGAAGCTGATAACTGCGTTATCAGCAGAAGTCAAGGAGTCATCGGGCGGGTCGATCACCTGGTGTACTTCTCGGGTCCAGTAGAGCGGGAATCGAGAAACCCCGTCTCTATGGGTAAAAACCTCAGGATAATTATGGGAAACCACAACTTTGAAGAACCTCTGAGCCATGTCGATAGTAATGTTGGGCCAAAACGGGTTGAAACGCTGCTTGCCGGTCCTGGCTTCCAGAGCAACCCAACTGCGCGGGGAAGAAGGCTGGACAGGCACGTGGTAGAAGTAGAAGAATTGGGAAGGTTCAGGCTCTTGCTGAATCGCGTCACAAAGAACTTCGAAGCAACGCAAGAAGGCCCAGCTGTTGGGATGAAGTTGGCTAGGGGCGACGTTGATGCTCCGGAGAACTGAGCAAATGAAGGGGGAAAAGGGAAATTTGATTCTCAAACTTGTGATATACTCATAGGTGTAGAAGAAGTGAGGGGCACCCACAAAGCGATCAGAGGGGTGAAGCCAAGGGCGTTCAGTGGGCGAACAAGCGCTAAAGCGCATGAGATTGTCAAGGGGTTTTTCGTGGCAGAATCCACTAAATTTTGAGGAAATCTCCCAAATGGACGATTCCTGCTCTATGCTGGATCGCTGATTGGGCATTGTCCCGCCAGGAAGAGCTACCTGGATAGGGGCCTTCAGGGATTCCCAGGTTTTTATCCGGAAATAAGCAATGTCTTTTTCTTCGAGAGGAACGCCCCCCGGAGGAGGAACATACCGAAGGGGAGTAATGACGGTAACGTCACGGTTGGAGTTCTTGGTCTGAAGTTTCGACATCTTTGCAAGAAAAATGGTGAAGCGTGAAGGTCACAGTGGCAATTGGAAGGGAGCAAAAGTAGAAGACTAAATGTTTAAGCTTTTTGAGAGGATTAAGATTTATGAAGGAACGGTTTTAGAAGCGGGAGGTAACGTGTCAAGGGTAGGGGCATGAAGAGGGGGATTGTGCCCCATGTCATCAGGAAAAGACGTAAGAGTGGTTGTGAGATTTTGGGGAGTGGGAATGATGCATTAAGAGAAAAGCTGTAATCAAGGACGTTGATTGGCTCGAATTCAAACTGACAGGTTCTGAAACGATCTGAAAAGACATTTCAAAAAGTGACAGTTGAGATTCAGTAGATTTGCTGACTTAAGCATCACCTCAGGGCGCAATGCGTGGCGAACGCATGACACTTGTCAAGGTATCATGATTCGAGGCACGTGCGCAGGGATGGCGAGGCGAGCGGGTCGGATGCCATCGCCGTGAGACTGCTTGTGGACTCAATTTGCTTGAGGAGGAGATGGTGCAGCGAAAAGTTTGAAATACGTATATTTTCGACTTTATTCTCTTGGCCATGTTGGCAATTGCTTTTTCATTCTGTTAAGTTTTGGCATTGTTTAGCCTTTTATGGTCTTCGTCGTGGATTTTCCTATTTAAAGACACACCCAGCTCTCATGCTTCGAGCTCGGTGTCTTGTGGACTGGGCGAGACCCCATGGTCCCTCGCCCAGGATGCTCACACTTAAGCACAAGACAGACTCAGGTCTTTTGGGACTCGCACCCCGAGGCCCTACTGGCCCTTCTAGGCAGATTAAAGGCGTATAGGCCCAACACAGCTCCTATAAATAGAGGGGAAGTACCAATTGTAAGGGACTCTTAGCTCATTTGGCAATAACAACATTGAAATTCAGTTATATTTTCTCTCTCTAGGCAGTTAAGAGTTTATCTCTCTAAGATTTCCGATCACATTCCACACGCTCTAGGCACCATGCCTTGATTCTATGTTCTTGACAGGAACAAGATGAGAGAAAAAAATAGAAATGTGATTGTTCCTACTATGAACATTGTGTGAGAGGGTAGTACCTAGAGTGAGGGAGAGATTGCACTAGAGAGAGAAACTCAATAGAGAGAGAGGAACTGAATTTCAAGAGTGTATTGATGAAATGAGTCAAAAGTTTTTTACAATTGGTAATCGCTGCCTATTTATAGGGGTTGGGGTTTTGGCCCCCGCGCGCTAGAACCTCTGATGAGCCGGTTGGGTCTCGTTGGTTGAGGCCCAACCTACTGGCAAAGTGACCCGCTACTGGATGGGCATCCTCTGGGCGTTGCCCCTCTAAGGGCTCACCCAGTCTAGTAAGTGATTTAATTGATAAAGAAAAAAAAAGTAAATAAAAATTGAACATCATGAAAAAGTAGACTTTTTTACCTTGGTAGTGTAAATTTGGAGTTTATTTACCAATCTGGTGCTACTTTTAAAATATTTACAAAACTAGTGTAAATCGCCACTAGCATTGGCGATATATATATTTTTTTATTTTACGTTCTAGAGAAATCGCCAGGACCGTTGGCGACATATATATTTTTCTAGTATCGCCATTACGATGGGCGTTAACGAAATATTATATATATTTTCTTTTAGTGTCGCCATTAGGATTGACGACACCATATATTTTTTTTGTGACTCTACTCATTAGTGACGGAAATACGTCCGTCACAAAATCCTAGTATATATAATATGAAAGGTATTAGTGACAGAAAGTGAAGAGAGAAAATATCCGTCGCAAAATATTTAGCGACGAAGATATTCGTCACAAAATCCTAGTGAATAATAAAAAACAAAATTAGCGACGGATAGTAGAGAAGAAATTATTCCGTCGCAAAAGTATTAGCGACGGAATATTGTTTGTGACTTCTTTACATATTATATACAAGGATTTTGTGACGGACGTTTTTCCGTCACTAACGAACAGAGTCAAAAAAAAAAATTATGGTATCGCCACAGCAAGTAGCGATTTTATTAAAAAAGAAAGGAGGTATCTCCAATGTCAATGACGATTTCATAAGAACAAAAAAAAATATTAATGAAATCGTTAATGCTAGTGACGATATATACTAAATCCGTAAATAATTTAAAACTTACACTAAATTGGTAAATAAGTTTGAAAATTACGCTACTGATGTAAAAAAGTCGAAAAAGTAATGCATGTGTTTATGTATTCTTTTTTGTCACGAGTGTATTCGATAAATACATGTGTTGAAAAAGCCTGTAAGGCTATCCATTTACGCAGAAAAGTAAAAAGCATTTTGAGAGATTTGTGAGTGGTGTGAATAGTGTGTGGCTGTGTGCAGGGTACGTACTGGTGATTGGGGAACGTGAGGGAGAGGATCAAGACTCAAGAGGGGTATTTTTCTTTCTTTACACGTTTTCTGTATTTTCATAGTCACCTCCATGACTTTTTTGTTTGTTTGTTTTGTGTTGTTTTTAATAAGGCTAAAAAGCACTTTTGGCCCCTGATGTTTCAAGTTTTTGCAAATTATGCCCTTACTCTATTTTTGTCGATGTTTCTACCCCTCATGTTTTCAAACAGTGCACCGTCTACCCCTCCGTCACTCAGACACGTTAAAAAACTAACGGAATGAACTAATTTGACTTTTTTTTATATTATTTGGATCTGTCACATGGAAATTACAAGTGAAATTGGAAAAATTGGGCATGGGAGATTCAAACTCAAGACATGTAAGTAACAAAACATGCATTTAACCAGTTAAGTTACATACATAATTGATATATACATCGAGCAAATTTAATTGATATCATTTCCTTGATCATCATCAACTTCATATACTCCTCTTCATCTCTCCAATCTACTCAGGAACCTCTCCTGAGAAAGCCTGAGTGACGGATGGGTAGACGGTGCACTGTTTGAAAACATGAGGGGTAGAAACGTCGACAAAAATAGAATAAGGGCATAATTTGCACAAACTTGAAACATCAGGGGCCAAAAGTGTTTTTTAGCCTTTTAATAATAATAATAATAATAATAATAATAATAATAAAATTAAAGGGAAAAAATGGGTGTTATTAGTAAGTTTATTTTGAAGGGAAACTTTTACATGGTGGTTGATGATGAGGGTTATAATATTGTTTATCTCATACTTAATAAGTGAATGTCAACTGACAACTGTCAAGTGGAGGTTTGAATTATGTCATTGTAAATTTGTAACTAATAAAATTCTTAAATTGATCTTCCGATTGTTTATATTATAAATTTGGCTTAATAGCATTTTTGTCCCTCACTTATTACAATTTTCCACTTTTGGTCTCTTAAGAAAATAATTAGTAAAATTAGTCTCTCATATTTACACACTTTTGCTGTTTTAGTCTCAAATAAGGATCATTTTTCAAAAAGTTAAGCAATGTGGAGTACCAAAAGTGCTAATTTTTTTATTAGGAACCAAAAGTGCCAAATTATAATAAGTGAGGAACCAAAAGTGCTATTTTAAGCCTTATAAATTTTACAACATGATAAAAATACAGTTTTTATTTTTTTGAAAATATTTATTTTGTGGTTTACAAATTGATTTTAATCTTCATTGAAATTAATTTTAATTAGCATTTCAAGTTGATTTGGGGCAAATATGTTAACCTAATCCTTCCTCCTCTCCTCCATCATATTTAATTTCATCTTCTTCTTTGCCGTATTATCTTCTTAGTCGTGATGTCATGTCGTCGTGCTTCATCAACTCTTGTTGGCTTGTTGACTTGCATAGCTTGTTCGAAGCATCCTAATATTTGATCTCTTCAACCAGAAGAAGAGGAAGAAACTAAACTAAGAGAATCAGAAACATATTATTTTGCTAACATGAATAGTTCGAAGCAGCCCTGGCATTTCAATTTGGTTTGGGCTGCTATAATTTTGGTCATGTTATCGTGTTTGATAGATAGGAAAATCCAATGATGCATTATAACAGGAGCTAATCAATTCTCAATTTTGGTGCTATTCTTTTTCATTAATAATATTGGACGACCCATTACTTTCTTTTTCTGTTCTTGCATGATATTTGTGAAGTTTGGTTAAATAAGGCTAATGATTTGCTGAAAGATGACTGTTCTATTCCATGAGCATGTCTTGAAGCGGATGAAGCAAGAGGATGAAGCTATAAAGGTTTAGAATTAATGAACTCTTCTGATATCTTATTTTATATAGGTTCTTTTTAGTTACATAGGAACATAAAATCTTATTTTAGGTTTTTAATTTGATTTTTGTCAATTTCAAAAATAATTAAAATATATAAATAGTTACGTTGGGGGCCGGATAAAATGCAAAAATTTAAGAAGTATATAGATACCCAAATTTTAAACATGAAACTTACTGGTCAAATAAATGACATAACATTCTGGCATTTTACTATTGGACATTGGTCACTATAGAAGAGGCATGACTACTGTTTAAAGTTTAATTTGCCTATTTTTTATTTAATTTTAACAAACACCATTTTATAAAATTGAGAACAGCTTATAACATGGGCCTTATATATATAAAAAAATCAATTACACGGGCCAAGTCTAAGATAAAGAAATTCATTCAAGCAGCAAACTTTTCAAGTTCTGTAGGAAAAACCAAACACTAAAAAAAAATGTATTTTTAGTGGGTATTGTTAAATTGTGGCATTTAATAAATGCCACAAGTGTTATTACCGGTATTCACCTTAAGTGCCATTATTTCAGGTGCCACAACTGCCTTTGTGGCATTTTTTGCTTAAATTCTGGTATTGTAAGCCACAAATTGGTACTGGCATCTTTTAAATGCCACAAACTACATATATACCTCATTTTATCAATAATATTTTATTTACTTATATATTCATACTTTTATACTTTGTTGCTGAAATCATGTTATCTTTTATGGAGAAAATATTAATTAAAGGAAAATATTTCTAACAATCAATATAAGCTCTACCTTCACAAGAGAAATAAAGAAAGGCTAGCCACCGGAGCTTAAACGTTGGCCCAAAGCTCCGGAGGAACTAAAACCAAACATTTTGACAAAAGTTAGGGACTAAAGTACAAATTTATTCTGGTAAGGGACCAATGTCAAACATATGGTAAAGGATAGAGACCAAAAAATTATTTAAGCCATAAAGAAATGCTCAAGCTCATGTACACCTAATAAGTATGTCTCTGTCACAAGGTTCAAACAAACTAACAAATCAGCATCAATATGAAATGAAATATATGATCCACTGTTTAAAATAAACTGCTTTTTCCTATAGCCAATGTGGATCGTAAAAAGCGTCAACTGATCCACTGTTTCCACCTCCTCTCCACACAATTTATTGATTGAACAAATACCATTTTGAGATAGAGGATAGCTCAATCCCTAATTGTGTTTGGATTTAGATTATATTAGATAATGTTTGTGGTGAAAAATTTATTAACTAAATGTGGCTTTGCATTGCAAGAATGAATATATCGTAAATGCAAAATATTTTATTTGTTCATATTTAAATTAGAATATGACTTCTATCGTTCATGCTAATTAACATCAAAATTACCTAAAGTGCAGTTTAATAAGTGCAACTTGTACCACCATTAAACATGAAATTAATGTAGCGCAGTAGTTACTTACTTTATCTATTAATCATTAGGTTGAAAAATCAATTAATTTGTGGTATTGTAGTGGAGAATATTTTGCAGGCAGCCGTTTAACATTTGTGTAACCACCGCATTAAAAACATTAGTAACTCCAGAGATGGATTTAGAAATTTCATGTTGTGGGGGGTAAAACATACAAATAAATTAGCATTAAAAATATAACAGCACTTTTAAAATATTTACCATACACCATAGTTGTCCTTTGCTAATTTTGTAATTAGATACTGTTTACTGTTAAATATATGAATAAATTATACTTCATTACTTGCAATTTTTCATATATATATGACATTAAACTACATTCTTCTGTAAAATGTTTGCGATTGAATATCAGAATCCATCACAAAACTTTTAGCTGATTAATTATAGAGACAAATTAGTGATAAATTTTATAGATTGGTATTTTTATTCGCAAAAAAGGAAAAAACACATTACACTCCCTGAAGTTTGGGCCACGTGCAACTTAACCCCTATATTTAAAAACATGCATTTAACTCCTTAAAGTTGTAAAAGTGTGCAAAGTAACCTTTTTTTATGCATCGGAAACCTTGCAAATTATGTTAATACTTTTGTTAATTTTAAACACAAATTACTAGTTATCCACGTTCAATTCCCAAACTGCCCCTAATATTGACCCTTTCCCATTCTTTTATGTTTATTTTATCCCATATCATTATTTTCAATCATATATTTTATATCATATTAACAATTCAACTTCTCTATTATTCCATAATATTATTTTTTTCATAAATTTATTAATTAATAATATTTTAATTTTAATGTATAAAAAGTAAGGGACAGTAATATTAATACTATTGAATAAGAAAATTTTCTATTCTTTGAAAAACCTTATTATTGGATAATAGATAATTAATTTTTTTCATACAATATATAATTAGAACATATTGATATGAGATAAAATAAAAATAAATGAATGAGGGAGGGCCATGAGTTTTTAACAGAGGTTGTTCGGGAATTTAATTAATTAACATGGATAATAAGTCAATTATGTTGAAAATTAGTAAGAATATTAACATAAGAATTACTTTGCACATTTTAAAAACTTTAAGGAGTTAAATACCCAATTTTAAATATGCGGTGCTAAGTCACGTATGACCCAAATTTTAGGGGTGTAATTTTTTTCCCTTGCAAATATATAGTGTTGAAATCTGTCTATTTTAGCGACAAATTTTCCATATATCATATTCATCGCAAGTACATGTAAATTTTAATAAATATTTCAAATTAGAAATGAAATTTAAAAATTAAAATAAAATCCTTCGCTAAAAGTGTGAGACATCACCGTGAGTGAATAAAAAACCAATGATGGATATTTTGATTTTGGTCAATTATCAATATGTAAGATTTTGAAAGAAAAAAAGAGAATAAAAATAGCCAAGAGCCAATGGCCCAATAAACAGATTAATTAAGATGTGGAAAAAGGAAACGGGCAAAACCAAATAGAGTTAAAATGACCCATTTTGTAACCTACAATGAATAAATAAGATTTTTTATAAAAAAATTAATGAATAAAATATAAAAATTTTAAGTCAATGTCTCCGTAAGATAGCTCAAGTGGTAGGAGCTGGGGACATAGGGGAGGTTCAGGGTTCGATTCCTGGCAGGTGCTATTTATCTTTCTGATGTACAAAAAAAAAAGTCAATTATTTTCAATGTAATTAGACAATAAGTTACTTAACTCAAACTTTCTCATATGATATTTAGACAACCGGTTTTATGCTATCTGTCCCTCTACTATCTTAGTTTTCCTGCTTCCCCTTGGGATGCTGCAGATATTATATTTTTTCAATGTTTGTTTATATCTATAATTAGTCCATGGTAATCTGTATTTAATTAGACTTAATCTACCAAGTTTCGCTTATAAAAAGGCCCACATTTTCACACAAATACTCACTCTTCTTCATCAATTCACTTGATATGGCACTCAACACGTTCTTGGTTTTCCTGCTTCCCCTCCTCAGTCTTCTTGTTTGCACATTACCATCAATTACTTTTGCAGAAGATGTTTCTCCCATTGCTGACGTTGTTTCACTTAATCGCAGCAGTTTTCCGAAAGGCTTCATTTTTGGGACAGCATCCTCGGCATACCAGGTATGCATGGTCTTTAAATTTTTTTTGAAAAGCCAAATTGGATTAATAAGGAGCACAAGAGGTGCTCCAATCCAATAAATACAAAGGGAAATATTAGCTAAAAAAGGAAAGAAATACAGTAAGGAGAGAGAGGAAGGAAAAGAAAACAATATAAAGGCTCATTTAACTTACAACTTAAGATTAAGACAAGCATTCAGACACTGTAATTAACATTTTAGTGGTTTCCTATCTTCCACACCCTGTCCAATCCCATTGTCATGCCTCGTTTTGTGTCTAGCATACATTGATCACAAAGATTTATACCAGCATTCACATCAGCCATTCTAGACATACTGTGGGATTATTTACCCATTCATAGTAAGAGTATGTAAATCCCTTCGTTTTATTTCTCAGCTAAGTCCAAGTTCTGAATTTTTTAGAGTCCACAACCTGCTCCACGTTGCCATTTGCTTGCTTGAATATAATTAACGCCATTTCTTGTGAGCCATAGACATGCGCACCACACAAGCTGCCACCCGATCGAGTCTTGTGGTCGGACTTCTTCTCTGCACTCCAGTGCTGTTTGAAATGAAATGTGCTTTACAATCCTGTGTCATAACAGTTTGAATACCAAACCATTTATAATTACTCATCCACATATAGCATAAGCAAACCTGCAAGTAATTAGCAAATGCTCTGTTGACTCCTCCTCCTCTGGCACTGTGGCACATGACACAAGTGCAGTCCTGTCCTGCGTGTAGAATGTTTCTAGAGAGTTCTCCCTTGACTGGATTCTATTCAAAAGAGCCTTCCATACAAATGCTAGAACATTGGATGGTGCTTGGATCCTCCACAGTGAGCAAAAGACATCCTCATCCACCTGCAAGGATGATTCCAGCAAACTAGCATATGCCGATTTCACTGTAAACTGACCTTCTGCATCAGCCAACCATATCCAAGAGTCTTCTACACCTTCACGCACCTGCACTGATCGTATCCTGTAGTAGACTCCCCACAAGCTGACTTTCCCACTCAAATAGCTCCCCCCTCCACCTTAGCTTTCTCCTTTCTCTTTTCTCTTTTCTTTCTTTGTACCTTGGGTGGCACCCCTTGTGCCTTTTATTAATATATCAATATGGCTTATCCAAAAAAAAAAATCAGTTGAGCTAATAAGAAAACACTATTTGTCTCAATTCATAAGAAATATTCTGTTAATTTTTTATCTCTAAGTAACGCAATTCACATGTGCACCGGTCAATATGTGAACACACACATCTCTTTGTACACAATCATAGCACACATTAACTTTGAATGTGAAGATTGTTTTCATGAATATCGATTTAGAAATAATGATTAAAACATCCACAAATATCATGTCAAAAATCATGTTTGAATTAGCGTTGGCTGTATAGTACAAGATTTGTTTTCACATTAACTTATGTGCTCCCCATTTGAAGAATCAACGAGACTATATCTCTTGATCATGTGCATTTAGAGAGCTAATACGGATACAATTTGTGTTTTCTTGTTTATATCAACCACACTTTGTTATTTAAGAGTTTCCAGTCAAAATCACATTCATTTAATTAAGTCATTAATTTTGCATGTGTGCTCATGATATATATGTATTTGCAGTATGAAGGTGCGGCAAATAAAGGTGGTAGAAAACCAAGTATATGGGACACCTACGCCCACAATCATTCAGGTATCTATTTTAAGAAATTTAAGTGTGAATAAGAAGTAATAGGAGTACATTAAAGACTACATATAAGCGTGAAGACGCATACTTAAAATTTAACTGTAAATTATAAGTTGCTTGCTTATATTTGATTTTTTTTTTCTCTGGGTTATGAGGGGTTGAATTATAAAAAATTAAACACATGTTGCTATATGATTGAAAAACTTGATGAAATGAATATATATAATAATTGATATAAGTTTTATCCTTATTTTTTCCTAATAAAGTTGATCCTACTTGTTTTGGTCGTTTGATACTTGATTAAGGCAGAATTATTGTCGATGTTGCTTGGGGTTTATTCTGCAATTTGTGCAATTGTTTTTTAGGTTTTGTGTTTTAAAATTTTACCTGTGGGTTCACCAAAACAATTTGATTTTAGGCTTTCTTATGTATTATTGGAGGGAATTATGCTCACTTTATTGAGCGTCGTTTGTATTATCGACCATTGATCTAAATAAAGTTTTGCTTTTAAAAAAATTGTTGCAAATGTAATTTAATGATAAATTAAAACACATTAAATAAAAGAAATAATTCAACAATTATTAGTTTATTACTAAGCATGATTTTGAACTTACATTAACTTTTTCTTCTAATAAAGAATTAGATTTTGTTTCTGTTCTTGCTGATTCTGTTTCTTTTCGCTTTTTTCTTTTGTTTCCTTGTATGTGTATTGTTGGACAACAGCCTTTTATATATATATATATATATTTGATATTTTCCTAAAAATAAAGAATTGTACCAGTTAATTTTTTGTGGTCAATGTTTGTTGTGTGTATTCTCCATGTTAATTTCATTTAGAGACTATCCGTAAATAAATGGTAATACTAGTGTGTTTGTTTTTCCTTTTTAATTCAAGACTTAATTCAATACACATACACTAGATTATAAATTTTCATAGACCCTGAAAATTATTTCTACCCTCCTTGTCTAAGTTTTATTTAAGGTTATTTGCCTTTAAGCCATCTTTATTTATTTAGTTTTCTAATACCTCCTTATTTTGTTTGATATGTTATTTTTCATAATTTTCTTTTTAATAATTAAAAGAAATTTGACATAATTATTCTGGTACTGAAATATATTTAACTAATACTAAATGCATTCCTAATTAGCTGTCAGTGAAGAGAATAAACACATATTAAGGAGTGCAATAAGTTTGTTAACTTTCAGAAAAGCATTATTTATGTTTTTTTTACCCTTTAAAATTTATTTTATATTTCCACATTTATTGTTCCCATAAAGACATTTCTTGGAAAAACATCAATTAATACTCATTTGAAATTCTGAGTGGGCAGATATATAAGAACAAAATAAATTGTTAATAAGGAATGAAGGTAATACTATCTTAAAATTCAAAACAGGTGATTATCTCAACTCCTTACGCATTCAATCAACTTTTGCTTTAAAAAAAAAACACTTGGAAAAGATTTATTTTTTTCTTTCTGATTTCACTGAGACCGTGATTCGTTATTTTCACAAGTATAATTTTGTTTGAATTTCTTTCGCATTAACACCCCTACTTTCTACTTTAAAAGATAAGGCGTAAATGTAGTTTACGACTTTTGGTATTAACATTCAATCGTTTTCTTTTCATAAACTAATATAATTAGTATGCAATATGCAGATCGCATAGCAGATGGAAGCAATGGAGATGTTGCAATAGATGAATATCACCGCTACAAGGTATGCTCAAATGTCGAATGACGACAATAGATATTCATCTAAAATATCATCCACATGCACCAAACTACAATAAAAAATACAATAATATCATTTGCCTATAAAAAACAGTAAAAAAATACATTAAAAAAGCCAATAAAAATCAATATATCCAGCGAAATGATTATAAAATGATAGCTTTAAATACTTGTATATTATTGCAGGAAGATGTTGGGATCATGAAGTCTATGAATTTGGATGCGTACAGATTTTCTATCTCTTGGCCTAGAATCCTTCCAAGTGAGTTAATCAAAAATAACATACTGAGTTTCAATTCGTATTTATTAATTTTGTTTAATTTGATGAACATTCAGATTAACATTTTCTTAATCTTAAACTATCTATATAAAGAAGGAAAGCTCAGTGGAGGTATAAACCAAGAAGGAATAAAATATTACAACAATCTCATCAACGAGCTGCTAGCTAAAGGTCCAAAAAGAAATTCAATATTGACATTTTGTTATTTTTCTCTCAAACAATTGATAACAAATTAACACAATAAATTGAATGTTATTACGGCAGGTCTACAACCATTTGTTACACTTTTTCATTGGGATATGCCCCAACCTTTGGAAGATGAGTATGGTGGGTTCTTAAAGGAGAACATTGTGTAAGTGCTACAAAAATTATGTCGGTAATGATATGTGTATAACAAATAATATATATATATATACACATGTATATATATATATACACACCTTAAAACATTATATTTCTCTATCTCTTTTTTCAATCACATCAAATTTAGGATGTATCTATTTTTTCTTCTTATCGCTCTCTTTCACTAGTCACTAGATGAACACCAATCTTTGTCGCATTCATTTTCCGCCCAAGTTAGGCCTTAGCCCCGTCTTTTTTTGCAAATAAGTAGAAACAAAAACAAAATAAATATATAAGCGCAACTCTATTGTGAGACCATGTTAAAAATTAGTTTATCGGTTAATCATAGTTTTACTACTAATATGTAGTACATGTTATTTACAATATGCTTCTTATGTGCTAACATTATTTGCAAAAATTTATTTTAACTTGTGAAGCAGATTTTTCTTAGTCTAGAGTGGAAAAAGTCTTGAAATATATATTTTTAAGTAGTTCGGTTCAGATAATTTAGTCTTTTATGAATAAATTAAAGAGGATAATTCCTTAATCAAAAAAATTTAATATCAATTTTGTTTTTCAATAATATAAATGTTGAGAAAATCAAGTGTGAGTTTGAAGTTTCACATTGGATGGAAGTGAAGATGTTGAAGTGTATATAAGAGATAGTAAGATCCACAAATTCAATGCCTTAAGATTTTGGGTAAAGATGTGATGTTTGTCTCTTGATGGTCTTCTCTACTGGCCTAATATAATGTGTAGATATTATTTTTCATATACCACACATATTTATTTTCAAGATAAAATTATGTTCTCTTTATAATAAATCATATATGAACCTAAATTGAAGGTATGCATATAAATAAATTTATATTTAACATGTCATGATTGATCTTTCAGAGCTGATTACAAAGATTATGCGGAGCTTTGTTTCAAGGAATTTGGAGATAGAGTGAAGCATTGGATTACTTTGAATGAACCATGGGGTTTCAGTAGCAATGGCTATGCACTTGGGGAATTTGCACCAGGTCGATGTTCTAAATGGTTGGATCCAAATTGCACCGGTGGTGATTCAGGGATAGAGCCATATTTGGTTACACACTACCAACTTCTTGCTCATGCGGAAGCTGTTCATGTGTACAAGAAGAAATATCAGGTTCATTACACGTTGTGCATTAATGACTAAATATACTTACTACTATAGTGTTGTTGGGGATGCATGACATGAAGTCATGCATGTGACATGACATTTTTAAGTGTCACATGAACATTAATAACTTTTAGTCTATGATCATTCATGATTTGATCTAAAATTCATGATTCATTCTTATCATTCTCATATAAAATATTCATTCTCATAACATACATCGTAGGTATTGTTAACTAACTTACTACCAAATTTAAACTCTCTACGCAGGCATCTCAAAAGGGGATCATAGGAGTAACATTGGTGACTCATTGGTTTGAACCGTTTTCAGATAACAAATATGATCATCACGCTGCTGGACGAGCAATTGACTTCATGTTTGGATGGTATGTACGTTCTTGAAACACTCTCAAATAATATATTATTAGAAGTTCAAGAATGCTTCAGTTAATTACAATACCAACATAAAAATAAATGACAACATATAAGAAGTGGCACTACCTAGTGCAAATCAAATTAAAACCACTCCCAACAATCCCTTAGAACTAGAAACCTCTGGAAACTTAATCTAGATCACTTAAAAAAGAATGAGTCAAGTAATTTTCATGAGCATTGGTAGAGTACTCTAAAAACTTAACTCATCCATAAATTATGTTTTTACTACGACTATTTACTATATATTATTGACAATAGGTTTATTAATTATGTGCTAAAATTAATTTGTAAAAAAGTCTTTTAACTTGTGAATCGACTTATTTTTCATGATTCGTCGAGTCAAATTTCATTTGTAAACAATGATTGCAGGTATATGGATCCACTGACGTTTGGAAAATATCCAGACAGTATGATTTCTCTAGTTGGAAACAGATTGCCAAAGTTTACTTCGAGGCAAGCTAGGCTAGTTAAAGGTTCATTTGATTTTATTGGAATAAACTATTACACCACTTATTATGCTGCCAACGCACCTCCTGGAATCCATCCCTATTTCTTCACAGACTCTCTTGCCAATCTTACAGGTAAGCACATCTTTACCTATCAATTCTTTAAATTATTGCTCCATATATATAAGTTAATTTGATAATTAATAGCAAATCTTTTGTTTCTTTTATGGTAGGTGAGCGTAACGGGAATCCCATAGGTCCAAGGGTACGTATATGACCATATCAATGTTTAGTTGTATGATCTCCATGTTAATTTGTTGGGTAATGATCCGTAAACGTACAAATTTTTTTAACATCAAATGGATATAATTTTTTACGGCAACTTATGCCATTAAATAGCAGCGGTTTAGACCACTGCTAAGCGCATGTCCATCGGATGTTTGGAAAAATCTATATGTCTTGTTACATTTTTGAAATTTGTTTGACTATAGCAATAACTTCTGTTTCTAATCATGTTGGTAGGCTGCATCGACTTGGTTATATATTTATCCAAAAGGAATTCAAGAATTGTTGCTCTATACCAAGAAAAAGTACAACAACCCTCTGATTTACATTACTGAAAATGGTAATCACGCAACATAGAATCGAATTTTTACCTTGAATGTTTTTTAACATATATTAGCAATTATCATGTATGAAATCATTCATATTTTGCATATTGTACTTGCATTGTAGGTATGAGTGAGTTCAATGATCCAACACTATCACTAGAGGAAGCTCTTATAGACACTTTTAGAATCGACTATTATTTTCGGCATCTCTTTTATCTTCGATCTGCAATAAGGTGAGTTATTTTTTACATGTATTTTGCTAAAAAATATTTTCTATACATAATTTAATACTTTCATTTTCGTGAATTTTAAAGGAATGGGTCAAACGTCAAAGGATATTTCGCATGGTCATTGCTGGACAATTATGAATGGTCTTCAGGTTATACAGTGCGATTTGGAATGAATTTTGTGGATTACAAAAATGGATTGAAGAGGTACAAAAAGCTATCAGCAAAATGGTTCACAAACTTTCTTAAAAGATATTAGACTTTGGATGACTAATGGCTCTACAAATTATGCAATGAAGTACATCATTCAAGTTAAGCTTTCAATAATTATATGATCCTTCGTCCGAATCCGCTTCTGGTGTTGATGTGGGTGGGCTGTTGTGATCGTATTGTTTTTGTTGTTGTATCCCCTTGCTTGTTCCAGCTGCAGCGGTATGGACCATGGTACTGCAAGGATCCTGCTTTCATCTTGCTGGGTTGTTGTTATGTTGTCTTTTGTACCTTTTTGTTCCTTGTAACTTGGGGGCTTGAACTCTTTTACTCCAATGTTCCATTTCTCTTTGTATCTGTTCTGTTTCTTATCAATAAAAGTTTTGGTTTTTTAATAAAATTATATGATCCTTCGTCTTTTTTTTTGTTATATGGAGGGATCGTCCTTTATTCTCAGTCAAAGCCAATTTTATTCTATGAATAATAGCTACTTTTCCATATATTTATGTGCATTTCTTTATACGTGCCTTTTTGATAAAAAAAAATGGATAAATTTGGATTTGGTTTCTGTAAATTAAAAGGAATGAGATTTAACTTTGGTCCTTCAAACCATGAGAAGTAACATGGTCTTAGTTCTCATATGAGCCAAAGCTCTTATGACATTGTCATGTGTCTAGTTTGGTTGGATCCGACACGCTACATGTAACCTGTAATTAATATTTATTTTACATGTGTAAATTTATAAATTAAATTAACTATATGTTGGAAAAGCTTTCAACGGGGTTAAATATAAATTATTTAAGAAAACCTCACTTGAACAATGTTGCTTTGTTGAACAACATGCATTAATAACTGTGCTATTTTTACTGTTCACGAGTAATAATAAAACACATGGATTAGTGTTTACATATCATCCATGTCCAACACTAATGAACGTTAACACCGTCACAGTCTAGTCCAGTAGAACATGGGAGATCATAGCTTTGAACTTGTTTCGTTTGCCGTATGTATGTTGGAGACTCTAAACCAGTCATTTTGTGTCACCATACTTTGTTGGTGCAACCGGTAAATCCATTATTTGCAAAATTTCTCTTAATGGCCCATTTCCTATTTCAAGCTTTAAGGTAGTGTTTGGCCCAACTTATTTTTGACTTAAAAGTTACTTTTAAGGCAAAGTTGGGCCAAACAGATTTCATTAAAATTTCTTTGACTTAAAAGTTACTTATTTTTACTGAAGAAAATGATAAAAGTAACTTTTTAGAAAAAGGTATTGGGAGGAGCTTTGAAAAAAAGGAGCTTCTTTTTTGGCCCAACTTATTTGTATCTTTCGTGGTTTACGTGGGTTTATCGTGTTTTTCTCCAACTTTTTCATGTTGGAAACCTGGTCGTTTCCTCCATCGTCTTCCTCTACGGACTCTCGTGGTGAGCTTTCACGGTCTTCCTAAGCAGTACGTTGCAATCTCTTCTTTTTTACTTTCCCTAATTGTGATTTTTCCCAGAAATTAGGCATGTTATCAAATTGGTTGTGAAATTCTTAATTTCCATTGTTATATGTGGGTGGGATTAAATTGGTAGGTTCCTCTTCATGTGAATTCAACTGCACCTCTTGTCCTTCGTCCTTGATCTGAATTGTAGCGTTCTGTTCTATTTTTTTCTGTTCTCTGCTGGTCTGTTAGGCACACCTTGCTTTTCCTTTGCTGTTCCACTGTTCTTTTTTTTGGTGCTTCTTTTTTTATACTTTGTTTTCCTTGTTTTTGGCCTTTCGGAAAAAAATACTGTGTGTTATTTCACAGCGGCGGGGTTAGATAATGATCACGCTTGGTAAAAAAAAACATTCTCGGTTCCTCTTTCTGCCAAATATCATATGTTCTGCAATTTTAAAATGCAATAGTTGACCTGTATGGATAAATAGATATGTACATGTCAAGTTGTTAGTGAAAGATGGTGGACCGTATGATGATGGTGGGCATTGTTTATAGAACATGCTAAATAAGAGAGAAAAGTATATGAATTTTTATTGGACAATTTTTTAGGGTCTGATTGGTCTTTCATCAAAGTGATTAGAGTGGTGTCAATTTGCACATTGATAAACTTTGGTATGTATCTAGTATTTTTTTACTTAAATTTGGAAAATACTAGATACTCATGTATTCTGTACACACTACAAATGTCTGACACTCAATTATCTAGTATATCTCTGTGTCTGTGTGTGGTACTGGAGGTAACAAGAGAAAAATCTAGAGAAGAATAAGATAGTGTTTGAGGGGCAACAGTGGTTATGAGTCTTATTTTCTGCTTTTTTTTTTCTTTCTGATCAATTAAGTATTTTCACCTATCTTGACCTAATTTAGCTGTTTGTTCTGAAGTGGTAAATATAGCTTAATCTTGTAAAAGGTTCCTATTTGCTTCTGATTTAGTAAGCTAACATTATTATTTAGCATAATGTATATAGAAGCTTACTTGAAAGTACACATAAATGACTAGTTAGTTAATGTCTGATACATGGCAGCCTACTCCCTATGTCTAATTCTGAAAATAGTCGAAAAAATGCAAAGTGGGATCAATACATTACCAAAGCTTTACTTACACTTTGTATGGAAGAGATTCGCAAGAGTGGAAAACCGGGAATTGCATTTAAAGCTAAGAAATAGGAAGAAATACGAAAAGAATTTGAAAAACAAACTACTAGAAATTAGACCGTAAAGTGAGATGCAAATAAGTAACACAAGAAGGGGGGGGGAGTTTGAATTGTGTACTTGAAATTTACGATTTAGAACTTTAGTTTATGAAAAGAATATGTTCTTTTATAAAAACGTTAAGTGTGACTTTTTGTAAACGGTTTAGTGCAGCGGAAGTAAATGAGTAACTAAACAGAACGATCAGCAAACAAAGATTTATACTGGTTCACCCTAAACGATTGGGCTACGTCCAGTACTTGGCCACCACCAAGATTTTCACTAGCAAGTATCAAGGACTTCTCCAATACAAGTATTAGACATGACTTCTCCAAGTATTATCACGGACTTCTCCAAGTATTCTACAGGACTCCTCCTACAAGTATTGTTTAGGACTTCTCCAAAATCTTACAAAGATTTAAATCACTCTACTGGGTTTCTCTTCTTTCAAGAGTGGTGGTAGAGAATTTATGGCACTGGAACTCTAAGTGTTTGGGTTCAGATTTGGCTTTGAATCACTTATGAGTTCTAACAAAAGTGTAAAGAGAATAAAGAGATTTGACTCTTTTAAGGTACGAGGTTTTCTCTTTCACTTGCAGAAGTAATGACTTGTGTTTGACACTTAAGAATTTCTGCTTGAGCTTTGAATGCTTTTGAGAAGTTTGGAATGAATGCTTGTATTCTCGGAGTTGATTCTTCTTTGCTTCAGATATTTAAGAGTGTCTTAAATACTTTCTTGCTAGTGTTGTAGCCGTTGAGAGATGAAATCCAACAGTTGTAATTAGCCTTTGTGAGGTAAGATCAAACCGTTGATTCAAAAGGCTTGGTTGGTAGCTTCATTTAATGCGGACTCAGAGGTAAGTCTATCCTTTAGGTATAAAGATGATATTTGTCAGCTAGTAGGTGGTGATAGACTTTGGGCTACTTTTCAGACATGAGACAATTTGGAAATTTGATGTTGACGGCATGTACTTTTCCTTGTTGGTCATCGTGCCTTTTGCTGAAGCAAATTGTCTTCACGTGATCTGGTTTGAATACAAGTCAATTGGTTGTCTTTTGATTTGAATATTGGACAACCGGTTGTAATCAAACTGAGACTTTGGCGCTCAATATTTGTCTTTGATAAATCTGACTGATGACATGGCATTGAACGGTCATAGACTTGAGGCTTGAATAATAGTTAGCTCTCCTTTGCAGAACTGTTTTGTAGTAATAAAAATCTTCTTCTATCTGAGATCTTTTTCCTATTTGAAGTAATAGAACGTTGAAGCGTATAGCATACTTTTGAGTTTCTCCTGAAATCAAAAACGTTATCAAGAGTTTAAATTCCAGCGAAACTTCTTGTATAAAATTGTTATGATCAAAATAAGATTTAAAAACGTTATGATGTGTTTGAACTGAACAATCTCCCCCTTTTTGATAATGACAAATTTTATAGAAAAGAATAGTATGGAAATTGTAAACTCCCCCTAAGTTAAGCAACGTTTTCAAAAAGGTATAGTTTGAAGCTTTTTGTTCTAAAGACTTCCTTTTCTTAACTCCCCCTCAATAAAATATTCTTTGTTAAACTATTTTTGGAAGAAAAGTTGTAGATGTTTCTTTTTTACTTTTCTATACCTTTTCTCTTCTCCTTTTCTATACCCTTTCTCCCCCTTTGGCATTATTAAAAAGAATGTCCAAAAATAAAGCGATGGCAGAGCATACATTAATCAGGTAAGACATGCATATCATGGATAATAACTTAAGCATTAAAACAAGACAACTTAAACATAGTATGTCATAGTGCAATTTTCCAATAATTAAACTTCATAAGGAGAGAGGAGTAGAGAGTGGCCATTAGCCAAAACGATTCAGAAGCTCCTCAATCTTGGAAGTGAGATCGTAGAAGAGATTGTTGATGTGATTCCGATGATTCTCGAAATCCTCTCTGCTGACAAATTGTTCTGCCAGAGTTTTCTTCATGGACAGACTCTTCTTCATACACTCCACATCATCTTCATTGTCATCATAAGGGATGATGAACTGTTCACCAACAGTCTCATTGTTCAGTGGAACTGAACTTTTACCTTCTTCTTGGAGCTTGGCCTTTCCTTTGACTACATGAAGCTTTTCTGGATGCAGAAGGATCTCCGGAATGTTTCTTGGCAAAAGTACGAATACCTAGTTGCCCAGTAGAACAATTAAAGCCGAGATTTTGTTCAGCAAAGAGAAGGGCAGTGTGCCAACATAGCCTTCAGTTGCACATACTTGCCATTCATCCCAATCTGGGAGTTTGCTTGCTTCCAGTTGAAATTTATAGCCAACATCTGAATGCCTTTTCCAAGACACAAATACATAGTGATCTGGGGCCTTCTCAATCCTCTTGATTAACTTCTCCTGAAAGACCTTTAAATTTGTCTTGGTAGTTCCTACAGTGCGCCTACGCTTGATAGCAGAGGACACTAGCGTCTGAAGACGCCTCTTTCTCGCTTGAGAAAGGATGCGAACAGTACCATGCTTAGAGTGAGGTTGCTGAGGGCTTTTAGTGGTTGGGGTTTGTGGAGTTTGAGTGGTGTTTTGAAAAGGTTGGTCTATCTGAGTGGAAAGTGATAATGGAAAGAGTTGAAAGAGCTGGGACCTTGGTTTGGTGCTTTGGATAGGACGTTCCTCATCAGAGGAATCCAAAGTGAGAACATGAGAGAATTTTGGAGAATTTTGATCAGTTGGATTCACAACTTGTTGTTCATCTTGGTGTGGAATTGGTGAGGGTGGTTTTGATGGTTCAGTAGTTTGTGTTTCATGGATTGTGTGTGTGGTTTGTAGTGAACGGTGTGGTTGTTGTGGTGTGACAGAACGGTTTAGATCATACGAGTCATCAAATAATGAATTAACAAACTCTTGATTGGAAAGTTCAGGATTTACCTCTTGATAAGGAAATGTAGTTCCCATGGAGTTTGTCAGCTTGGTGTGAAAAGCAATGTCTTCTTCACCGATTGGCTCATCAGGTTCATTAGCCAAGATTTTTCTCTTACGATACAGCGGCTGTTGAACTTGCTCAGCAGGCTCATCTTCAAATTGCTTCCTCAAGCGTTTGAACTTTTTCTTGGGTTCTGCAGGCTTGCTTGCAGGAGACCCTTTCCCACATCGAGTTCTTGAAGCAATGGGATGAGATGCAAACTGTACTGGAGCTCCACCCTTGGTGATTCTGATGGACCGTTCTTTGGTGGGTGCCTTCCGGCTCGTCCTCAGGATACAGTGCGATTCGCAAGGCAGCAGGAATAACTCTCTTAGTTGGTTCCGTCCCGACTTGATCAGACAGTTCAGTCAGGTTCTTCTTCTTACCTTTGCCATTTTTGGCAATGACATTGGCTTTCTCTTTTTCTCTTACAGCTCTTTTCTTCTTAGTCATAAATTCATCAGGAACTTCTGAATCATCATAGGCGATGTTCATCTTGCTCACATCTCCTAGCTTGATTGGCGTAGTCCAAATGATGTCTTCTTCCAACTGTTCAATCTTGTTTTTCAAGAACTCAGCGGTGATCCCTATCTTCTCAAAGATTACAGTCAGCAAGGACCCACAAGGAAGATATCCTTTTCCAGTTTCCATAAAATTTAGCAGATAGCTCCACATCAAATGAGCAGGGTTGATTTTTACTCTTTTCACAATCTTGTATAGAGCGTACCTTGCATGTGCATTCACATGACCGCTAGCACCATCCTTTGGAAGAACAACTTTGCTGATCACAGATTGCTGAACTTGATCTCATCCTTGAGATTACTCACTTCCACCACGAAGGGATCTTCTGGGTTCTTCCAGATGCAACGAGAGTCTTCAACCTTTGACAGCCAAACCAGAAAGTACCTTTCTCCTTCATCAAGTTTCACATTGAGAGCCTCAGCTACGTCTTGCAGAGTGACGTCGATGATCTTGTTGTTTGCCCTTGACTTGATGGTTTCCTGGCCCTTCACCACTGCACAGTCGTAGAACTCCTTGACGAGAGGCACATAAACCTCTGAAGGTATGAAAAACGGTAGAAAGGGGGAGGGTTTGAATAACGTTTTCAAAATAAAGCTTCCACCTTAAAGATTTTGACAAATCTTTCGAGACCTTAAGTGCTAAAGATAAGAGATAGAAAAACACACAAGGATTTTATCCTGGTTCACTTGATAAATCACTCAAGCTAATCCAGTCCACCCGTTAAGGTGATTTCTTCCTTCTTAGAATGAAGGCAATCCACTAATCAGGTAAGAGTTACAACTGCACTTGAAACCTACAAGTGACTAACAATTACACTGACTTAGCTCACACTAAGATTCACTCTCTTAGTCTTCTCTAGGATCCGATCAACCTTGATCTCCTAAAGGAACTAAACAAACTGTTTAATCAAAGAATGTTTACAAGAGATTTGCTTCTAAAAAGCTAATAGTAAACACAATGAATTTCAGATGAAAGAATGCTTGAAGGTTTTTGAATATAGCTTGTGCTTATGTAAATTCTTCCAACCGCATCTTTCAGACTTCAGCCTCTATTTATACTCCAAGGATTAGGGTTTGAACGCTGCATGGGAATGCTACCGTTGGAGGGCAGTTCTGGAAATTCCAGCTTCTGCTGTGGCTGAGAACGTTAGGTAGGTCGTCAGGATGGTACAGTTGCTTTTGTACTTGGATAGTGACTTGACCTTTAAACCTAGGAGACTTCTGATCAGGGGAAAGCTTCATGTTGGAACTTGTGAAGCCGGTTGATCAGAGTCAGGGGGAAGGCACAGATCCTCTGACCGTTGTATCTTCTGATTCTGAACTCAGAGGGAAGTACAAGGTCTTCAGAGTTTCTTGCTTCTGGACATCAGAGTTTCCACTATTCAGCTTCTGGATCTTCAGAGTCTTCTACACCATCAGAACATCTGAGCCTTCAGTGTTTCTTGGTTGTCAGAACTTCTGGATCTTCAGAGCTTCTAGTGACTGAGTCCACATCAGAGTTTGTGTAGCTTCAGAACTTCTGAAGCTTTTCCACTGTTCATATTGAACATGGTCAATGCGAAAGCGTTGCTTGGATCACTCTTTATACACAGTGCTTCTGATTTGTGTGAGATTAAGTAGAGGTCAGAGCCTGTAAATAGCACACTCAGAAAAACACGTTAGAGTACCACAATTGTTCATATCAAAAGGTTAACTTGTAATCATCAAAACATAGAGTTGTACTACTAGATCAAAACTTGATCTTACAATCTCCCTCTTTTTGATGATGACAAAACTAAGATTTTTGATGAACAATTCTTAAACATTAAGCTGAATTCACTCAGAGTTTAGAGATATAGAATAAGACTTATCCTGATGTGAATAGTTTATCTTGCTCATTCTGAATTCAAGTCACTGCTTGATTCTGAGCTTAGCTCCCCCTGAATCTAATACTTGATGAAAACGTTAGAAAAGTCTAGATTCTGAGCTAAATAAAATAAGAGTTCAGAGTGAAAAACTTATGACATAGATGAAATAGAGTAATCAGAGCGCATAAGTAATCAGAGTCAACGGACAAGGTATCAGAGTCTTGGGTATCAGAGTCAAACTAAAATCACTTCAGAAGAAGTGAAATGTATTCCTTGTATTTGCCCAGTGACACATCTATGGTCATAAAGGTGGAACTCTTAAATTCTCCAAAAGAAAATAAGTCACACTAACACATCTTACACATCAAAAACTGGGTTGTACTCCCCCTTTTTGTCATAAGCAAAAAGCTTGGGGTGTGAAAAACTTAGCTTGAAGTACAAGGTACTCCCCCTTAAAGAAGGTCTAAGTTTTAAGACAATTAAAACGATGCATGAATCAGAGTTAGGCGAAATAAATAGAAGAGTTAATGCACAAGGAGAACGTTTACCACCGGCCAAGGGAGTAAAGAAAGGGGTCAGTTACCAAGAACTTAACCTCGAGAAACTGTAGGAGCATTAACTTTCAGAGAGAAAGTGAAGCCTATTTAAAGCGATGGAGAAAGAGGGTAAGCTTCACAACTCGATCAAGTCCATAATCAGAAATGGCTTCATACATGATTGCACTAGAAGAGCTCAGAAGGAAGGCCTTTGAGGAGGACTTGTTCCTTAATATAAGGCATCCAGAGGGTACAAAAACCATATCGGAGCTGACGAGGGAACTGCTAGAAGATGACCCGCGTCCAGAGTTGAGGAATGACTTAGAAGAATTCCTTGCCTTCGTGGAGGAAGTACAAGAACTCAGCCAGCTTGAACTGAAGCTGCTGGAAGAGAAAGAAGTCATAGAAAAGAAGCTCAAGACTTTAGAAGAAATTCTGGAGAGGGATGAGCTAAGAGACAGTCTCAACAACATCCAGTATACACTGGATCGTCTGGAGAAGAATAGGTCAGAGCAGCGCCAGGAGTGCATGAGAATGAGGAAGGATCCTCCATTCTAGACTTAGAAAAAAAAATGTATGATGTAAAAGAGAATGATTATGAATAATAAAAAGAAATTTTGCAAACATAAAGTGACAGAGTATATATATATATATATGTAAAGATAAACAGAACTAACAAAGCAAAAAAAATAACTAGAGAAGCTAAAGGAAAAAAAATCACCAGAGATTAAAATAAAACTAAGTTAAGCAAGAAAAACGAGGAGATCCTGAAGCTAAGGTTTATCAGATCGACGCAGAAGTTCCATCATCATTTGCTTCATTTCTATCAGCATAGACTCATGAGTATCAAGACGTTGTTCCATGGTGTCGAGTCTGGACGAGCTGGACTGTGTAGAACTGGAAGGAACAGTCTGAGCAGCTTGAGGAGCTGGAATGGAAGCAGAAGCAGCAGGAGTAAACACTACTGGTGCAAGTGCTTGGCATCTAAGGGCTTCAGCCTCAGCGTCAAGTCTTTCTGCCTCTAACCGAGCTAGTTCAGCTTGAGCTGCTGCTTGGCGTGCAGCTTCTTCTGCTTGTTCTTTCTTTCTTCTGGCCGCTTCAATAGCTTCGAGAAGCTGATGTCTCTATTGTTGTTCATGAAGAGCCACTCTTCTGGCAAACCTTTGCTTTCCAGCTGCTATCCTCTGATTTCTTTCAGCAATGAGAAAACTCATCATAGCAGGAACCTGAACAACTAACCAAGTACTCAGATTATCCCATTCCTCAGCAACAGAGTCAGGATTCTCACTCAGGTCAGTGTGACCTTGCACGTTGCGTAACATCAAAGAAGCTTCTTGATTAAACACATTGATGCACTCGGAGAGAGAGGTGGGTCTGAGGTGAGTGTAGGGAACTATGGAGAGGTATTGGTCTGGGGAGGTTGGGTGATTGCTGCTATGAGCTTCAGAGACACCTTGGGGAGAGCCAATGTCACAGGTTTGGTCATGAGGTTCAGAGGCTCCAAGGTATGGTTCAGAAGTTTCAACCAGAGGATTGGGTGATCTAACCGAAGAGTGGTTAGACACAGATTGTTCTGGGTCTGGTTGAATTGGCTCTTGTTGGATAGGGTCAGGTTGAGCTTGTTGAGCCAAAGGGTCTGCCTCATGTAAGGGATTGGCCAAGATAGGTTCATCTGGGTCAACTAGACGTTCAGGTCTAGGGACAGGATATCTCCTAGGGCTTGGACATGTGAGGTAATACTCTTCTAGGCTAGACACTTTTTCTTTTCTGACCTCCATGAATTTACGAATGGACTCAGAGTTGTTGGAAGGGGAGGAGTCGGCAACGTTGGTTGGAAATGATACAGGAGTAAAGACACTTGAAGAATCTGTATCAGCGGTTCTGGCAGTCAGACGTTCTGAAGCTCTGGGGACAGAGTGATCAGAAGTTCTGGATTCAGGTTCTGGTTGGTTAAGTTCTGGTTGATCAGGAATGATGGGTTCAGAAGTTAATGGGTTGTATTGGATTGTAATAGGTGAGGTTGGATCAGAGGGTCCTGTAGGTTGGTTCTGAAGCATATTCCAGAGAGGTGCTTCATTTGGTGAAGGTTGGAAAAATGAAGACCTTGGTGAATTGGGTGGTGAAGTGGTTTGTGTGGCTGGTTGGGACTCTGGGATAGGAGTGAGTGGGTTGGAGGTATGTTTCAGCATAGCAGAGATAGGGAGTGCATCAAATGTATCTAAATCATCATCAGAAGCAATAGCAGACTTACTTGATGATCGTGCTGAAGACCGAGTCACTCTGACAGGAGTCTCAACCCTTCTGATCACTTGAGCAGCAGGTTCCACCCTTGTAGGATTTACGACAAGTCTGACTTGTTTCTTCTTCTTCTTGAGAGGAGAAGGACCATCATCATTATCACCATCATTGCCATCATCTGGCTTACTGGTTACATCATGTTTCCTCTTTGGCTGGTCAGCCTTCTTCTTCTTCTTCTGAGGGCCATCAGATTCCTCAGAGGATTCTTTTAAGACCATTTTCCTCTGAACTTTCCTCTTGCGAGGAGAGTCAAACTCTTGAGCTGGCGGCAGTCTTCTGAAGAATTCATCTAGATCAATTTCAAAGCCTTGAGACCTTAGGTCTTCAACATAGCACTTAATAGCTTCAGGATTGTCTGCCTGTGTCCACAGAGGGTAGTCATTCAGAGGCACCCTTCTCCGTCTGATTTCAGAAGATGTGTCTTCATGAGCAGGGGCGATTTTCTTCTGGACCAAGCCCATCTTCTTCAGAGAATTTGCAGTGAAGACATCACTGACAATGGTGGTCAGATCCTCTACGCATCCAGCATTAACCAGATCTTGCACCAGGTTGCTCTCAATGAAGAGATCTGATAGCAATCTCCCAAAAGGGATATACTTGATTGCTGACTTGATGGAGGCAGTAGTTCTAGACTTCTTGATACACTCCTTCAAGTAAGAGAACAGGAAGTAGGGAAGGCAGATCTTCTTCTTGTCTTGGATGAAAAACAACATCGCCTTCTGGTTGAAGTTGATGTAGTCTGGGGAATTGCCCTTTGGTCTCTGGTTGATGCAGTTGAGTAGAATCTTGTGCCAGATTCTGAGCTTGGGATGAAGGTCCAGTACCTTGTAATCAGTCTTGCCCGGTTTGTATGTGGTGTACAGGGCTTTGTTGATTGTATCCTTGGTGTTGGGTTTCAGCTTCGATTCTGTCAGTTGAAATCGATACCCATTTGCAGTTTCTGCACCCAGCAGATTCACAAATGACTTCTCCGTGATGATGATCCTCCTTCCAAGAATGTAGGATACCACCTGAGTGTCATCGCAGTCAGCGTGCTTCCAGAATTCCTTGATCAATTTGTCATACACCGGTCCTCGAAGCCTGTTGAGGTAATTTTCCCAGCCTTGAACACGGACTTCAGGACGAAGATCATACCCATTTGTAGCCAGATTGTCGAGGTCGAATCTCCATTCTGCCAGTACTTGAAGTTCCTCAGGAGCATACACACAATGAACGGAACAGCCTCGTTCGGCGATAGGAATCATCTGCTCTTGAGTTTGACCTTGATCAGGAGCTTCAGGACCCAATTGGCCTGTAGCTTGACCTACTACCATGTGAGGAAAACTTGTGGCTTCAGCGGCTTCATTTCTGGTTTGTCTCACCATTGTTGAGCGGTTGAAGGTTTTGGGTAGAAGATGAAGATGATGAATATAGAGAGAGAGAGAGAGATCGTGGGTGAGAGGTTTTGAAAAACTGAAGAGAGAGAATGTAAAACCTTAAGTGTAAGAGAACGTGTGTGCATAGTGGGTTTTTAAAAGTAACCGTTGTTGATCAAAAAGCAGGATAAAATCAACGGTTAAAAATTAAAGACATCATAGTAACAGTAAATACACATATCACACGCAGGAGAGAAGCACATCTACACATATTATGACAGACTGTCACACAGGCACAAGGAACTATGCATCAGAGATACTGACACACGTGTTACTGTCTCAGCTTCAGAGTCAGCACCAATGGGTACATACACTCTGATGGAGTTACCTTCTGGACTAGACATCTTCTGATTAAGAAGTATCATAGTCAGAGGTTCTGATCCATCTTCACTCTGGAAAAAAGTCCATATTCAGATTTTTCAGAATAAAATTAAATCTATCCTCTGCTAAGGGCTTTGTAAAGATATCTGCCCATTGATGGTCAGTATCAACAAACTTCAGAAGAAGTACGCCCTTTTGTACATAATCTCTAATAAAGTGATACTTTACCTCAATGTGCTTTGCCCTTGAATGTAAGATAGGATTCTTACTCAAAGATATTGCAGCAGTGTTATCACAATAGATTGGGATATTGCTCTCAAGGATCTGATAATCCTCCAGCTGATGTTTCATCCATAGCATCTGGGTGCTGCATATTGCTGCTGAGATATATTCTGCCTCTGCAGTGGATAGTGCAATGGTTGATTGCCTCTTACTTGCCCATGAGACTAAATTGCTTCCCAGAAATTGACAATTTCCAGAAGTGCTTTTTCTCTCTGTTCTATCTCCAGCATAATCAGCATCACAATAACCTGAAAGCTTATACTCTGATGTTTTCTTATACATCAAGCCAAGGTTAGTGGTGCCTTTCAGATACCTTAGGATCCTCTTAACAGCAGTTAAGTGGGTTTCCCTTGGATCTGATTGAAAACGAGCACATAAATGAACACTGAACAATATATCTGGCCTAGATGCAGTTAAGTAAAGGAGTGAACCTATCATACCACGATAGAGTTTCTGACATACTTTACCACTCTCATCTTCTTTCTCCAGAATGCATGTAGGATGCATTGGAGTCTTGGCCATTGTAGATTCCAGCATATTGAACTTCTTCAGAAGTTCTTTAGTGTACTTGCTCTGATGGATATATGTTCCTTCTGGTGTTTGATCAACTTGTATTCTCAGAAAGTTTTTTAGTTCTCCCATCATACTCATCTCAAATTCAGCCTGCATCATCTCAGAAAATTCTTTGCATAGAGATTGATTAGCAGAACCAAATATAATATCATCAACATAAATTTGCACAATTAAGATATCATCTTTATAAGTTTTGCAAAAGAGAGTTGTATCTACTTTACCCCTTACAAACTCATTCTCCAGAAGGAATGAGCTGAGTCTCTCATACCATGCTCTGGGAGCTTGCTTCAGACCATAGAGTGATTTCTTCAATTTGAACACATGGTCTGGTTTCTTTTCATCTTCAAAACCTGGGGGTTGATGAACATAGACTTCCTCTGAAATATAACCATTTAGGAAGGCACTCTTCACGTCCATCTGATGTAGAACTATGTTGTGATTCACTGAGAAGGAGATCAACAGTCTGATTGCTTCTAGTCTTGCTACAGGAGCAAATGTTTCAGTGTAGTCTATTCCTTCCTGCTGGCTGTAGCCTTGAGCAACTAGCCTCGCCTTGTTTCTGACTACATCTCCTTTCTCATTCAACTTGTTTCTGAACACCCATTTTGTTCCAATTACATGGACACTCTCAGGCTTCTTCACTAAGCTCCAAACATCGTTCTTGGAGAATTTATTCAATTCTTCTTCCATGGCCAGAATCCAATCCTTGTCCTGAAGAGCTTCATCTATGGATTTGGGTTCAAGTAAGGACACTAATCCTTTCAGACTAAGCAAGGTCTCTTCAGAGGGTCTGAAGGCTGATCTGGTTCTGACTGGTTCGTCTTTGTTGCCCAGAATCAATTCCTTAGGATGAGCTGCAGTGATTCTGCTCTTCTTCAGAGTTTGTGAATCAGAGGGACCAGCTTCTTCTTCTGGTTTATTTTCCTCTGGCTCAGCTTCCTCTGGAGCTTTGCCTTTGTCAGAAACATTTATGCTCATATCTGCAAACTTCTCAACTAGCTTTGACTGGTCAGAGTCAAGCTTATCGTCAAATCTAACATGAATAGACTCTTAAATAGTCTTAGCATCAATATTATAAAATCTAAAACCTTTAGATCTTTCAGAATAACCAAGTAATAGACATTTAGAAGACTTAGCATCAAATTTATGCAATCTATCCTTAGTATTAAGAACATAACAAACACAACCAAAAGGATGAAAGTAAGAAATGTTGGGTTTTATGTTCTTCCACAATTCATAGGGAGTCTTATTCAGAATTGGTCTCACAGAGATTCTGTTCTGAATGTAACATGCTGTATTTACTTCCTCTGCCCAAAAGTGCTTGGCCATGCCAGTTTCTTGGAGCATGGTTCTTGCCATCTCCTGAAGAGTTCTGTTCTTCCTTTCAACAACACCATTTTGTTGAGGAGTTCTGGGACAAGAGAAATCATGTGCAATTCCATAGGAATCAAACAGACTCTCAAACTTGTCATTCTCAAACTCTCCACCATGGTCACTTCTGACACGCACAATTCTACAAGCCTTCTCGTTTTGCACTTGGGCTATGAAGGTAGAGAATACAGCATGAGACTCATCCTTGCGGGTTAGAAACTTTACCCATGTCCAGCGGCTATAGTCGTCAACGATGACCATCCCATATCTCTTGCCACCTATAGACTCAGTTTTCACTGGTCCAAAAAGGTCGATATGCAGAAGTTCCAACGACCTTGAGGTTGAGACAACATTCTTTGCCTTGAAAGGGACTTTAGTGAATTTGCCTTTCTGACATGCTTCACAAAGAGCGTCTGAAGCAAACTTCAGATTAGGTAAGCCCCTGACAAGGTTTAGCTTGCTCAGCTGAGAAATCTTTCTCATACTGGCATGCCCTAACCGTCTATGCCATACCCACTGCTCTTCATTAACAGACAGAAGGCACTTCACATTCTGAGCCTCCTACTCAGATAATCTGATCTTATAAATGTTGTTCTTCCTCTTGCTGTTAAACAGAACAGAGCCATCTGTAATTCAGGTTCCCTCTGATACGATTGTCCTACACGATGCTGGGACAAGAGGTTCGACAATCGCTTAACAATAAACAAAACTTAACAACAAAACAATAACACTGAGAAGTTGTTAACCCAGTTCAGTGAAAAACTTTCACCTACGTCTGGAGGGTTTGCACCCAAAGAAAGGAAATCCACTATCTCAAGATTCAGGAATTACAGACACTCATGAACACCTCAGTTCATAGTTCACTTCCTAATCTACCCAGTGTATTTCTACTTAGAATCTCAACCTAAGTATGAGAGCCCCTCTCACTTCCTCTCAATCACTGCCACAGTGATTGGTAAACACAATGAACAATCAGAGTTTGAATGTAATCAAACAACACAGAACCCTTCTTTGCTTTATAGAATCAGCGAGCAAAGAGGATTCACAAATAACAAAGAACGAAGCACACTAACAAATCCTAAAACACACGATCTCTCTCTATCAGCTTCGGTCGTCTTCACGTTTTAGGTCTTCATCCTTTTATAGACTTCAGCAGCGGTAGCATGGGCTTTAGGGTTAGCACGGGCTGAAGAAACAGATTCCAATAACAGCAATTTGAAAACGCAATCTTGATAGATTCGGTTTCTTACTGCACAAGTAAAGATAGAAATCAATCTTTTAACAAAGATTGTTTCAACAAATAACAACCCAACAACTAAAACCCTTCTGAGATAGTTACTTGCTCCTCAAGTAACTCAAAACATATCTTCAACAAATCTTCAGAAGGCCCATAACAGAAACACAAGCTGAGGACTGATGTCCTAGCCTCACGAGGTCAGATGCCACGGCATCTGCTTCGACAATCAGTTGTTTTGACAAAATGCAAGGCAACATGTTCCAACAATCTCCCCCTTTGTCAAATTTTGTCTAAAACAACTCACAATCAGAGAGGATAAAAAACTAGAGAGACAATTCTCCCCCTTAGTCAGAGCTCCCCCTCAAACTGATGCATCTACACAACCAACTACCATACTTCAGAAGACATAGTCGGAACAACCACTTAGCAGCACAAACACAAAACCAAAGGTACAATCAGCCTTAGCACATGATGACACCAAAATAGATTAGCTTGAACATCATCGTATCAGAAATACTACCATCTGAAGCTGGCAGCACATACCCAGAAGTACAGCTAACAGAAATACTGCTCATCAGAAGCACCGTCAGAAATACCGCTCATCAGAAGTAACATTTCAGAAAACAAACATAGCCATCGTCTTGAACTTGTCTTCAGACCAGAGCTAACACTATCAGAACACACATAGCACAGTAGAAACAGAAGCAACTTCACCTAACTTCTGAGAACATGAACATCTGAACCAAAACAAACTTCTGGAGGGTTGTAATCTGCGAACATCTGAACAGAACCAACTTCCACTAACTTCTGAACATAAACAACTTCTGAACCACAAACTTCTGAACATAAACAACTTCTGAACCACAAACTTCTGAAAATAAACAACTTCTGAACCACAAACTTCTGAAAATAAACAACTTCTGAACCACAAACTTCTGAAAACTCAAACATCTGAAAACACTGTTCACACACTTCTGAAACTTCAAAAACAGCTGAAAACATCTGTCACTTAAACATCTGAACAAAACACATGCATACTAGCAACTACTCCCCCTTTTTAGCACAAATTTGCAAAGGGTGCACGAATACAGCAGAAACAAAACAAACTAGTCTTCAGAACTGGAGTCCTTTCCTGCACTACACTCTTCAGATCCGTCCTCCTCTTCATTACTCACATTCGGAGCAGCAGCACGGTGTTCACCATCTTGACGTTCTTCTTCCTGTAGCTTGAGTAGCAACGCATCAACTCTGAGCTTCCTGGCAGTGCTCACCCTGATTGTCTCCTGCAAGGCCTTGGAAACCTCCAGTAATTCAGCAATGATGGCCTTAGCGTCAGATTCAGTCACAGGAGGAGCAGATGTCCTGCTGGTTGGTAAGGCAATGTCTAGAACATGTGACTCCATAAACAAACGGTGATCCAAAGTGATTGGAACTCCACGAGACATAGCCACATCATCTGCCCTCAGAATCTGAGGATGTTGCTTTAAGATTATCTCAGTAAGAAGTGAAGGAAATGAAACAGGCAGCTTCACAGCACAAGTATCAGCATGCTTCAATGTCTGCTCAAACACAAAAGTTCCAAAGTCAAAAGCCATAGACTTGCCAATCCTATAGATCAATTTGGCAAGCGTTGCAGAAACACCAGAAGTATGTTGAGTAGGAACCCAATTCACAGCACCAATCCGGTTAAGAATAGCATACTTCACACTCAGATTTCCAGTAGACAACAACTTTTTGCTGGGCCACTTCTTCACATGACCGGCAGTAAGCTCCTTGGCAACATCATCCATGGACACTTCTTCATCAACAAATTCAATAGCACTCCGTCCAAGTGCTTGATTGATCACAGCAGGGGAAAACAATACACATTCAGCCCGTACATAGACTTTTCTGAACTCTGCACTATCAGGAAGTCCCACATCAACAGAGAGATTCACCAGGAACTCTCTCACAAGCTTCTCATAGCACCTTCCAACATTCTGAATAGTCTTCATCAAACCTGCTTTCTCAATAAGTGCAATAACATCTCTGCATTCAAGAACATCAGAACCAACATCCCTTTCCTTGGCCATTCTTCTCTTGCAAACAAACTTCCACTTCTGAACATTCTCTTCTAAGTGGAAGGACACTCTATCAATAGGGACAGCAAGAACATTCTGAGGAACACGCTTACCAGAAAACTTCTTTTTATCAGAAGATCGAATGTCCTGAACACCGACTTCAACATCTGACTCAGAGTCTTCAACTTCAACTGGAATCTTCCTCTGCTTCTTCTCAGTGGGAGCCTTTGCTTCCTTTTGCTTCCCCTTACTCTTCACACTGGCCTGTCTGGATTTCTTTGATGGAGTAGGTGTGATCTCAGGAGAAGAAGTCCTTCTTTTCTTCTTCATTCTCGCAGCAACACTATCAGCAAAAGTCTCAGTCAGAGGAACATCATCAGAAGCATCATCAGAGATGTTCTGAACAGAGGCTGGATCAGCATCCTTCGACGAGGATGAAACAGAGATATTAGGCGTGGTAGCATCGCCTGAATTTTCAGGAGGCGATTTCACTGGAGAATCTTCATCATTGATTTCTTCTTCGTCAGGAACATCCTCAAGGATAGGAACATTCGGAGCTTTGCTATTCTTGACCTGTGATTTGTAGACCTTACACGTTGGGTTTCTTGATCGCATCTTCTTGGAGGCTTTCTTGGACACAGAAGACGGTTGAGAAGGATCACTCTTCAAACCCATACACTTGACTCCTTTAGCAGTTCTTTCAATCTTGGCCTTGACAGATTCCTTCTTTCCTGAACTTTAAGACATGACGAATCGAGAGGAAATACAAGCAAAGTACAGAACAATGAAACAGATTTGCAAATCAGAGATGATGAGTCTTGAAGAAGATAGATGCACAAGCGGTTGAGAGAACACAATTTGCCCGTTGGAGGTAGTTATAGGAAATGTGAACCATGAAGTAACTTTCTCTCTGCTGATGTCACAACGGCTGTTAATGATGACCAAAAATAAACTAGTCGTTGACACACTAGGGCACGCTAATTGCTATGCATCAGAAAGACAAATCCCTAGACTTCCTCTTAATTTTTCAAAAGTGATAGCATCAAGGGGTTTTGTGAAAATATCAGCCAACTGCTTGTCAGTTGTCACATGCTCCAAGTTGACAATTTTATCCTCCACCAAGTCTCTAATGAAATGATGTCTAATATCAATATGCTTGGTCCTGCTATGCTGTATGGGATTCTTGGAAATATTGATTGCACTGAGATTGTCGCAGTACAATGTCATGACATCCTGTTCAACATCATACTCTTTCAACATTTGCTTCATCCACATGAGTTGAGTACAACTACTTCCGGCTGCAATATACTCTGCTTCAGCTGTAGACAATGAGACACAATTCTGCTTCTTGCTAAACCATGAAATCAAATTATTCCCTAGGAAGAAACATCCACCAGATGTGCTCTTTCTATCATCTGCACTACCGGCCCAATCTGCATCACAGAAACCAACTAAAGAAGAATTTGTATCATGAGTATAGAGAATACCATAGTTACTCGTGCCATTGATGTACTTGATAATTCTCTTGACTTGTAGCAGATGACTAGCCTTAGGAGCTGCTTGAAATCTTGCACATACACCAACTGCAAAGGTGATATCTGGTCTGCTAGCAGTGAGATACAACAAGCTTCCAATCATGCTTCTATAGAGACTTTGATCAACATCTTCTCCTTGCTCATCTTTGGACATCTTGATGTGTGTAGCAGCAGGAGTTCTCTTGTGACCAGCCTTTTCAAGACCAAATTTCTTGACTAGGCCTTTAGCATACTTACTCTGAGATATGAACATAGAATCCTCCATTTGTTTGACTTGTAGTCCTAGAAAATAGTTCAATTCACCAACTAGGCTCATCTCAAATTCAGATTTCATTTGTCGGACGAAATGCTCCACCATTGAGTTTGACATTCCTCCAAAGACAATGTCATCCACATAAATCTGTGCTATCATGAGCTTACCTCTGTCATTCTTCACAAACAGAGTTTTATCAATTCCACCCTTGCTGTACCCATTGCTTACAAGAAATTCAGTTAACCTTTCATACCAAGCCCTAGGTGCTTGCTTCAAACCATACAAGGCCTTCCTCAACTTGTACACATGATCTGGATGATGCGGATCTGTAAATCCTTTAGGTTGTTCATCATAGACTTCTTCATTCAAATAACCATTCAGAAAAGCACTCTTCACATCCATCTGATAAAGTCTGAACTTCAAAAGACAAGCAACACCTAACAAGAGTCTTATAGATTCCAGTCTAGCTACTGGAGCAAAGGTCTCATCAAAATCAACTCCTTCTATCTGAGTATATCCTTGAGCAACAAGCCTTGCTTTATTCCTTGTGACTGTTCCAGCTTCATCTGATTTGTTCTTGAAGATCCACTTAGTGCCAATGATGTTTACTTCTTCAGGTGTAGGCACTAACTCCCACACTTCATTTATTCTGAACTGCTCTAGCTCTTCTTGCATAGCATTTATCCAGTATTCATCAGTGAGAGCTTCATTAACATTCTTGGGTTCTATCTTAGAGATGAAACAACTGTGAGCAATTATACTTCTGGATCTGGTAGTCACCCCTTCTTGAAGATTACCAATAATGTTTTCTTGAGGATGATTCTTCTGAACCCTGATTGATGGAGCTTTGTTTGTTGTGATATCTTTGTCTTCCTTTTCATCAGCACTTGTTTCTGACTCATTGTCGAGGGCGGTTGCTGGAGCATTAGCTGGAACATCAGCACCATCATCATCTTCATTCAGAACTGCTTCTTCCTTCTTGCTTGGTTCATCATCCACAGTCACATTCACAGATTCCATCATGGTCCTTGTGCGAGAGTTAAAAACTCTATAAGCTTTGCTGTTCATAGAATACCCCATGAAAATTCCTTCATCACTTCTAGGATCAAGCTTCCTCTTAGGATCACGATCTGCAAGAATATAATATTTACTTCCAAATATGTGAAAGTATTTTACAGACGGCTTTCTACCTTTCCATAGCTCATATTGTGTAGAGGATGTCCCTGCCCTGATGGTGACTCTATTATGTATGTAACAAGCAGTACTCATGGCTTCAGCCCAGAATTGGTGTGGAATCTTCTTAGCATGTAACATTACTCTAGTTGATTCCTGGAGAGTTCTATTTTTCCTTTCAACAATTCCATTCTGCTGTGGAGTGATGGGGGCAGAAAATTCATGGCTAATACCTTCAGTTCCACAGAACTCCAAGAATTTTGAATTCTCAAACTCTCTTCCATGATCACTTCTGATTCTTACAATCACACAGTCCTTCTCATTCTGAAGTCTCAAACATAAATTCTTGAATATTTCAAAATTCTCTGATTTTTCTCTCATAAATTCAACCCATGTATACCTTGAAAAATCATCTACACAGACAAACACATACCTTTTTCCTCCCAAGCTTTCAACCTGCATGGGACCCATGAGATCCATGTGAAGCAATTCCAGAACCTTCGTCGTGGTCTGATGCTGGAGCATCTTGTGTGGCACCTTGGTTTGCTTACCAATCTGACATTCTCCACATAGCTTTCCTTCTCCCAAGCTCAAATTGGGGAATCCCCTTATTGCTTCATCAGCAATGATCTTTTGCATGCTCCTGTAGTTGAGATGTCCTAGTCTTTGATGCCATACATTCACCTCATCTTCTTTAGTTAACAAACATCTGGAAACATGAGCTTTTTCTTCTGATGTCCACATGTAACAGTTGTCCTTTGATCTGACTCCTCTCATCACAACTCTCTCATCGTCAGTGGTCACAACACATTCTATCTTATTGAACTTCACATCATACCCTTGATCACACAGTTGACTTATGCTAATTAGGTTGGCAGTTAAGCCATTTACAAGTAACACATTGTTCAAGTTAGGAGATTCTGTGCTAACAAGCTTTCCTACTCCCTTGATCTTTCCTTTAGCTCCATCTCCAAAAGTGACATAGTTGGTGGAGTGACTTCTGATATCTTGCAAGAAGCTCTTGTTTCCTGTCATGTGCTTTGAGCAGCCACTATAAAAATACCAATCTTCCTTTGATGATGCTCTGAAGGACGTGTAAGCTACCTGACATCTGACTTCACCCTTGGGCTTCCATTCCTTCCTCATCTGAACAGGTTTTTATCGTGCATCTGAGGATAACCAAATAACCTGTAACAGTAGGGCTTTATGTGACCATTCTTACCACAGTAGTGACACTTCCAAGGTACAATCTTCTCAAGCTTGAGCTGGGATTTCACATGTTGAGGTACATGTCTGGGCAATGAATCTGACAACTGATAATTTCTAGGCTTCTTGAATTCAGTTTGTTTCGCAGCAGACACAAATTTCTTTGAACCTTTCTGATTTTCTTTGTTTGCAGTTCTATAGTCAAAGCCAATTCCCTTCAAACTCCCTCCTTGCTTGCTAGTTTCCTTCAGAATTTCATCAAGCATATCAGAACCACTGTTCAACATTCTAACAGATTTGTGAGTAGCTTCAAGCTTTCTTGTCAGAGTTGTCACTTCCTCTTGAAGTCCTGCATTAATCAACACTAGATTAGCCTTTTCCATAACATCAGCATTATTAAACTTACTTTGCCATTCCTCCAGATCTTCCTTCAGCTTTGTGCTGAGCTCTTTCAGCCTTTCATTCTGAGAGACAAGTTGTTCTATCTCACTTTGCTTTTCTCTCACAAGTTTACATGCTTCTTCCCACTTGATGTGTAGCAGCTTGTAAGTCTCAGCCAGTTCCTCATCTGTAATGTCCTCATCACTTGTATCAGACTCATAGACAGTTCCAGAGAAAGCATTGACTTTGTTTGCAGATATCTCCTCCTCATCTTCAGTGTCTTCATCTGACCAAGTTACCATCATACCTTTCTTCTGCTTCTTTAGATAAGTGGCGCATTCAGATCTGATGTGACCATATCCTTCACATTCATGACACTGCACTCCTTTATTCTGACCAGATTTTTCGTCTTCTTTGGTCTTCCTCTGTGAATTAGTAAATTTGGGTTTGTTATCGAACTTCATGTCCTGGACATTAGGCCTGGTTCTTTTATCAATCTTTCTCAATGCTCTGTTGAATTTTCTTGCTAGCATGGCCAGAGCCTCAGTCAGATTTTCACCCTCACAATCTTCATCATCACCTTCATCAGTGTTTGACACAAAAGCAATACTCTTATTCTTCTTCTCAGATTTTCCACTCAGTTGCAACTCAAATGTCTGCAAAGAGCCAATAAGTTCATCAACCTTCATGTTCTCAATGTCTTGAGCCTCCTCAATTGCAGTGACTTTCATAGCAAACTTCTGAGGAAGAGATCTCAGGATCTTCCTTACAAGCTTCTCATCTGACATAGGTTCTCCCAAAGAAAATGAAGCATTAGACAAGTCACGGACACGCATGTGGAATTCTGAAATAGTCTCTTCTTCAGTCATCATCAGATTTTCAAATTGAGTAGTAAGCATCTGAAGCCTTGACATCCTCACTCGAGTAGTTCCTTCATGTGCAGTTTTCAGAATTTCCCAAGCATCCTTTGCCACAGTACACGTATTGATCAGCCTAAACATATTCTTGTCAACTCCATTAAAAATAGCATTTAGAGCCTTTGAATTTCCAAGTGCAGCTTCATCTTCAACACTGGTCCATTCTTCTTCAGGTTTTTCAACAACAGTAGTAGAGGTGCCTTCAACCTCAGCCTTAGTGGGGTGCTTCCAACCCTTGACAATAGCTTTCCAAGTCTTGTTGTCAATCGATTTGAGAAAGGCTGTCATGCAAACCTTCCAGTAGTCATAGTTAGTACCATCCAGAATGGGTGGCCTATTGACTGATCCTCCCTCCTTGTTATCCATGAGAACTTGAATAAACTCCCTGGAGCTCACCCAACCAGAACAGGGTGCCTGCTCTGATGCCAATTGTAATTCAGGTTCCCTCTGATACGATTGTCCTACACGATGCTGGGACAAGAGGTTCGACAATCGCTTAACAATAAACAAAACTTAACAACAAAACAATAACACTCAGAAGTTGTTAACCCAGTTCAGTGAAAAACTTTCACCTACGTCTGGAGGGTTTGCACCCAAAGAAAGGAAATCCACTATCTCAAGATTCAGGAATTACAGACACTCATGAACACCTCAGTTCATAGTTCACTTCCTAATCTACCCAGTGTATTTCTACTTAGAATCTCAACCTAAGTATGAGAGCCCCTCTCACTTCCTCTCAATCACTGCCACAGTGATTGGTAAACACAATGAACAATCAGAGTTTGAATGTAATCAAACAACACAGAACCCTTCTTTGCTTTATAGAATCAGTGAGCAAAGAGGATTCACAAATAACAAAGAACGAAGCACACTAACAAATCCTAAAACACACGATCTCTCTCTATCAGCTTCGGTCGTCTTCACGTTTTAGGTCTTCATCCTTTTATAGACTTCAGCAGCGGTAGCATGGGCTTTAGGGTTAGCACGGGCTGAAGAAACAGATTCCAATAACAGCAATTTGAAAACGCAATCTTGATAGATTCGGTTTCTTACTGCACAAGTAAAGATAGAAATCAATCTTTTAACAAAGATTGTTTCAACAAATAACAACCCAACAACTAAAACCCTTCTGAGATAGTTACTTGCTCCTCAAGTAACTCAAAACATATCTTCAACAAATCTTCAGAAGGCCCATAACAGAAACACAAGCTGAGGACTGATGTCCTAGCCTCACGAGGTCAGATGCCACGGCATCTGCTTCGACAATCAGTTGTTTTGACAAAATGCAAGGCAACATGTTCCAACACCATCGATCTGACTTACAGCCCGGCAGGACTTTTGATTGAATATAACATCATAACCCTTGTCAGCTAATTGACTTATAGACAATAAGTTATGTGTTAAGCCGTCTACCAATAACACATTATCAATGCATGGACTACTATCTACACAAATAGTACCAGTACCAACAATTTTACCCTTTTCATTTCCTCCAAAGCCAACTTCGCCTCCAGGCTTAAGTTTTAGCTCTTGGAACATACGCCTTTCTCCCGTCATGTGACGCGAGCATCCACTGTCCAGATACCATGATTGGTGTTTCAGTGGAGCTATCAAGGATATCTGCAACATAGATAATCTTGTCCTTAGGTACCCACTTTCTGGGTCCTCTCTTGTTAGTTATCCCAGAGGTTCTGATCACCTTGGGTTTCTCAGCATGATAATGTAAAGGAATTTTTGCATGATATTTAGACATGGAGAAAGATCCCTTTTTAAGAGGGGCTTTAGCAACTTTAGCAGGTAAAGGATCAGGCAATATGGTACCAGAGGGAACAAAGCATTCATACAAGGATTTAGCTTTAGACACAGAGGGCTCATTTCTAATAGGTTTAGAATAGCCAATGCCATGCATTCCATTTCTGCTTACGCCATAGATCATTGAAGCCATTAAGCTTCTATCTACGCTTTTAGCCAGGAACCTTTGAAAAGACTTTTCATACTTAGATTCATTTCTACAATCAGAGGCATCACAAGCAACTATTTCTTCTAACTTAGCGATCTGGTTCTTAAGCACAGAGTTAGAATTGATCAAAGCATGATTATCATTTTTCAAATCAGAAATAATTTTTTCATGTTCAGAAGGAGTCTTAGAAGCAGCAGATAAGTCCTTTTTCAACTTTTTATGCTTAGACAATAAGGAGTTATACTTATCCATGATATCAGACAAAGCATGTTTTAGTTCAGAGGTAGAGAAAGAAGCGAATACCTCATTTTCATCGTCTGAGTTAGGATCTCCTTCTGATTCTGAGTCAAAGTCAACAGCTTCCTTTGACTCTGCTCCTTTGTCTTTGACAATAGCCATGAGTCCTTGGACTTCACCATCAGAGTCAACATCCTCTGACTCTGACTCATCAAATGTCACCATCAGACTCTTCTTCGTCTTGAAGTGCTTCTTTGGCTTCTTGTCCTTCTTCAATTTTGGACAGTCACTTTTGTAGTGCCCAGATTCTTTGCACTCATAGCATGTGACTTCCTTAAGTGATGACTTCTTCTGGCCTAAGGATTCAGACTTTCCTTTTGCCTTTCCAGAGCCTTTGTACTTGCTCTGCCTGTGCTTCCAGATGCGGTTGAGTCTCTTGGAGATCAGAGTCAGCTCATCTTCATCAGAATCTTCTGATGCTTCTTCAGATTCTTCTGCTTCAGCTTGGAGAGCCTTTGACTTTTCAGCCTTAGCCTTCTCAGATTTGGATTTCAAGGCTATGGACTTTTTCCTCAGATCTTGCATCTCAGAGCGCTTTAGCTCATGACATTTCAAAATGCTGATGAGTTCTTCTAAACTCATATTCTCGACATCTCTCGTGAGCTCTATTGAAGTCACTAAAGGCATCCAGCTTTCAGGAAGACTCCTGAGAACCCTTATGACATGATCTTTTGTTGTGTAGCTCTTGTTGAGAGGTCTTATACCAGCTACAAGCAACTGAAATCTGGAGAACATTTCTTAAATGGACTCATTTGGCTCCATGATGAAGGATTCATATTTTTGGATCAAAGACAATGCCTTTGATTCTTTGACTTTCTTGTTTCCTTCATGAGACATCTTCAGAGATTCAAAAATGCCTTTTGCAAACTCACGATCTGTAATCTTCTGGTACTCCTCATAAGAAATAGCACTTAGAAGAATTGCTCTTGCTTTGTGATGTTGCGAGTACAGCTTCTTTTGATCTGCATTCATCTCTGACCTTGGGATCTTCTTGCCATCTGCATCAACTGGACGCTCATAGCCATCCACAATAATATCCCAGAGATCTGCATCGAAACCCAGAAAGAAACTTTCCAGTCTATCTTTCCAATATTCGAACCTTTGACCGTCGAACATGGGAGGCTTTGCGTTGTAACCATCTCATTGAGTTTCACTGGTGGTGGCAGCCATTGTTTTTCACACCGACCCGGATCACTGAACATTGTTAGGTGTGGTAATCAGAACTTGCGCTCTGATACCAATTGAAGGTATGAAAAACGGTAGAAAGGGGGGGTTTGAATAACGTTTTCAAAATAAAGCTTCCACCTTAAAGATTTTGACAAATCTTTCGAGACCTTAAGTGCTAAAGATAAGAGATAGAAAAGCACACAAGGATTTTATCCTGGTTCACTTGATAAATCACTCAAGCTAATCCAGTCCACCCGTTAAGGTGATTTCTTCCTTCTTAGAATGAAGGCAATCCACTAATCAGGTAAGAGTTACAACTGCACTTGAAACCTACAAGTGACTAACAATTACACTGACTTAGCTCACACTAAGATTCACTCTCTTAGTCTTCTCTAGGATCCGATCAACCTTGATCTCCTAAAGGAACTAAACAAACTGTTTAATCAAAGAATGTTTACAAGAGATTTGCTTCTAAAAAGCTAATAGTAAACACAATGAATTTCAGATGAAAGAATGCTTGAAGGTTTTTGAATATAGCTTGTGCTTATGTAAATTCTTCCAACCGCATCTTTCAGACTTCAGCCTCTATTTATACTCCAAGGATTAGGGTTTGAACGCTGCATGGGAATGCTACCGTTGGAGGGCAGTTCTGGAAATTCCAGCTTCTGCTGTGGCTGAGAACGTTAGGTAGGTCGTCAGGATGGTACAATTGCTTTTGTACTTGGATAGTGACTTGACCTTTAAACCTAGGAGACTTCTGATCAGGGGAAAGTTTCATGTTGGAACTTGTGAAGCCGGTTGATCAGAGTCAGAGGGAAGGCACAGATCCTCTAACCGTTGTATCTTCTGATTCTGAACTCAGAGGGAAGTACAAGGTCTTCAGAGTTTCTTGCTTCTGGACATCAGAGTTTCCACTATTCAGCTTCTGGATCTTCAGAGTCTTCTACACCATCAGAACATCTGAGCCTTCAGTGTTTCTTGGTTGTCAGAACTTCTGGATCTTCAGAGCTTCTAGTGACTGAGTCCACATCAGAGTTTGTGTAGCTTCAGAACTTCTGAAGCTTTTCCACTGTTCATATTGAACATGGTCAATGCGAAAGCGTTGCTTGGATCACTCTTTATACACAGTGCTTCTGATTTGTGTGAGATTAAGTAGAGGTCAGAGCCTGTAAATAGCACACTCAGAAAAACACGTTAGAGTACCACAATTGTTCATATCAAAAGGTTAACTTGTAATCATCAAAACATAGAGTTGTACTACTAGATCAAAACTTGATCTTACAACCTCGCGTTGTGCCATATTGTAGACAGTTTCCCAAACTTGATACAAGAGATCAGTGAGTCCCGTCAGGCAAAGACCTTCATGTCCAGATACCTTGGTGAAACGAGGGCATTGTCACCCAGTTTCTCAGTCTTGACTACTCCTATCTCTTGGAGTTGAACGGATCGTTGCTGATTGATCCTTTCAGTTCTTCTTTGAATGATTTCCATTTCAACCTTAGTGTAAGGTGACTTGCTTCCCTTCTTGGAAGGAGCTTTGGATGAGGTTGCAAGAACTCCGACCATTTTGGTTTTTGGAAGATGAAGAAGTTTTGCAGAGGAAATAGGGTTGCTTTACTTGGAAGAGAAAGAGAGAGCAAATTGCAAATGGGGTAGCGTGTGTGATGTTTACAAAATCTCTTAGGGATATGGTTGAATGAGAATATGAAATGATGGTTTTGGAAGTATGTGCCATGACAGTTTTCTTTGGAGAGAGAAAATATTAAACAAATAGGTTGTGGTTACACGCGCGGTTAAAGTTTATTGAACAACTGCTCCACATTGAATGTGATGTGACTTTTCAGAAAGAAACTGTTGAAGCACGTGCCCCAGATATGATGACGTTGAACTTTGACAATTGCATTGCCAGCTGTGACTGAACGGTAGTGAAGGTAAATTCATAGTACGATGTAACACTGAACGATTATCATTAGCTTCTTGCTGATGGATATGTTGAACGATACATGATTTAGTTGAACGTTTGATTCATGGAACGGTACCTGCAAAGTAGAAAAGCTATGTTTTCGTATCTTCATTGTACATATTGCATATTGATTCTTTTTGTCAAGTCAGAGAATCTGCCTTCTAGTAATGGTTTTGTGAGAATGTCAGCAAGTTGATCTTCAGTGTAAACATAAGATATATCAATATGTCCTTTTGCAACTAGATCTCTAATGAAGTGATGTTTGATTTCAATATGCTTTATCCTTGAGTGCTGAACTGAATTCTTTGCTATATTGATAGCACTTGTATTATCACGAAGCAAAGGTATGTTGTTCTCATGGATGTTGTAATCTTCAAGTTGATGCTTGATCCAGAGAAGTTGAGTACAGCAAGAACTGGCTGCAACGTACTCAGCTTCAGCAGTAGATAGAGATATGGTGCTTTGTCTTTTGCTAGACCAAGAAACTAAACAGTTTCCTAGAAAATGACATCCTCCACTGGTGCTTTTTCGTTCAACACTATCTCCGGCATAGTCAGCGTCACAATATCCATTTAGCCTGAAATTACTACCTTTCTCATATAATAGACTAAGATTAGCAGTACCTATTAAATATCTAAAAATTCGTTTAACTGCACTAAGGTGTGATTGTTGGGGATTTACCTGGAATCTTGCGCATAGGCAAGCGCTGAACATGATGTCAGGTCTGCTTGATGTAAGGTACAAGAGAGATCCTATCATTTCTCTGTACGATGTTGGATCAACTGGTGAGCTCTCATCGTTCTTGTTCAGAATGGTGTTTGGATACATTGGTGTGCTCATTTCATTTGAATTGTGCATGTTGTATTTCTTGAGCATATCCTTTATGTATTTGGTCTGATGTATGTAGTACTTGTCTTTCTCTTGCTTGATTTGGAGACCAAGGAAGAATTTCAGTTCTCCCATCATACTCATTTCGAATTCACTTTGCATGAGTGTGGAAAATTATTTGCATAGTTTATCACTGGTAGCTCCAAAAATGATGTCATCAACGTATAGTTGCACAAGGATGTAATCGTCCTTCAGTTGTTTTCTGAACAGTGTGTTGTCGATCTTTCCCCTTGAGAAACCGTTCTTCATGATAAAGCTGCTTAGTCGATCGTACCATGCTCTTGGTGCTTGCTTTAAACCATAAAGAGCTTTCTTGAGCTTGAACACATGTTCTGAGGCTGATGGTTCTACAAATCCTAGAGGTTGCTTCACATACATTTCTTCTTCAATTACTCCATTCAGAAAGGCACTTTGGACATCCATTTGATATAATTTGATGGAGTGTTGACATGCAAATGCTAGAAGAATGCGAATTGCTTCAATTCTTGCCACATGAGCAAAAGTTTCTGTGTAGTCAATTCCTTCTTGTTGATTGTATCCTTGAGCTACTAGTCTTGCCTTGTTCCTTGTTACTTTCCCATTTTCATCCATCTTGTTCCTGAAAACCCACTTGGTACCAATGATTGATTTTCCTTTGGGTTTTGGTACAAGTGTCCAGACTTCGTTTCTTTCAAACTGATTCAGTTCTTCTTGCATGGCTAGGATCCATCCTTCATCTTGTAAAGCTTCATCTACGGTTTTAGATTCAATCTCTGAAATGAATTCGCTGTTGGATTCTTCTCTGAAGGCTGATCTTGTCTTGACTTTTTCTGAGGCACTCCCAATAATATGTTCAGGTGGATGATCAGATTTGTATTTCCACTCCTTTGGTAGAGAGATACCACTTGATGTCATTACTTGATCAGACGGTTCTGGAGAATCTGGTTGAGATGGAGTGGACCGTTCTACAGGTGTGACGTCAGAAGGTTGAACTTCCTTGGAGATCTCTTCATCCTCTCGATCAGATAGATCAAGATTTAGAAAGTCTCTTTCCAAACGATCAGTTGATTCGGTTGAGTGATCGTCAAACATGACATTGATGCATTCTTCGACTGCTTTCGTCCTAGAGTTAAAAACTTTGTATGCTTTAGAGTGAGTGGAGTATCCAAGGAGAATCCCATGATCAGACTTGTTGTCAAACTTTCCAACATTGTCCTTGGTGTTGAGGATGAAACACTTGCACCCAAAAGGATGAAAGTATGATACGGTTGGACATCTTCCTCGCTATAGATCATAAGGAGTCTTCTTCAGTAACGGTCGCATGGATATTCTGTTTTGGATGTAGCATGCAGTTTCAATAGCTTCAGCCCAAAAGTACTTAGGTAGTGAGGTTTCACTTAGCATCGTTCTTGCCATTTCTTGAAGTGACCTGTTCTTCTGTTCAGCAACACCGTTTTGCTGAGGGGTTCTAGGAGCTGAGAATTGGTGAGTGATGCTTTCTTGTTCACAGAATTTTTCAAACTCTTCATTTACAAATTATCCTCCTCTATCACCGCGGATGGTTGTGATGCAGTAGTCTTTTTCATTCTGAACTATCTTGCTAAACACTTTGAATGCTTGGAAGGTTTCATCTTTGCTTGTTGGGAAGAACACCCAACAAAATCTTGTGTAGTCATCGATTATGACAAAACAATATCTTCTTCCAGAAATACTAGCTACTCTTGTAGGTCCAAACAAATCCATATGTAAAAGGTCCAGAGGTTTGCTAGTGCTGACAAAGTTTTTAGCGCGACAGGAGGTACGATGTTGTTTGCTTTGAACACAAGCAGAACATGTAACATCAGATTTGATAGTTAGTTTTGGCAGACCACGAACTAAGTCATTACTTATGATTTTAGTGATGGTCCTTAAGGAAGCATGCCCTAGCTTCCTATGCCAAAGCCAAGTATTGTCTTCTGATGATACTAGACAAAATACATTTTGATTTGCCAGATTTTCCAAGTTCGTCTTATATAGATTCCCTTGTCTCTAAGCTTCAAAGATGATCTTGTCATCGGTATCAGTGACACTACACTTCACTTTATTAAAGGAAACAGTGAACTCACTATCACATAATTGACTTATGCTAAGTAGATTGTGTTTTAATCCTTTAACTAACAAAACGTTATTAATCACCGGAAGTGGTTCCTTACCAACATTACCTTCTCCAACAATGAGTCCTTTATGATTCCCTCCAAAGGTAACTGATCCACCGTCCTTTCTAGTTTGGATATTTGGGAACATAGACTTTTCTCCCGTCATGTGACGCGAGCATCCACTGTCCAGGTACCATTGTTGGCGTTTCCTTTGTTCTGTTAAGTAAGTCTGCAACAGAGATAATTGACTTTTTAGGTACCCATATTTTCTTGGGTCCTGAAGGGTTAGTAGCATTTTTAGGAGAAACCTTCTTTTCATAAAAGGTTTTGCTTTCATCTCGCTCAATTATGCAGTTCACAACAAATTTAGTTTGACCAGAATCAGATGATGTAAAAGATATATCGGACATGGTTTCACTAGATGAGGTTGATTCACTATCAAAACCTAATCCGCTTTTATCGTACAGTTCACGACTGTTGCCACACAGTTTAACTAGATTATCATGACCAATGGTGAAAGTAGATAAATCGTCAATTAATATTTTAACTCTTTTCTTTAAGACAACTACTTCTTTAGCAGAATCTTGTTCCTTTAAGGCAGTATTTTCTTTAACTATGTGGTTCTTTTCAGACAAAACCTTTTCATGTTCTAGTTGAAGCTTAGCAAACTGTTTCTTTAGAGCTTTGTATTTTTCAGATAATGCATATGAGTGTTCAAGTAATTCATTGAATTCTTCTTTAAGGTTTTCGGTTTTTACCTCATCGTCATCACCATCGTCTGAACTGTTTGCAGATGCCACGAGTGCAAAGTGTGCATCTTCATCATCGTCTTCATCGTCATCTTTAGAACCGTCCTCAGAGTCATCCCATCCAGCTGCTAAGGCTTTCTTTTTCTTGTAGTATGGTTTCTTGATTGACTTTTTAGCTAGTCTCGGACAGCCCGGCTTGATGTGGCCCGACTTTTTGCATTCAAAGCACGTAATGATGCTTTTGTCTGCATTTGAGCCGCTTTCACCTTTGTGAGTGAACGATTTCTTTTTCAGACTTGATTCTCGTTTGTTGTCTTTCTTTGATGTATCTTTTCCTCTTTGTTGTTTGATCCACATCCTCTTGAATTTTTTGTTGAAGAGTCCTTGTTCATCATCTGACAATTCTTCAGAGGATTCTTCTTCTTCCGATTGTTCCTTTGCTTGACTGGCTTTGGAACTGTTGGCTTTGAACACAATGTTCTTCTGCTTCTTCAGTCCTTCGTCATGGGCAAGTTCTATTTCATGAACCTTCAGAGATCCAAGGAGATCTTCCAATCTTAGTGTGCTAAGATCTTTAGCTTCTTTAATGGCGGTGACTTTGGGTCTCCATCGCCTAGGAAGGCATCTTAGGATCTTCGTGATTTGATCAACATTTTCATACTTGAAGGTTTGGAATCTTCCAAACATGTCATCAATGCTTTCATTTTCTTTCATCTTGAAGGGTTCATATTCAGCGACAAGTAAACTCACTTTGGCTTGTCTGAAATTTGTTGTACCTTCATAGGCAAGCCCTAGAGCTTCCCAGACTTCTTTGGCTGTTGTTAGTCCATCAACTTTGTCCAGCTGAGATTTTCTCAGTGCACATAGAAGAAACAACTTTGCTTTAGAGTAATTGTTGGTTCAATCTGCAAGTGCACAGATATCTCCGGGTTTTAATATCGAATCCACAGGGATCGTGAGTGAGAATTGTGGTTTAAGCTCAAAGCTTGTGAGTTTGAAAGCAAATAAAATTCAGATTTTGGTGTTGTGTTGTTTGTAACAAGAGTTTGCAAAATAAGCAGTAGTAAAAAGATGAAAATATCAATTGATTAAGAATGCTCTGGGTTAATGTTCATCCAATCCTTCCTAGCCAACCTACCCTATGCAATTGAAACCTTGAATCACTACCTTATTGCTATAGCCTAGATATTCACTCATTGATTCCTCACATGAGCAATTCTCCCATACTAAAGCTAAGCCCATTTCCTTGTGTACTTAGTCATTTATATGAGGTTTATAAGCATGCAATTTTCAGGCCAACAAAACCAATCCCTCACTCTATACCTAGAAGCAAGCAAAGAGAGGTCAATTCCAACCCAAGTCCCCAAATTACAACAATCTTCCAATATGATTGCAATTTAGCCTTAAGCAAAGGTGCACCCAAGCTTATCATGCATAAAAGAATTGAAAAATAAGGTAGATTCAAGAACAAGGGCATAGGGATAGGAATTAAGACTAGAAATTCATGAACTCACATTGAACCCAAAGCAAAAGAGAGTACTAGCCACTCATGGCTAGTGAATCCCTACAAGAAATGTGAATGAAACCTGGAAATTACAAGGTGGAAGCCTCTCACAAGCCCCAAAATCAATCCCTAAGCTTCAATACTTGGCAAAAATCTCAAAGAAAATCAGAAGTTTTTGACAAAATGGCCTAAGCCCTATTTATAGGCAAAAATGGTCGAGATGGGGCGCTCAAGCGCTGCCCTGGGGCGCTTGAGCGCCCATGAGGCAGAAGCAAAACTCCAGCTTCTGGAGTGCTGGCGCTTGAGCGCCAGGTGAGGGCGCTTGAGCGCCAGCTGCACGCTCTTGGTGGCTTTTCAGCTTTTTGTAACCCCCCTTTGAATGCTTTCTTCAATTCCTTTGCACCTTGGCCTTCCTTCTTCAATGTGTAACCTGCTGAAGCACTTAAGGAAAAAGACCAGGAGTAAAATCAAGAAATTCAAAGGGCTTTTAACCACCTTAGTCCTCATAAAAACATGGCAAAACAAATGCAAGCCCCAAACTTCCTAAAAATGCAAAAACAAGCCTCATAAAACTAATAAATTACGAAAACTAAACTCAAACTCAAATAAACACAAAAATGCATGAGAATGCATGAAACACTACATGAGACAAAGAAAAAGACTATAAAACACTCAAGTAAATGACCCTAAAACCACTACTAACATAGGGTATCAATAATCTTTGCGTTGTGCTTCTGTCAGTTTATCTTTCTTTATGGGTTCTCCCGCATCATCTTTGTGAACGATGTTGCCATTTTCAATGATGTCCCATAGTTTGTAGTTTGAGGACTCAATGAATAGTTGCATGAGGGTCTTCCAGTAGGGATATTCGGTTCCATCAAAGAATGGAGGCTTGTTGGTGGATGAGCCCGTAGCTATTGCTAGATCTTCTGCCATGGATCTTTACTCTTCACCTGTTTAAGATGTTAGTTTCTAGAGACTAAGCTCTTATGCCAATTGAGATGCAAATAAGTAACACAAGAAAGGGGGGGTTTGAATTGTGTACTTGAAATTTACGATTTAAAACTTTAGTTTATGAAAAGAATAAAAGTTCTTTTATAAAAACATTAAGTGTGACTTTTCGTAAACGGTTCAGTGCAGCGGAAGTAAATGAGTAACTAAATAGAACGATCAACACACAGAGATTTATACTGGTTCACCCTAAACGATTGGGCTACGTCCAGTACTTGGCCACCACCAAGATTTTCACAAGCAAGTATCAAGGACTTCTCCAATACAAGTATTAGATAGGACTTCTCCAAGTATTATCACGGACTTCTCCAAGTATTCTACAGGACTCCTCATACAAGTATTGTTCAGGACTTCTCCAAAATCTTACAAAGATTTAAATCACTCTACTGGGTTTCTCTTCTTCCAAGAGTGGTGGTAGAGAATTTATGGCACTGGAACTCTAAGTGTTTGGGTTAAGATTTGACTTTGGATCACTTATGAGTTCTAACAAAAGTGTAAAGAGAATAAAGAGATTTGACTCTTTTAAGGTACGAGGTTTTCTCTTTCACTTGCAGAAGTAATGGCTTGTGTTTAACACTTAAGAATTTCTGCTTGAGCTTTGAATGCTTTTGAGAAGTTTGGAATGAATGCTTGAATGCTTGTATTCTCGGAGTTGATTCTTCTTTGCTTCAGATCTTCAAGAGTGTCTTAAATACTAGCTTGCTAGTGTTGTAGCCGTTGAGAGATGAAATCCAACCGTTGTGAGGTAAGATCAAACCGTTGATTCAAAAGGCTTGGTTGGTAGCTTCATTTAATGCGGACTCAGAGGTAAGTCTATCCTTTAGCTATAAAGATGATATTTGTCAGCTAGTAGGTGGTGATAGACTTTGGGCTACTTTTCAGACATGAGACAATTTGGAAATTTGATGTTGACGGCATGTACTTTTCCTTGTTGGTCATCGTGCCTTTTGCTGAAGCAAATTGTCTTCACGTGATCTGGTTTGAATACAAGTCAATTGGTTGTCTTTTGATTTGAATATTGGACAACCGGTTGTAATCAAACAGAGACTTTGGCGCTCAATATTTGTCTTTGATAAATCTGACTGATGACGTGACATTGAACGGTCAGAGACTTGAGGCTTGAATAATAGTTAGTTCTCCTTTGCAGAGCTGTTTTGTAGTAATAAAAATCTTCTTCTATCTGAGATCTTTTTCCTTTTTGAAGTAATAGAACGTTGAAGCGTATAGCATACTTTTGAGTTTCTCCTGAAATCAAAAACGTTATCAAGAATTTAATTTCCAGCGAAACTTCTTGTATAAAATTATAATGATCAAAATAAGATTTAAAAACGTTATGATGCGTTTGAACTTAACATAAAGCAATTGGGTTACATGGAAGCAACTAAAGGGTAAAGAAACAAGGTTGGGATGGAACAACCAGTCAGGTGCTATTGAAGCTGTTGCGACATGGTAGGATGCTAAGATAAATGTGAGTAATGTGAATATCTTGTATTTTTTTAGTTGAAAGGCACAAGGTTGAAGTTGAGGATTGATTATACCTTATTTCTTTTTCATACTCATGCAGGAGAATTCTAAGTATGCGAAATTTCGATATAATGGACTAGAATTTCATGAAGAATTGGAATTCATATTTGGGGAGACAGTGGCAAAGAGTCAAGATGCATGGACTCAAGCTATGAGTGTCCCAAGTGAATCTGGTGGCAGAAATACAACTCCAGATGTGCTGCATCAAGTTATGGAATCTGATGATGATGATTTCAATCTTGAAGATGATGTTAGCCCTTTGGAAAACAATCAACTCAAAAAGACAAGAAAGGTGATGCAAGATCACAATGGCAAAGTAACAATAGGTAAGGGAAAAGTCGGGAGCGCAACAGCTATGAGGAAAAGTTTAGACCGACTAGTTGAAGCGGCTGAGAATCACAATGAAGTTGAAAAAGATGAAATTGCAGTTGTTCCTTCATGAACATTGAGATGAGGTATAGAACCTAAGATGCAAGGAACGTGACGTGAGATTCCTAGAGAGAATTGAGAGCGTAACCTCTTAGAGAGAGAGTGTAACTGAATTTCAAGTTTGTAATTTCTCCAATGAGCTAAGAGTCCCTTACATTTGGTATCCCTCCCCTATTTATAGTTGGGGGAGTTGGGCTTAGCGCCTCTAAATCTTTCTAATGGGCCAGTTGGGCCTTCGGGTGGAAGGCCCAAGTCCCCAGCCTGCTCATCGCCCCAGGCCAGCGCTCCTGGGCGAGGGACCCTGGGGTCTCGCCCAGTCCACAAGTCCACAAGACACTGAGCTCGAAGCATGAGAGCTAAGTGTGTCTTTTAAACAGAAGAAAACAAGGCGATGGCCATAAAAAGCTAACTAATGCTAAACATAAGGTATGGAAATGAAGAGCAATTGCCAACATGGCTTGGTAATTTAAAGCTTAAAAATCTAAAATGTTGAACGCCCTGTCATGCTCCCTTGGCGGCTCGAGTCCACAAGCAAGCTTGTGGCAATGATGCTGGATCTGCTCGCCCTGCCATAGTTACGCACGTGCCCTGAATCGTGATTTTCTGACATGTGTCGGGCCTGCGCCACGCGTTGCGCCCTGAAGTGACGCAAAGGTCAGCAAATCCATGGAATCTCAACCATTACCTTTGAAACGTCCCTTCGAATCATAGTAAAGCCTGACAATTTGAATTCAAACCAATAAGCTTCAACCGTTGTAACTTTTCATTTAATGCGCTGCTTTCGTGTCCCGAAATCCGCGCCACACTCCCTTGAGTGAATCATTCCACCTTTGCCATGATGAGTCACAATTCCCCAACCGCTGCTTATCTCAACTTTTAAAATCTCCTTCCCTAACTCATTCACCACTTCTGAAATTCCCACAATCTGTTGAAATTGACAAACTAGCACCTTCTTCCTAGCAAAAATGACCCCCCAACGCTGAACCAAAGGATCCTCTCGATCTCGCAGCGCCGCTCCCGCGTCTCCTTCTCCGGTTAACCCTCCCCCCTCTGGGGGATTTCCCCTTACTGAAGATGAAAAGAACGCTTTATGGCACCAAATTTTCGCCACCTTACCCCAGTCCATAACTCAAGACCCCACTCAGGAGGCCATCTGCCAACCTTCTGAGCAGTCCACTGACAAGTCTATTGCCGAGACAGTCCGCCAGGCCGGCGGACTTTGCCATGAGAAGTCCCTCAAAGATGTCCTCATCACCGGTCGGGGATTGGAAATCTGCTGTCCCTGGCAGCACCGCACAATCGAACAAGGCGTGAAGCAACCCCACTTCTTTTATGTTTACGAGTACCTCTTCCTCGACCTGGGGATCAAACTACCCTTCTCCCCTTTCCTCTGCCAAGTTATGAGGGAAATCAATGTAGCCCCAAGCCAACTTCATTTGAACGCTTGGGCCTTCATTCGGTGCTTTCAGATTCTCTGCGATGTCGTTGGTCTTGAAGCAAAAACCTCCCATTTTTTCTACTTCTACGGTGAGGAGCCAAAATCCTTGAAGACCCCGACTCCTAGGTGGGTATCTCTGAAATCTCGTACGGGCCGGCAGTACCTCTACCCTTACAAGAGAAACATCAAGAAGGGACCTGGGAGCCGGTACTTCCGCATACTCGTACATCCTACCTACCCTGAAGCTTTCACCCGCCAGGACGGGACCGCTCTGTTCCCTTTCTACTGGACCGAGAGTCCTCGCGATGTCCCGCAACCATCTAATACATCGCTGAGTGATGAAAATAAAGCCATCCTTGGCTTTTTCGCTGGGCTCCCCATCCTTGAGTGCTAACAGTTGCTTGAAGCCGCTCGCAAAAGCACCCTCCGCTCATTTCTAGGAGGAATGAACTTCAGCGAAGTCGCAATCAAGCGCGCCCTAGCTGCTGACTCACTTGAGTTTCCTCCCGTTTTTAATACTAACGGGGTTAAGAGGAAACGTGTTGTCGCGGATGCTGATGCCGAGGTCTCCGCCTCCCCTCAAAAGAAATGGACCAGAAGATCCGGTGCTGCCCCTTCTGAAACGATTGTGGCGGCCCCAAACGTCGTTGCCACGAGGTCTGGCGATTCAATGCCAGACCCCATCCTTCCGCTGGAGATTGACGAGCTGGCTCCGATGTCCACCGACGATGCTGTTCAACCTTCCCCAACAAGAAAATCCCAAAAATCCAAAAGGGTCGCCCCTGGCACAAATGAAAAATCGAGGGTCGCGACCCCCTCGCCTCAAAAGTCAAAAAAGAAGAAGAACAAAACCAAGATACCCAGGGCTGGCGAAACATCTGCCCCTCGCCAAGACCTGGTGGGCGGGGAAAAGCCAGACCCCATGGACGATGCGGGGTTCTCTCCCTTTCCTGAGGAAGTCATCGCTGATCAACATGCTTATGATAACGTTCCCTTTGGCGCTCCCCAAACGACCCTCTCTCCAGACCGTTCATGTCGCCAGGCTGAGGCAAGCCCACCTAGGGTCTCCTCCCCTGTTCCCACCATGAGTGACGCCAGTGAAGACCAAACTCCCACTGCTTCGCTTCCGCCTCGCCATTATTCCCCCGCCGCTAGCCATCCGATTGTTGATGAGCAGACATGCTAGCAGCCCTCCCCTGTTGACTTTATGCTAACTGACCCTTTTCTTGGCAGCATGAGAGGAACTGAGACTCCTGACCTTGATGGCGTGACACGAGAAGCTATCTCGTGCCTTTTGCGTGCGGGGTGTCTTTTCGCCAGGTTGTCGCAGGATTCAGCCACAGTCGCTGAAGTTGAAGACCTCCGCCAGAGGGCTGAGGGTTACCGCCACGCCACACTCGAAGCGTATGGCGAGCGTGACAAGTTGCTGACCCAGGTAGCGGCCCAAATGACTAAACTGAACAATTTGGGTATCGAGATGAGCTATAGCGAGGAGGACTTGTCCGCTTGTGAAGAGAGAACAGAAGAGCTGGAGGGCGAGCGGGACAATTTGCTGCAGGAATTGAAAGCCAAGGCTGAGGCGCTTGCCGCGGGCAGGGCTGCCTGCCTCGTCAAAGTAAAAGAGATCGCGTTCCTTCAAAGTGAGTTGGGTCGACGAACGAATCTGTCGCCGAGGTGAGATCTGAATTAGAAACAAAGACCAAAGCTGTTGCGGACGCGGAATACCGTGCGGATTCTGAGGTCAGAACTCTCCGGGCAAGGCTGGCGGCCAGGGCTGCTGCTGAGGTCGTGGAAGAGCGTGGTCGCGGTTTCTTCCTCGCCAAAGCTCAGGTTCAATATCTTTATGAGGGGATTGACCTCAGCGGGACGGGAGCTTTCAAGAAGGTCACCCTTCAGGGATTGGTCGGCCCGGACGATCCCCCAGGCTTCAATGTTGCATATTTTGTGGCTGCTGAAAACGCAGGAGAAGCAGAAGACGTTAATGTAGTGTAAATATTTTGTATTGATTTTTCTCTTACCCCATTTTTTTTGTATTTAATATCACTCCACGTTATTTAGTGAAAATTTGCTGCGATTTCGTTTGTCCATTTCTCTCCTCGTTCGCGCCCTTGTGCCCTTCAGGCTTTGCATTTTGTGCTCGTGTAGCAATTTTGAATGTGTGCTAGCGAAACTAGGACTTTATCTCAGCCTTGGACTGAGGCTTTCTCCTTCACACCAATATTTCCCGTAAGAGCAGGTGCGGCCTCGCCGGTTTTATCCCGGCGAGGGCTTACGGTGCTAGGGACCCAATGGCCATATAGGTTTACCCAGACTTATGCCTAGTTTTTGTTCTCGCCCATATTTCGGGGAGGTCTCGTTTGCCCATATTTCGGGGAGACTTTTGGGATAAACTGCTTGTCCTCGGACAAGGAGCCTACCCGCACACATCGCCAACGAGAGGTTAGCGATTCGCGCCAGACTTTCTGGAGCAATCCCCAGACATCAAGGTCGTGTTGGGATTGCCACCTTCAGGGAATTTTTCCCACCAGGCGAACGTGACATGTTAGTTGAGTTGCTATCTGGGTAGCAGCGGTTCGCGTCGGACTTTCCCGGAGCGATCCCCAAACATCAAGGTCGTGTTGGGATCGCCATCTTCGGGGAATTTTTCCCACTGAGCGACCGTCGTATTGTAGTCCAGCTAGGAGTATTACTTGAGAATATCCTTTTGTATTTGATTTATAAAAGTTTTACATGGGAGGGATGCCTCATTAAAAAACTCCCGTGTTGGAGAAAAAGAGTGCATCTTTATTTTTGGTCCTCATTTTTTGTTTTGTTGCTGTGTCCTCGTTCCTACTTCCTTTGCTACGTCCTCGGCCCTGCTTTCCACACTGGACTGGGCGAGCCCCTAGAGGGGCAACGCCCAGTGTGTAGCCCGCCCCGAGGCGAGGGTCTGGCCTTAAGTTGGGCCTCAGCCTCGGAGGCCCAATCGGCCCAATAGGTAGTGCCCAAGCTCTATAAATAGGAGGTGGTTACCAATTGTAGGGGACTTTTTGGCTCATTTGATGAAATAACACATGAAATTCAGCATTCTCTCTCTCATTCTCATTCTCTCTTCAGCACATTCTTCCACTCTCTAGGTACTATCCCTTCCCTCAATGTTCATTCCCAGAACACACACGCTTCCGCTTCCAGCCCCATCACCATCATCTTTCGAGCCCGACGTGATCGCTATCCACTCATCGTTATTTTTGGGCTGGGTTCCTTCCATGCCCGCCTCGTGGCAATGAGGAACTTCTCCTATCATGCCCTTCTGCTTGTCGCGCTTGGACATCCCTGGCTTGAAACCTACCGAACCCACAGGCTTCCAATATTTTGACTCTCTTTTTGCTTTACCCGGGCGACGACTCACTGGGCTCCTTTTCCTCGCCTTCCTCTTGTCCTTAGACCGCTCGCGCGCCCTGTTATCTCATTTCTCGCCGCTGCCCTGCTGGACGATTCTCTGACCCATTCCTTGAATCGTGATTCCTTTTCCCTTTTGCTCATCTCGCCCTGAATTCGAGAGATTCGGTTTCCTGAACATTGGCATTTCCCAGAGTTCTGGGTCCTTTGAGCTCCAGCTAAAGAGGTCAAAGTTGTCCTCTACCAGCTTCTCTAAGCATCTCTCTTGACTAACCGTGAGCCTGGGCTCGATCGCCAACACCCCCTTGCTGAATTTATACGCCTCTAAATCTGCGATCATACTCGCCCAACGCTCCTCTGCGTGAGCATCCGTGAACTGTCCGTCCGTTCCCGTCCTGCCATCTATCCTGACCTGTCCTTGGTTGCTCCCTGATCTTGCTATCTTCTTGTCAACCCCCTGCTTCGATCCCCCTTGCCTGCCCTGATTACCTTGGACGACCTCAACCTCATGACACATGTGTCCCTCACCAGCTCCTTTCTTTCCATACAGGCTGACACAGTTGTTGTAACATTCTCTCGCCCTCCTTTGATCAACTACAATCTTTCCCACTTTTCCACTCATCAGCGGATATTTCACCGCCAGGTGTGCCGTCGAAATTACTGCACAGAGGTGATTGAGTGTGTTCCGTCCAATGATGATGTTGTAGGATGCCACAACCTGCAACACAAGATACCTTACGCGGAGTAGCTTGGCGTTATCGTCAATACCAAAGACTGTGTCCAGATCTACATATCCGCGTACCCAGACTTGCTCGCCCGAGAAGCCTACAAACATTCCTGTATAGGGCATCAAATCTTTGTCCGTCAATCCTAATTGATCAAAAGCATCGCCGTAGATGATATCAGCGGAGCTTCCTTGGTCCAAAAGAACCCGCCGCACATTGAAACTGTTAATCCTTATCATTACAACCACGGGATCGTCTTTGTGTTTCTTGATCCCTTTGAAATCTGTCGACGATATCACAATGTCTGGATGCTGGAAACCGAATGGAGTTTCATACTGTTGCACTGATGTCACTGCTCTCACGTGCCTTCGCCTTGCCAACGCTGTGTCTCCGCCCCCGCCGAAGCCACCCGCGATTGTGTTTATTGTCCCAACTGGCATGGCGACTCAAGGTCTTTATTAAAGGTTTCTTCCGCCCCCTTCTTCCTTGTTGCCAGTGTTTCCTTTTTGTCAGCGGTTGGCGTACGTCGGCGTTCGTCTCGCCTGCGGTCATCCTGCTAATGACCTCCTTTATACCGGTTCCCTTACTGTCGTTCTCCATTCCACCGATCACCACGGTCGTTCATCTACGATCTTCCCGCTCGAATGAGCCTCTCAATCTCGTTCTTCAGGGTAAAGCAATCTCTCGTGTCATGGCCCGCCGAGCGGTGATACTCGCATCACTTCATTTTATCCAACGTCGTTCGGGGTGGGTGGGCCTCTTTCTTGCCTTCCTCAACCGCGTGGGTTGCCTTGACCTCTCGAAGCAACTCCGTCAAATGTGCATTTAGACTCCACCCTGACTCTTCTCGCCGGCGAGGGTCAGCTTGATGCCACGGTCTGCGGCGCTCAAAATTTTCCCTCTTGGGGTACAACGGCTCCTTCGCAGCCTTCTCTCCTGTCCTCACCTTCCTGTCTCGCTTTTTGCTTCCCTCTCCTCTCTCCTTACTCCATTTCTCTTCTGGCGAAGCGTCCTCCTGTTCGTCGTCTTTCTCCTTTTTCGCTCGCCTTCGCTTAAAAGCATCATCCTCCTCATCCAGAATGTAGGTGTTTGCTCGCGTCCGAATCTCCGCCATGGACCGAGCCGGCTTGCGGCTCAACTTGCTATTCAGCTTCCCCGGCTGTAACCCGTTCTTGAAGGCACGCGCATAGGCGTGCGACTCTGACTCCTCAATTTTTACTGATGCCGCGTTGAATCGTTTTACGTACTACTTCAGAGTCTCGCCCTCAGATTGGCGGACGTTGTAGAGATCTTCGATTGTCACTTGCTTGGTTTTACTGGCGGAAAGCTGAACAAGGAATTTTGATGAGAAGTCACTGAAATTAGTAATGGATCCTCGGGGTAGCGTGGTAAACCACGCCATGGCTGTGCCTTTGAACGTAGCTGGAAACATCTTGCACTTCACAGCGTCGGAAGCGACACTGATCACCATCTTTGTATTGAAATATAACAGGTGCTCCTTGGGATCAGCTTTCCCGCTATAGGTTTCAATGACAATATTCTTCATGTTATCTGGTATGGCAACCTCCCTCACTGCCGCTGAGAACGGCTCGAATTCAGCTACGGCCTCCGCTTCGAGCTCCCCTTCATCCTGCTGCTCGGAACGATAATATTCTAGCTGTTCTTGTAAATAATCGTTTCGCTGCCGTATATCGTCAACGCTACGAATCAAGTGCCTCCAATCTTGGTCGGAGATCGGTGCCTGAGGTGCCGGAGTCTCCTCCCCCGAAGCTCCGAGTGAGTGCACTGGTGATCTCTGCTGCTCCGGTGAAGTTGGCGGAGAAGGTAACGGAGGCGTTGGAGAAGGAGGTGGATGTAAGGCCCAAGTTTTTTAAACTTATGCCAAGTAAATAGAATCTTATTCACGATTAGGGTTGATGTATCGTGAAAGGAAACCTGAACTAGAGTTTACTAAATGAAATAAATTTATGAAGGAGAAAGTTCAGGAAAAGTTAAAGGATTTCATCATGATCGATAAAAGTTATAGCACGATCGTTACACGCTTAAACCTAGGTCAGAAACCCTAGTATATGGCTAGTTTTCACTTATAGGCACGATGGAAGTTAATTCCAAAAATCTTCAGAGAAATGTTAGAACTTCTCTTTTTCCATATATCACAATCGTTTCGAGGCGAAACTCTAGAATCTACGAACGTCCGATTCCAATCATCGGAAGTTTGCCGAAACCGAAACCCTGGTATTTCAAAACCCTAGAATCACCCGACTATGAGGACTTTTTCTATTCGGAACATCAAATGAAGATTCCACACGCGTACACCCATTTCTCTTGATGATTTCAATCTTTCTTCAGAAGGAAGTTTTCTATTCCGACATCCGATGCAAAAAGCAACTTATCGGGTAAAATAGTTTTATACCGATTATGCATTAGTCGCCAAAAATACAAGGAGACCTTTTTATAGTTTTGGATTTCTTTTGCCAAAACCTATCTTATAATTCACGGAGAATGAAGCCAGAAAAATCAGATTCGTGAAACTTTCATTTTCCCGCGTTTTGCCAACCTCTATATATAGCAAGAAAGAAGAGAAAAATCACAAAATCTTACCCATTTTCTTCCAAGAGGCCGCGAGTTTGAGAGGAGAGGAGGAAGAAGAGCTTTTGTTCAATTCTTGCTTGATCGTCGATCAATCAGTTGCTACTTCAAGGTTTCGAGGTATAGTCGCTAATCCTTACCTCTGATCGCTTTTTCCATAGTTTTTCTATAGACTTTTCTGAGCTTATAGTTTTGAGGTTTTTGCAAAACTATCCTGAATATTTCATTTCTGATTCTAAACCTCTTCCTTATGTGCCCAAGATCACTTCTGCCGGATTAGATTTTCCGTAATGTCGCTGGATTTCCGCCGGAATCAATTTATGCCTTAAATACCCATTTTTGGAGTAATGCTTCAACCTTTAGGCTGAAAACTATCGCCTTAGTTTAGTGCTAGTAGGATTAGTTGTCATAAACGTCGTTGGTGACGTCCCTGTCAAATTTGCTTTTTGGGATTTCAGTTTTGAAATTCTAAGTTAAAAATCATGACCAAAATACCCCTGCGACAGTTTTTGATCCGATAATTTTTCCGAGTTTAGAATACCCTTAGTTACGGCTAATGATAGCATAGGAACCAAGTTTGATCGAAGAAAAATCGAGCCCCATAATTATCAAAAGTGGCCGAGCCCTTTAAGGGGGGAGGAGGAAAATTTCCTTTTCCGAAAACTTGTCCTTTCGCGCTAGATTATCGTACCTCGGAGTATATACTACTTCGTGTAACCTTAGTAAGTATTGATAGCTTAGTTTCCGATAGATTCTGATAGTATTTATGTGGTTTTGCTCTAAAGGTGATTTTGAGGAATTCCCAGAGGAGCAAGGCTTTGCTTGTGGGGAAGAACTAGAAGATCATCCTGGAGAATCTTCAGGTGAGGGCTACTCACTGAATCTCTAGTTAATCCTTAGGGTCGATGCTTTCGACATTGTTTACTGTTTATGCACTTGTTTGTGTTTGATTGGAAAAATGTTTTCTGAGGCTTCGGCTGACAATGTAGATGATTCATCTACTGAATGCTTTTGTGATTTAATTTCATGCTAAGTGCTAAGTGGGTAATTTAGGATGTGTGATGCATGCCTTATATGCTAAGTGCTACGTGGTTATTGCATAATATGTTGATATTGAAGGTGTGAAAAACGACTAGAAGGGGGGGGTTGAATAGCGTTTTCAATATAAAAACTTTCCCCTTAAGATTTAAGGTAAATCTTTTCGGTTTCTCTAAGATAGATGGTGCAGCGGATAAAGATAGAGAGAAGAGAAAAGCACACAAGTATTTTATCCTGGTTCACTTGATAAATCCCTCAAGCTAATCCAGTCCACCCGTTAAGGTGATTTCTTCCTTCTTAGAATGAAGGCAATCCACTAATCAGATAATTGTTACAACTGCACTTGAAACCTACAAGTGACTAACAATACACTGACTTAGCTATCACTAAGATTCACTCTCTTAGTCTTCTCTAGGATCCGATCAACCTTGATCTCCTAAAGGAATCACCACTAAGATTCACTCTCTTAGCCTTCTTAAGGATACTGACCTACCCGGTCCCTTAAGGAAAATCAAACAACTGTTTGAGGTTGGTGTTTACAAAGGTTTGCTTCTAAATAAGCTGAGTGTAAACTAAATAAGAATAGATGAAGAAAGTAGAGGCTTGAATCTTTTCTTGTATTGCAGCTCTTGATTTCTCACGCTCTTAGCTTTCTTCTTTTCTTCAGCCTTTTATAGTCCAAGGTGCAAAGGATATTTCTGTTGAGAGAATATGACCGTTGGAGGGCATTTCTGAAACTTCCAGAACCTGCTGTGGCTGAACCTTGGTAGGTAGGCTTTTCAGAATAGTACACTGCTCTTGTACTTCTTGATAGAGACATTTGCCTTTAACCATTGACTTCTGATCAGAGTTATGCTTCGTGTTGGAACTTGTGAAGCTTGGTGATCAGAGTCAGAGGGATGCTTGGATCCTCTGACCTTCGTAACTTCTGCTTCTGGACCTTCAGAGCTTCTGAACCTTCAGAGCCTCTGGTCCCTCAGAGCTTCTGGTCTTCAGATCTTCTGATCCTCAGATTTTCTGATCCTCTGATCTTCTGATCCTCTGATCCTCTGATCCTCAGATCCTCTGATCTTCAGATCCTCTGATCTTCAGATCTTCTGATCCTCTGATCTTCTGATCCTCAGATCCTTTGATCTTCAGAACTTCTGACGAATATATCTTCTGGTGTCAGAATCAGAACCTGTTTGTCAAAACACTCAAGACAAACATTAGAGTATCATAGTTGTTCATCCACAAATAAATACTTGTTATCATCAAAACATAGAATTGTACCACATGACCAAATCTTGATCTTACAGATATATGATATGTTGGTTGATTGTGCTGAATTAATTATGCTTTTGCAATGAAATCTGAGATTCTGAGAAGTGAGAATAGCGGGCAGGTCATGCCGATTTTATTTTGAGAGTTTTGAGAAAGTTTGATAGGACGAATGAGATTCGGACCTTGTTATGGTGTTTCATAGATTGAGACTTTCTCTGGTGTCATTTGGGGATTAGGAGATCCCGAGAACTGATAGGATTTGCGATAAGACTAAAGGATACTACTTTGTAAAGAAAACTCATAAGACATTAAACAACCTCTAAATCTTCAATTAATGATAATATACTCGAAAGGAAGCTTTGGATGCAAATCTTAGTTTTTGGAAAACGAGAAGTGTCGTCGGATCCGATCGTTGAGGAAGTTGAGAAGTGTTGAGTATGTTGATGTTCTTGTGCTGTTGGAGCAGCTGTGTTGAGTATGTTGATGCTCTTGTGCTGTTGGAGCAGCTATGTGTGGTTGGGCTATCCTGGGGATAAGTCCGGGGAATTGATAGTTCCCGAGTATGTTGATACTCTTGCTCGTTGAGCAGTTTTGACCATCGGATTGAGATGAGTCGGATGATTTGGAGATCATCATGAGTTATGTGTTGTTGTGAAGAAGTGTCTTTTGTCGCAGAATCGACTTTACCTTAGGGTAAGCTTTTAGAGACTTTAATTTACCTAGAACACGTGGCGACGTGTCGAGTGAGATTCGGAGACGTTGTTTGACTAATCATCCTGCATTCATGCAACATTAATGAGGTATTAACACAAGACGTACTCTGGACCTCGTCGGTTTCCAAAATGGTCATAAGACCCGGAATGCCGTGTAAGAGCGTTTGTAGACGACTCTTGTAGCAGACCGAAATGGCAGACCTACGGGTTACGGCTGATCTGACTACCGTTGTTGTTGGAGTAAGAGGCACGCGGGCCGAAATGGTCCCACCGTGGCTGGTGCTAGGGCTGATCCGTTGATGTCCATCCGTTCCGGAATGCATATTGGTTGACTAGGTTAACCTGCATTGCATATCATGCAACATGCATACTAATTTAGTTGTCGAATGTGATTGTTATTTGTTAATCCTATCTGGAACATGTTAATTGTTATTACTGTCATTGATGCTCTTTATGGAATATGCAACCCTAGGATGTTATCCCTAGCTATAAGCCTAAGTGGCTATCTCTTATCTGTACCTATTGGGTTTAATATTTACATAATTCCTTGGAGTTGACCCTCGCGTCTTCTGTGTGTGTTTTGGCGGACAACGCCTTTTGTCAGATGTCCATTGCGGACTGGTTCACAATGGTCCACCCTTCGGGGGGGATTAGATACGAGATGATCGACCAGGACGACCCCGGTTCGTGGGTGGTTGACCCCGCTAGCCATCGAGCGACGTACTCGGGGCGGATCATGGAGGATAGGGTAGATAGGGGAGGACTCTTGGTAGAGGGAGTGTTGAGGAGGTGCTCCGTCAGTTTCAACTTGCCACCGGGCGTTCACTGTGGACCAGGATTTGGAGGAGCACCGCCGCCACCTTCGTCTTCGGATGAGGAGGACCCCTCCGAGGAGGAGCCTGTGGGAGTGCATTCATCAGAGTCCAGCACACCCAGCGTTGCGATCATTGATGATCAGGGTTCGGGCCCTAAGCCCGTGAGTCCAGCATCGGAGCGCATTGCGGTTGCGAGGGGAGGACGGATAGGGTTGGTAGACTTAGTCGTTCTGGATTCTGATTCAGACGACGATCATGCTAGCACGTAGGTTTAGTGCTGGTGTGAGCTCCTCGAGTTAGGATTAGTGTAGGAGTAGAGTTTTAGCTCTGACAGTCTTTGCTTCATTTGTTTCTTTGGGGACAGGGTAGTTCCGCCTATAGCTTTTTGTGTGGTTTCTTTACGGGAATCACAGAGAGTTGGTTGGACTTAGGAGGTCTTATTTTCATACCATTGGGTCAGCTTATTCTCAGTTTTGAGGGATGGTGTTGCGGACACTTCACCCTTTTCATTTGGTTTGTACATATTGCCTACGGGCGCTACTCTTTTCTTTCCGTCACTGGAGGTTACTCGTGACGAGGTTGCTACTTACAGCGGGGGCTGTTATATATATTGTATATTAGTTTTATTGCTTTTCGCATTTGGGTTGTATTTAATTCAGTCTTGTCTATATTATTATCGAAAAAAAAATATTCACGTTTTTCCGCATTAAGTTTACTTTTGATTACTAAAGTGACGCCACCGAAATCGGGGTGTTACATTGTGGTATCAGAGCACGGTCGAGTCTTTCGGAAGTTGTTGGGGAATAGGTCCTCTGTGCTAGGTTGTGTGACTCTGCAAAGAGTGAAAATTGATTGTCTGCAAGCGATTTTTCGCTTAAAATTGATTGAAGTTATTGCTTAATCATATTGTATAGTGATGCTAGATGCTATCTTATGATGAGTATTGACTGTTTGCTTCCTTTAACAGAACATGGTAAATACCAATCAGTTAGCTGAGATGATGGCCACTATGGCCCAAGCTGTGACGGCACAGGCGAATGATAATGCGATGAGGCGTGCTGCTGAGGAGGCACGTGAACAGCATCAGCGCCAGAGGGAAGTAACTCTGGACCAGAACAAAGGCCTGAATGATTTCAGGAGGCAAAACCCACCAAAATTCTCTGGTGGTACTGACCCAGACAAAGCGGATCTCTGGATCCAGGAAATCGAGAAGATTTTTGGCGTCCTACAGACTGTTGAGGGTGCCAAAGTGGGCATGGCGACTTATCTACTGCTCGGGGATGCTAAGTGTAAGACCCAAGTTTTTAAGCTTGTGTCAAGTAAATAGAATCCTATTCACGATTAGGGTTGATGTATCGTGAAGGGAAACCTGAACTAGAGTTTACCAAATGAAATAAATATATGAAGGAGAAAGTTCAGGAAAAGTCTGAGGATCGTACCGAAGTCGATAAAAGTTATAGCACGATCGTTATACGCTTAAACCTAGGTCAGAAACCCTAGTATATAGCTAGTTTTCACCTTTAGGCACGATGGAAGTTAATTCCAAAAATCTTCAGAGAAATGTTAGAACTTCTCTTTTTCCATATATCACAATCGTTTCGAGGCGAAACTCTAGGATCTACGAACGTCCGATTCCAATCATCGGAAGTTTGCCGAAACCGAAACCCTGGTATTTCAAAACCCTAGAATCACCCGACTATGAGGACTTTTTCTATTCAGAGCTTCAAATGAAGATTCTACACGCGTACACCCATTTCTCTTGATGATTTCAATCTTTCTTCCGAAGGAAGTTTTCCATTCCGACATTCGATGCAAAAAGCAACTTATCGGGTAAAATAGTTTTACACCGACTATGCATTAGTTGCCAAAAATACAAGGAGACCTCATTTTAGTTTTGGAATTCTTTCGCCAAAACATATCTTAGAATTCATGGAGAATGAAGCCGGAAAAATCAGATTCGCGAAACTTTCGTTTTACCGCGTTTTGACAACCTCTATATATAGCCAAGAAATGAGAAAAAAACAAATATCTTACCCATTTCATCCAAGGAGGCCGCGAGTTTGAGAGGAGAGGAGGAGAAGAAGATTTTGTACATTCCTTGCTTGATCGTCGATCAATCAGTTGTTGCTTCAAGGTTTCGAGGTATAGTCGCTAATCCTTACCTCTGATCGCTTTTTCCATAGCTTTTCTGTAGACTTTTCTGAGCTGATAGTTTTGAGGTTTTTGCAAAACTATCCTGAATATTTCATTTCTGATTCTAAACATCTTCCTTACATGCCCAAGATCACTTCTGCCGGATTAGATTTTCCGTTATGCCGCCGGATTTCCGCCGGAATCAATTTAGGCCTTAAATACCCATTTTTGGAGTAAAGCTTCAACCTTTAGGCTGAAAACTATCGCCTTAGCTTAGTGCTAGTAGGATTAGTTGTCATAAACGCCGTTGGTGACGTCCCTGTCAAATTTGGTTTTTGGGATTTCAGTTTTGAAATTCTAAGTTAAAAATCATGACCAAAATACCCCTGCGACAGTTTTTGATCCGATAATTTTTCCGAGTTCAGAATACCCTTAGTTACGGCTAATGATAGCATAGGAACCAAGTTTGATCGAAGAAAAATCGAACCCCACAATTGTGAAAAGTGGCCGAGCCCTATAGGGGAGGAGGAGGAAAATTCCTTTTTCGAAAACTTGTCCTTTCGCGCTAGATTATCATACCTCGGAGTATGTACTACTTCGGGTAACCTTAGTAAGCATTGATAGCTTAGTTTCCGATAGATTCTGATAGTATTTCTGTGGTTTTGCTCTAAAGGTGATTTTGAGGAATTTCCAGCGGAGCAAGGCTTTGATTGTGAAGGAGTGATAGAAGATAATCCTGGAGAATCTACAGGTAAGGGCAACTTACCTTGCTAGTTAATGCTTTAGGTGTCGATGAATTCGACTTGATTTATTGTTTATGCACTTGTTTGTGTTTGACTGGTAAAATGTTTTCTGAGGCTTCGGCTGAAAATGTAGATGATTCATCTACTTAATGCCTTTGAGATTGAATTTCATGCTAAGTGCTAAGTGGGTAATTTAGGATGTGTGGTGCATGCTTTATATGCTAAGTGCTACGTGGTTATTGCATAATATGTGGATATATGACATGCTGGTTGATTGGGCTGAGTTATTTATGCTTTTGCAATGAAATCTGAGATTCTGTGTAGTGAGAATAGCGGGCAGGTCATGCCGATTTTATTTTGAGAGTTTTGAGAAAGTTTGATAGGACGAATGAGATTCGGGCCTTGTTATGGTGTTTTATGGATCGAGACATTCTCTGGAGTCATTTGGGGATTTGGAGATCCCGAGAACTTATAAGAATTGCGATAAGGCTAAAAGGATATTATTTTGTGAAGAAAACTCATAAGACCTTAAACAACCTCTAAATCTTTAAGTAATGATAATAATCTCGAAGGAAGCTTAGGAGTCGAATCTTAGTTTTGGAAAACGAGAAGTGTCGTCGGATCCAAGTGTTGAGATATTGAGAGGTTTTGAGTATGTTGATACTCTTGTGCTTTGGGAGCAGTTGTGTTGTTGGGCTATCTGAGAGATCAGCCGGGAAACGGGTAGTTTCCGAGCATGTTGATGCTCTTTGCTCGTTGAGCAGTGTTGACCATCGGATAGAGATGAGTCGGATGATTTGGAGATCATCATGAGATACAGTTTATGCCTTCGGGTACAGTTTATGCCTTCGGGTACAGTTTATGCCTTCGGGTACAGTTATGCCTTCGGGTACAGTTTATGCCTTCGGGTACAGTTATGCCTTCGGGTACAGTTATGCCTTCGGGTACAGTTTATGCCTTCGGGTACAGTTATGCCTTCGGGTACAGTTTATGCCTTCGGGTACACTTATGCCTTCGGGTACAGTTTATGCCTTCGGGTACTGTTTATGCCTTCGGGTACAGTTATGCCTTCGGGTACAGTTTATTCCTTCGGGTACAGTTATGCCTTCGGGTACAGTTTATGCCTTCGGGTACAGTTTATGCCTTCGGGTAATTCGGACATCGACGGGGGATATGATCGACCGTGAGGTTAGGATCGACCTGTTGATTGTCGGGCATAGCGGAGGGAAAAGTCGACCCGCAGGGTTAGGACTGATCCGGCTATGTCAAGGTGGTAAGTGACACTCGAGGGTTATGGTCGACACAATGCCAGTGTTAGGACCGACTCGATCGTGCCCAGCCTACTCTTTCTGGAACCGTCGAGAGTGACGTTGCATTAACATATCATGCACTCTAATTGTATTCGCTGAGATTTGGATGAGTAGATGTTGATAAATAACGTTAAGTGTTTTGATGAGTAGATATTGATAAATATCGTTACGTGCTTTGATGATTGAATTGTACTAGAGATTTGATAACATGCTATGTTTAAACCTTAGGGTAGACAATGCAGAACTTATATGTATACAAGCAATATATATATATATACCCCTTATACTTTACCTGATGTCTTGTATTCTCCATACTGTATTCCGTAAGTTGACCCTTGCACGTGCTACCTGTGTTTGGGGGGCTATGTATGCCCTTTTTTTCAGATGCCGTTGACGGACTGTTTCGTGATGCTTCGTCGTACGGGGAAGACCCGGAGCGAAATGACTACTACTAAGCCTTCGACGATGGAAGTTTAGGGATGGGTGTTTTGAGGGCTTGTGTTGCTGACACTTGACCTATCCTTTTGGGATTGTACATTTTGCCTACGGGCGTTACACTTTTCTACTTTCCGTCACTGGAGGTTACTCGTGACGAGGTTGCTACTTACAGCGGGGGCTGTATTTATGTTATATACTAGTTTTGTTATCTTTTGTTGGGAGTTTATTTCTTTCAGTCTTTGATTCTATTATCAAAAAAAAAAAAATTCACGTTTTCCGCTTTAAGTTTCTTGTTGGTTACTAAAGTGACGCCACCGAAATCGGGGTGTTACACTGAGTACTGGTGGAAGGGCACCAGGGGGATCATGGAAGCTAACCATGAAGAGATCAACTGGAACTCTTTCCGGACCGCATTCTTGGAAAAGTATTTTCCAACAAGTGCCCGGGATGAGAGGGAGGCGTAGTTTCTGACACTCCGTCAGGGAGGTATGTCTGTACCGGAATTTGCTTCGAAGCTGGAGTCCTTGGCGAAGCATTTCCAATTCTTTAATGATCACGTGGATGAGCGCTACATGTGCAAGCGCTTTGTTAACGGACTGAGGCCGGATATTGAGGACTCAGTGAGGCCACTGGGAATCATGCGATTCCAATCTTTGGTTGAGAAGGCCACGGAGGTGGAACTGATGAAGAACCGGAGGCTAAACCGGACTGGAACTGGAGGGCCGATGAGGTCGGGCTCTCAGAATGTTCAGAACAGAGGGAGGTTTCAAAACAGGAGGCCGTATCAGCGTCCTGCTGATAGAGGGTTTGCTTCAGGATCTTACAGGCCCATGGTGGGTGCTGCTGGTGGTTCTGGAGATCAGACTCAGAACAGGGAGTTGACTTGCTTCAAGTGTGGGAAGCCAGGGCATTACGCTCGTGCTTGTCCCGACACGAGACCCCAATGCTACAACTGTAACAAATTGGGGCATACTGCTGCACAGTGCAGGCTACCAAAGGCGGAACCAACCGTCAACACTGCTCGAGGGAAGCGTCCTGCTGCAAAGGCGAGAGTCTACACCATGGATGGTGAAGATGCTGAGGGGGTCGATGGATTGATTAGAGGCGACTGCGAGATTGACGGTAACCTCCTATCCGTACTTTTTGATTCCGGTGCAACGCACTCTTTTATCTCTAGGGAATGTGCGATCAGATTAAAACTTCCTATTACTGCTTTAAGCTTCGATCTTATAGTTACCACTCCTGCCAAAACTCTACTTGCTAATACAGCATGTATGTACTGTCCGATAACCTACAACAATAGAGTCTACCAAGCTAACCTAGTATGCCTAACTCTTAAGAACCTAGATATTATCCTAGGAATGGATTGGTTGTCCCGTTATCATTGTCTTTTGGACTGCAACCGAAAGAGAGTGGTATTTCCTGATTCGGATCTTTCCAAGTATTTATCTGCCAATCACATTAGCGTCTCTTTGAACGAGGGATCTCAAGAGTATTCCGTTCTGCTGAGTTTGGAGAGTAAAGGGAATCCGGAAGTTGATAGTATTCTAGTGGTGAAGGAATTCATGGATGTTTTTCCTGGCGATGTACCTGGATTGCCGCCTGTACGCGACATTGAGTATGCTATAGACATCGTACCGGGAACAGGGCCGATTTCAATTGCACCGTATCGTATGGCACCTGCGGAGCTAGTGGAATTGAAGTCCCAACTAGAAGATCTTTTGTCGAAAGGATTTATTCGACCAAGTGTTTCACCTTGGGGAGCGCCAGTCTTATTGGTGAAGAAGAAGGACGGGAGATCGAGACTATGTGTCGACTACCGGCAATTGAACAAAGTAACCGTCAAGAATAGGTATCCGTTACCTAGAATTGATGATTTGATGGATCAACTGCGAGGAGCCGCAATATTCTCGAAGATCGACCTGAAGTCGGGTTATCATCAAATCAGAGTCAAGACCGAGGATATCCAGAAGACTACATTCAGAACCCGTTATGGACACTATGAGTACTTAGTGATGCCATTTGGGGTGACAAATGCACCGGCAATATTCATGGCTTACATGAATATGACTTTCCATACATTCTTGGATCGATTCGTCGTGGTGTTTATAGACGATATTCTGATCTACTCAAAGAATGCTGAGGACCATGAGGGGCACCTGCGTCAAGTTTTACAAGTGCTGAGGGAGAAGGAGTTGTATGCCAATCCTTCTAAGTGCGAATTCTGGCTCGAAGAGGTAAAATTCTTAGGCCATGTGATCTCTAAGGAAGGGATAGCTGTGGACCCAGCAAAGGTAGAGACTGTATTGTCATGGGAACGACCAAAGACAGTGACTGAGATCAGGAGTTTCGTTGGTTTGGCGGGTTACTATCGTCGCTTTATCGAGAATTTCGCGAAGATTGTTGGATCGTTGACTCAACTCACGAGGAAGGACCAACCTTTTGCATGGACTGAAGCGTGCGAAACTAGTTTTCAGACGATGAAGGAACGGTTGACGACGTCACTTGTACTCGTCTTACCGCAACCAGAGGAGCCTTATGAGGTGTACTGTGATGCTTCGCATCAAGGTTTGGGATGTGTGCTGATGCAACATCGGAAGGTGGTTGCTTATGCTTCAAGACAACTGAAGGTTCATGAGAAGAATTATCCAACTCATGACTTGGAACTAGCTGCGATCGTATTTGCGCTGAAGATTTGGAGACATCACTTATATGGATGCAATTTCACCATATTCAGTGATCATAAGAGCTTGAAGTATTTATTTGAACAGAAGGAGCTGAACATGAGACAGCGTCGGTGGATGGAATTTCTTAAAGATTACGAGTTCACCCTGCAATATCATCCTGGAAAGGCGGACGTTGTTCCTGATGCCTTGAGCAGGAAGATGCACATCTCGTCGATGATGGTTAAGGAGCTACAATTGCTGGAACAATTCCGAGATTTGAGCTTGGATGTGAGATTGTCCGAAGGAGAACTGAAGTTCGGAATGATCAGAATTACCAATGGATTGATGGAAGAAATCCGAGACCAACAGTTACAAGATGAGTTTCTGCTCGGGAAAAGGAATTTGGTAAGTCAAGGTAAAGACCCAGAATTCAAGGTAGGAAGTGACAATATCCTACGGTGCAAGGATAGGGTTTGTGTACCTAACAACCCTGACTTGAGAAGATTGATTAAGTCGGCTCATTTCATACCTGTGAGGACTACGTACAACGTGGAGAAACTATCTGAGATATATATATATCCGAGATTGTACGACTTCATGGAGTACCAACAAGTATTGTTTCCGATCGAGACCCGAAGTTTACATCACATTTTTGGGGAGCTCTACAAGAGGCTTTGGGAACGAGGCTGAGACTAAGTTCTGCTTATCATCCGCATACTGATGGATAGACTGAGAGAACAATCCAGTCGTTGGAGGATTTGCTACGTGCTTGCGTGTTAGACAACAAGGGCAGTTGGGATACCTTACTACCATTGATTGAGTTCACATACAACAACAGTTTTCATACGAGCATTGGTATGGCACTATATGAGGCTTTGTATGGCCGCAAGTGTAGGACACCTCTATGTTGGTATCAAAATGGAGAAAATCTGTTAGTAGGACCGGAACTTCTACAACAGACGACTGAGAAGATCAAGCAGATCAGAGAGAAGATGAAGACTTCTCAGAGTAGACAGAAGAGTTATGCAGATCAAAGACGCAGAACTCTGGAATTCGAAGAGGGAGATCATGTGTTTCTGCGAGTTACTCAGACGACGGGAGTTGGTCGAGCAATCAAGTCAAAGAAGCTTACGCCGAAGTTTATTGGACCTTATCAGATCACTCGTCGAATTGGACCAGTCGCTTATCAGATTGCACTACCTCCATTTCTATCGAACATTCATCATGTATTCCATGTGTCACAACTGAGGAAATATATTGCGGATCCGACACATGTTATCGAGCTGGATGACATTGAGTTGAAGGATGATTTGTCTTTCGAGACACCGCCAATTAGCATTGGTGACACCCGGATAAAACAGTTGAGAGGAAAAGAGGTCGAGTTAGTGAAGGTCATATGGGATAAAGACACCGGTGATGCGACATGGGAGCTGAAGGAGAAGATTCAAGAACAGTATCCAGAACTTTTTACTAACCCTTAAGTTTCGAGGTCGAAACTTTCTTTTTGGAGGGTAGTAATGTAAGGCCCAAGTTTTTTAAACTTATGCCAAGTAAATAGAATCTTATTCACGATTAGGGTTGATGTATCGTGAAAGGAAACCTGAACTAGAGTTTACTAAATGAAATAAATTTATGAAGGAGAAAGTTCAGGAAAAGTCAAAGGATTTCATCATGATCGATAAAAGTTATAGCACGATCGTTACACGCTTAAACCTAGGTCAGAAACCCTAGTATATGGCTAGTTTTCACTTATAGGCACGATGGAAGTTAATTCCAAAAATCTTCAGAGAAATGTTAGAACTTCTCTTTTTCCATATATCACAATCGTTTCGAGGCGAAACTCTAGAATCTACGAACGTCCGATTCCAATCATCGGAAGTTTGCCGAAACCGAAACCCTGGTATTTCAAAACCCTAGAATCACCCGACTATGAGGACTTTTTCTATTCGGAACATCAAATGAAGATTCCACACGCGTACACCCATTTCTCTTGATGATTTCAATCTTTCTTCAGAAGGAAGTTTTCTATTCCGACATCCGATGCAAAAAGCAACTTATCGGGTAAAATAGTTTTATACCGATTATGCATTAGTCGCCAAAAATACAAGGAGACCTTTTTATAGTTTTGGATTTCTTTTGCCAAAACCTATCTTATAATTCACGGAGAATGAAGCCAGAAAAATCAGATTCGCGAAACTTTCATTTTCCCGCGTTTTGCCAACCTCTATATATAGCAAGAAAGAAGAGAAAAATCACAAAATCTTACCCATTTTCTTCCAAGAGGCCGCGAGTTTGAGAGGAGAGGAGGAAGAAGAGCTTTTGTTCAATTCTTGCTTGATCGTCGATCAATCAGTTGCTACTTCAAGGTTTCGAGGTATAGTCGCTAATCCTTACCTCTGATCGCTTTTTCCATAGCTTTTCTATAGACTTTTCTGAGCTGATAGTTTTGAGGTTTTTGCAAAACTATCCTGAATATTTCATTTCTGATTCTAAACCTCTTCCTTATGTGCCCAAGATCACTTCTGCCGGATTAGATTTTCCGTAATGTCGCCGGATTTCCGCCGGAATCAATTTATGCCTTAAATACCCATTTTTGGAGTAAAGCTTCAACCTTTAGGCTGAAAACTATCGCCTTAGCTTAGTGCTAGTAGGATTAGTTGTCATAAACGTCGTTGGTGACGTCCCTGTCAAATTTTCTTTTTGGGATTTCAGTTTTGAAATTCTAAGTTAAAAATCATGACCAAAATACCCCTGCGACAGTTTTTGATCCGATAATTTTTCCGAGTTTAGAATACCCTTAGTTACGGCTAATGATAGCATAAGAACCAAGTTTGATCGAAGAAAAATCGAGCCCCATAATTATCAAAAGTGGTCGAGCCCTTTAAGGGGGGAGGAGGAAAATTTCCTTTTCCGAAAACTTGTCCTTTCGCGCTAGATTATCGTACCTCGGAGTATATACTACTTCGTGTAACCTTAGTAAGTATTGATAGCTTAGTTTCCGATAGATTCTGATAGTATTTATGTGGTTTTGCTCTAAAGGTGATTTTGAGGAATTCCCAGAGGAGCAAGGCTTTGCTTGTGGGGAAGAACTAGAAGATCATCCTGGAGAATCTTCAGGTGAGGGCTACTCACTGAATCTCTAGTTAATCCTTAGGGTCGATGCTTTCGACATTGTTTACTGTTTATGCACTTGTTTGTGTTTGATTGGAAAAATGTTTTCTGAGGCTTCGGCTGACAATGTAGATGATTCATCTACTGAATGCTTTTGTGATTTAATTTCATGCTAAGTGCTAAGTGGGTAATTTAGGATGTGTGATGCATGCCTTATATGCTAAGTGCTACGTGGTTATTGCATAATATGTTGATATATGATATGTTGGTTGATTGTGCTGAATTAATTATGCTTTTGCAATGAAATCTGAGATTCTGAGAAGTGAGAATAGCGGGCAGGTCATGCCGATTTTATTTTGAGAGTTTTGAGAAAGTTTGATAGGACGAATGAGATTCGGACCTTGTTAAGGTGTTTCATGGATCGAGACATTCTCTGGAGTCATTTGGGGATTAGGAGATCCCGAGAACTGATAGGATTTGTGATAAGACTAAAGGATACTATTTTGTAAAGAAAACTCATAAGACATTAAACAACCTCTAAATCTTCAATTAATGATAATAAACTCGAAAGGAAGCTTTGGATGCAAATCTTAGTTTTTGGAAAACGAGAAGTGTCGTCGGATCCGATCGTTGAGGAAGTTGAGAAGTGTTGAGTATGTTGATGTTCTTGTGCTGTTGGAGCAGCTGTGTTGAGTATGTTGATGCTCTTGTGCTGTTGGAGCAGCTATGTGTGGTTGGGCTATCCTGGGGATAAGTCCGGGGAATTGATAGTTCCCGAGTATGTTGATACTCTTGCTCGTTGAGCAGTTTTGACCATCGGATTGAGATGAGTCGGATGATTTGGAGATCATCATGAGTTATGTGTTGTTGTGAAGAAGTGTCTTTTGTCGCAGAATCGACTTTACCTTAGGGTAAGCTTTTAGAGACTTTAATTTACCTAGAACACGTGGCGACGTGTCGAGTGAGATTCGGAGACGTTGTTTGACTAATCATCCTGCATTCATGCAACATTAATGAGGTATTAACATAGGACGTACTCTGGACCTCGTCGGTTTCCAAAATGGTCATAAGACCCGGAATGCCGTGTAAGAGCGTTTGTAGACGACTCTTGTAGCAGACCGAAATGGCAGACCTACGGGTTACGGCTGATCTGAATACCATTGTTGTTGGAGTAAGAGGCACGCGGGCCGAAATGGTCCCACCGTGGCTGGTGTTAGGGCTGATCCGTTGATGTCCATCCGTTCCGGAATGCATATTGGTTGACTGGGTTAACCTGCATTGCATATCATGCAACATGCATACTAATTTAGTTGTCGAATGTGATTGTTATTTGTTAATCCTATCTGGAACATGTTAATTGTTATTACTGCCATTGACGCTCTTTATGGAATATGCAACCCTAGGATGTTATCCCTAGCTATAAGCCTAAGTGGCTATCTCTTATCTGTACCTATTGGGTTTAATATTTACATAATTCCTTGGAGTTGACCCTCGCGTCTTCTGTGTGTGTTTTGGCGGACAACGCCTTTTGTCAGATGTCCATTGCGGACTGGTTCACAATGGTCCACCCTTCGGGGGGATTAGATACGAGATGATCGACCAGGACGACCCCGGTTCATGGGTGGTTGACCCCGCTAGCCATCGAGCGACGTACTCGGGGCGGATCATGGAGGATAGGGTAGATAGGGGAGGACTCTTGGTAGAGGGAGTGTTGAGGAGGTGCTCCGTCAGTTTCAACTTGCCACCGGGCGTTCACTGTGGACCAGGATTTGGAGGAGCACCGCCGCCACCTTCGTCTTCGGATGAGGAGGACCCCTCCGAGGAGGAGCCTGTGGGAGTGCATTCATCAGAGTCCAGCACACCCAGCGTTGCGATCATTGATGATCAGGGTTCGGGCCCTAAGCCCGTGAGTCCAGCATCGGAGCGCATTGCGGTTGCGAGGGGAGGACGGATAGGGTTGGTAGACTTAGTCGTTCTGGATTCTGATTCAGACGACGATCATGCTAGCACGTAGGTTTAGTGCTGGTGTGAGCTCCTCGAGTTAGGATTAGTGTAGGAGTAGAGTTTTAGCTCTGACAGTCTTTGCTTCATTTGTTTCTTTGGGGACAGGGTAGTTCCGCCTATAGCTTTTTGTGTGGTTTCTTTACGGGAATCACAGAGAGTTGGTTGGACTTAGGAGGTCTTATTTTCAGACCATTGGGTCAGCTTATTCTCAGTTTTGAGGGATGGTGTTGCGGACACTTCACCCTTTTCATTTGGTTTGTACATATTGCCTACGGGCGCTACTCTTTTCTTTCCGTCACTGGAGGTTACTCGTGACGAGGTTGCTACTTACAGCGGGGGCTGTTATATATATTGTATATTAGTTTTATTGCTTTTCGCATTTGGGTTGTATTTAATTCAGTCTTGTCTATATTATTATCGGAAAAAAAATATTCACGTTTTTCCGCATTAAGTTTACTTTTGATTACTAAAGTGACGCCACCGAAATCGGGGTGTTACAGTGGAGGTGGTGGTGGAGGAGGAGTTAACTAATCAGTTTCTTCACGGCGAACTTGCTCTCGTCGCGGCCTGCCTCTCACGCGACGTGGAGGCGAACCGCGCCGCCGCTCCTGATCCTCGTCACGTCATCGACGACGTGTCTTCATCAATCTTGGTTAGTGAACCGAAGAACTGCAAGCGGAAAACTAAAAACTGAAGGAAATTCACACGGAGAATCGAACTTCTCTAAATCCCATCGCGATCCACGTAGTCCGGGAATCAAAATCTACCGTTCCCCACAGACGGCGCCAAATGTTCCTTCATGAACATTGGGATGAGGTATAGTACCTAAGATGCAAGGAACGTGACGTGAGATTCCTAGAGAGAATGAGAGCGTAACCGCTTAGAGAGAGAGAGTGTAACTGAATTTCAAGTTTGTTATTTCTCCAATGAGCTAAGAGTCCCTTACATTTGGTATCCCTCCTCTATTTATAGTTGGGGGAGTTGGGCTTAGCGCCTCTAAATCTTTCTAATGGGCCAGTTGGGCCTTCGGGTGGAAGGCCCAAGTCCCCAGCCTGCTCATCGCCCCAGGCCAGCGCTCCTGGGCGAGGAACCCTGGGGTCTCGCCCAGTCCAGCAGCCACATCTCATGTCCATGGAAAATACTCCATCCCGAATTGCATTGAAGTCTTGAAAAGTGTAAAGGAGGAGGGGCTTTTAAATGACCATCAATTTAACTATGCTTTAGAATTACTTACCGTTAGCGAAAATAGAGTCATATTTATGTCCTTAATTGACTCAATGGAGGCTTTGGTAGGTTGGATTAAGTTCAAGTATGTGGAATAGAAAAAACTCTAGTCTTTTGCTTAGGATTTGGCTTTCTGTTTGTTTTTCTCTTGTTAAACATTACAACTTCGCATTGAAATTTATGTTTATGCATTTGGATTATGGTTATAAACATGTATATACATTTTAAGGCGTTATTAACAACTTGTTTTCAAATTATTCTACAGATGACTTCTATTGAAACTAGTGCATATTCAAGAAAAATTAAAAAAAGGAAATGTGCAAAGTTCTACAAAATATGTAATGCTGCAGCAGCTATTGCATGTGTATACACATGAAGTTTTTGATGAAGCAAGGTAATAGATTTCTCTATTCTCAAGGATGGAAGTGGGTTAGAGAAACTCTTAACACTCCAGGTGAAAGTTACAACATGTTTAGAATGGAGTCTCATACTGTACTAATGCTTGAAAAAATATTGGTGAGTAATGGTTGGCTACATCCATCTAAGGAAATGACATCCTGGGAAGCAATAGCCATGTTTCATTGGAGTTGTGCACATAGTGAGACAAATAGGAATGTCCAGAATAAATTTGGGAAGTCAGGAGAGACCATAAGTAGGAAGTTTGGTGAAGTTCTGGATGGCTTATGTTTATTAGCAAAGGAAATTGTGAAGCCTCCGGATTTTAACTTTGTTGAAGTTCCAGCAAAAATTAAAGATGATCGTAAATTTTGGCCTTATTTTGAAGGATGCATTGGTGCTATAGATGGAACACATATACCAGTCATTGTTCCCACCAAAGATCAAGTTCGCTATATCGGTATAAAGGGATATCCAACACAAAATGTCATGTTAGTGTGCAACTTTGAAATGTTGATCACTTTTGTTGTTGTCGGCTGGCCTGGTACTGCACATGACACACGCATTCTTTCATCAGCTATTGAAGATATAAAAACTGTGTTTCCTCACCCTCCTGAAGGTATATACGATCTTATCCTTTTAACATTGATTTGTTATTTTTAAATATTTTAACATTGGTTTTTTAATGATAAAATATTTTAAGTTTTAGGAAAGTATTATCTTGTGGATGCTGGATATCCAAACATGAAAGGTTATCTAGCACCATACAAGGGTGAAAGATATCACATTCCTGATTTTAGAGCTGGTAGTCAAGCAGAAGGTTTTCAAGAAATATTCAATCATGCACATTCTTCATTGAGAAATGTCATTGAACGAACAATTGGGGTATGGAAGAAAAGATGGCATATCTTATGTGATATGAGACCATATCCATTGATCAAACAACAGAAGATTATAGTTGCAACAACAACACTCCATAACTTTATTCGAATATGTGGTGTTGAAGATGAAGAATTTAACAAGTGTGATAGTGTTCCAGGATACATGACTGAGTGTGAAGAAGAAAGGAATATGAAGGTGCGAAAAACACTAGAAAGGGGGGTTTGAATAGAGTTTTCGAGTAAAAGATATACTTTTGAACTTTTTCCAAACTCAAAGATAAAAACTAGGTGCTGAGGAATATGAAGTAAAGCACGCAAGTATTTTATCCTGGTTCACTTGAGATAAAAGCTCAAGCTAATCCAGTCCACCCGTGAAGGTGATTTCTTCCTTCTTTTGATGAAGGCAATTCACTAAAATCAATGAGTGTTACAACTGCACTTTGCTACCTGCTAAGTGACTAACAATACACTGATTTTCTCACTAGTATCCTCTTAAGAAGCTGATCTACCGATCCTCTTAAGACTAGCTAAACACTGAATCAACCTTGATTCAAACTTCTCAAGATCCGACCAACCTTGGTCTCTTGAGGAGCTTTACAAAGGTTTGTAAAAGATTTCGGGTTTACAATAAATGCTTCTAAAAAGCTAATAGTAAACTCAGATGTTTAAGAACAATGAAGAAATAATGCTAAGAGATTGATTCGTATAAGTTGAATGGTTTCAGCAAAGCTTCTTAGCCTCTTTCTTCTTTCTTCAGCCTTTATATACTCCAAGACATGTGATGTAGCCGTTGCTAGGGTTTTGTCCGTTGAAGTGGCAATCTTGTAATATCAGACTGCTAGGCTGAACGAGGTAGGTGGCGGACAGACTGAGGCTTGTACGATTTGTACTATGACAGCGACCTGTCCTTTCACCAGTTGACTTGAGATCTGGAGTGCTTCAGATGAACGTTGGTGAAGCTTCTGATCATCGTCAGATTAAAGCTTGGATTCTTCTGACCTTGCAACTTCTGCTTCTGAACATGTTCCTCAGAACTTCTGAACGTCAGAGCTAGAATAGCTTGGGTCTTCAGAACCAACTTCTTGCAGGTCTTCGGAACTTGAGTCTTCTACTTCTGGACCGTCCTGCTGGAACATCTGGTCTTTAGAACTTCTGACTCCGGTTCTTCAGTACCTCTTGAGAGCTTGTATCTTCAGAACTTCTGAAGGATTTGCCACTGTTCTGAACGAACATGGTAAGCTTTAGAGCTCTCTTTTTAGTATCCCTTGGTTCTTCTTCTTCTGAATGAATAGGCTTGGGTCAGATTCAGAACCTGTTTGTCACAACTAAAAGAGACAAACGTTAGGGTACCACAATTGTTCATCATCACAAACTTTAATTGTAATGATCAAAATATAGAGATGCAGCCACTGATCAATCCTTGATCTTACAATCTCCCCCTTTTTGATGATGACAAAACAAGTATTTTGATGAACAATTCTTAAACAATAAACTGAATACACAAGAGAGAAGAGATCAGAGTTAAAACTTATCCTTGTGTAACGGTTGGTATTGCTCTTTCTGAATCTAGTGTTGCTCTTGATTCTCAGCTAGAGTCTCCCCCTGACTACCCCTGAATCTATGACTTGATGAGATAATGAAGAGTCTAGATTCGGAGTCTTGGTGATGTGATCGGAAGATACGCGTAGAAGGATGTATACTCATCAGAACATGATGGTTCAAAACTTGCGTAGATCACTTAAGAACATAGATTCTTGTCCAGATATAATTGGAATAAGGCTTCAGAAGCAAATTAGTTCAGAGTATGAACAAAATGTATTCCTTATTTGAGACGCTTGACAATATCTATATGCTATAAGTATTGATACTTATTCTCCTCTACTGGTTTTATATAAGATAAGAAAAAAATTTATCAAAACCATTTTATGTACTCCCCCTTTTTGTCATATTCAAAAAGAGTGAAAAACAAAGCCAATATCAAGCAAGTAATTATTACTTAACGAAGAGAGTACAGAGGATAGAAAGGAATGAAGAAAACTAATCCTAGATACATAGGAAAGCACGGGAGTTCTTCATGGAGAGAAGTTGAAGATGCAGGGGACGCACGTCCTGATCAAACGAGGCTAACTGGATAGCCAGTTCTTCCTTCAGAGCTTCATTCTCCCGGATAGCATCTTGATCGGCTTCGTCTTGATCTTCTTCATATTCAAGGAGCATACAAATGCCCTCGAACTGAGCTTCAATGTCCTTCCGGCGAGTGGTCAGACGAAGGAGGTCATTCAGAACTTCTTGAAGGTTCTGAAGACAGTGAGTTTGATGGGATGTCAGCCAACAATTCAGAAGATTCTCAATCTTCTCAAGAGCTTGAGAAATTTGAGAAGTAGATAGATTAACGCTCCAAGGAAAGACTTGGTCAAATACCATAGTCTTGAGTTCAGAAATCAATTCGACAGAAGTCATTCTTGAAGTAGAATTGAGAGGAGAGTGAAATGACTGATGTAAAGTGAATTGCGGTGTGATGGAGAAGAAGGATTGCAGAGATTATAAGGATGAAAAGTAACAGAAAAACATGCATAAAACTTATCAAATCATAAAGGCATGTGAGTTACTAAGTGGACGGTGCATTGAATAATAGAATAAGAATGTAACACAGTCAACATGAAATAAATTCACTCAAAACAAATAAATGCATGCAAGATAGATGATAGGGGTTCAAGGTTTTGATGAAGAGGGGAGATTCTCGATCTGGAACTTCATCATATCTTCCATTCTGCGTGAGGATTCTTGAATATGCTTACTTTGCTCAATCTGGATAAGTCCTTGTTGCTCAACCATCTGAAACAATCTCTGCTGATCATCTTGAATTCTGTCAATTCTGACAGCAAGAGTAGCAACTTCTGGAACTTGAGCTGAAGTAGGAACTTCTGGAGCTAGAGTATGAGTAGGAACTTCAGCCTCTGATGACATTTCAGCATCAACTTGAATTGGCACTTGCTTCTCAACTTCATTAGCATCTGCATCTTCCAGAATAACTATGCCATCAGAGCTGTCTTCTGCAACCTCTGCTGGAATCATCTCAGCATCTTCTGAGGTACATTCAGAAACAACATAGTGTCTTTCAGCCATAGCTCTTCTCAAGGGTTCACAGACCCTGTGCAGAACTCTCTGCCTTTGCTCATAAGCTCTCAGACGCATCATGAACTCTCAGACGTTTCTCACTGCGAAGCTGCTTCTGAAGTTCATAAGCTTTGCTTTCTGACCATCTTCCGAAGGCAGACCACAGACCATCAACAAATGAGGCGTCAAACTGATTATCAGTTACCTGATATAACCATTTCAGTCTTCTGGTTGCCTCTTCAGAGAACTCCTGAATGAGTTGAATCAGATTTTGAGGTCGGAAGGAGGTTGCTAAGGTCAGAACAGGCTGAGGAGTTCTGGTTGCATTGGAGCTTGAAGCATTGGAGCTATCAGTTCTGGGTTGTCCTGAAGGAATAGAATAGAATCAATCTCATGATTCTTCTCTATTCCTGAGTGATCAGATTCATCCATATGCTCAGCTTCAGAGATCGTTACTTGCATTTGCCTTGAGGTAGCAGTCTTCTCAGGTGAGGTAAAACTCAGATCTCGTGAGTTTACTGCAGAATAGTTGGACAAGGACACATAGGAAGTTTCAGCAGCATCTTGAAGCTGATCTTCAAAGTTGGAAGCTACTTGCTGAAGAGGCTTCACATTGAAGGTCGGTTCAAGGATCTGAACATCATCATCCTCTTTTTCTTCCTCAGTAGGGATCGCACCAGTTTGAGTTAGCAGGAGGCTCTTTGAAGTGGATGGAGGCTTGGGAGTGAAATGTTGAACCAAATTTCTCAGAGTAGCCTCACTTTGAACAATACCTTGAATGAAGGGATTGAAAAGAGGTACAGGTTCAGTTGTGGTGAATGTGGAAGAGGTGTGAATTGGGATGGATGGAATGGCAGTGGTAGCTGTTTGGATGTTTGATTGAGGAGCTTGTGTTTCAGCTTGAGAGAAAGTTTGTGTTTGAGGTTCTGTTTGAGTGGGAGCTGTTTGGGTTGAGGTAGGCATGGAAGTAGATATAGGCAGGGCTTGTTCAGGAATAACTACTGAAGCAGAATCAGAGTTAATGCTTTCAGTAATTACCTTACTTGATTCTCTGATAGAGATGGATCTGGTGAGTCTAGCAGTCCTTGCAGGTTCTGAGGTTGTCTTTGATCTCCTTTCTCTTTGTACTTCTGAGATCTTTTCAGATGCTTGCTTTGGTCCTGACTCCTTCTTCTGAAGTGGACCCTTCAGAGGCAGTTTCAACCTCTTGCCTATGGGCTCTACATCTGAATCAGTGGATTCTTCAGCTTCTCCTGATTCCCTTATGACTTGGAGCACATTTTCAATGATCTCACAGTCATCCTGCTCAACTTCTTCTTCAACTTGGACTGTTTGAAGTCTTTGCCTTTTTACCAGAGGGACATCATCTTCGGTTTCCTCATCAGATGATTCTTCAATAATTGCTTTCCTCTTGACATTCTTTCTAGGTGGAACTTCTTCTTCTTGGGTTCCAGAGGAAGAATCCATAGAGCTCTCAGAGGCATCAGATTGAGATTCCTCATATGACTCTTCTGGAGTTCTTTTAGGAGAGGGTTCTGGAAGTGATTCCCTGATGACTACTGACTTGGATGCAGCTTTCTTCTTATTACGTTCTTCTATCAGAATCCCTTTGCCCTTGGGATCTGAAGACTTGCTGGTTGTTTTCTTTGCTCTCCTTGTTGGCATCTCAGGAGGACTGTCAGGAAGAGTCCTGACAAACTCTTCAAGAGTGATTTTATCTCCATTGCTGCTGAGCATTCTTACATATTCCAGAATGCTTGCTGGATTGTCCTTCTTGGACCAGAGAGGAAAGTCATCAACAGGATAGTTCCTCTGACAAACCTCTTCAGATGTATCTTCTGTAGGCTCAACTTGGACTTTCTCAATAATTTGCATTCTCTTCAACTTGGTCCCATTGAGAGCATCTCCAATGGTCATGGTCAGATCTTCATGAAGTCCAAGATCTGACAAGGTCTTGACTAGTTTATTCTGGATGAAGATATCTGAGAGCAACCTTCCATAAGGAATGTAAGAGATTGACCTCTTGTTCTCCGTGGCGGTAGTCCTTGACTTCTCAACACATTCCTTCAAATAGTTGAAAAGCAGAAACGGCAGACATATAGGCTCACCCTTAGAAATATAATACATGATTACCTTTTGAGTTGCGTTAAGGTAATCAGTTCCACCGGTTCTGGGGTGAATGCAGTAGATGAAAATCTTCTGCCAGATTTTCATGATAGGCTTCAGATCCTTTATGCCATACTTGGTCCTCTCCAGAGACCAATTGTCATAAATCGCCTTATTGACTAAGTTCTTCATCCCAGGAACATTAGCATCAACGTTTTTGATCCTTTTGCCTTGCTGGAACTCCATACCCAGCAGCTTTGCAATGGACTCTTCTGAAACCACAATCTTCCTGTCCAGCACATGAGAAACGACATAGTAGTCGTTGTAAACTGCGTTTTTCCAGAATTCTATAACCAGTTTGTTGTAAATTGGACCACAGAGTCTATCAAAGTAGCCAGACCACCCTTGCAAGTTGACTTGATTCTTGATATCAAACCCATGATCAGCCAGGTTGTCGAAGTCCACTCTTGCTTCGTTGCACACAACCAATTCTTCAACTTTCTTGACACAGGTGACCACATTGGGTGTGTCCAGAATCTGCTGAGCTGCTTCAAATCTTAGCTTTTCTTGATCTTTGACAGTTTGTTTGGAGGAAGCAGTAACATTTGTCTTTGATTTCTTTGATTTGCCCATGATTCTCCGGTAGTGAGGTTTAGGGTTCAGAGAGAGAGGAATATTGGAGAGAAGAGTAAGAATGAATGCAATGCACACGAAGAGTTTGAAAACCGTATGTGTAAGTGTGTGGGAGATCGTGTGTGAAGAGTGCATATAGTGGGTTAAATGGTAACCGTCGAGATTTTAAGAAGAGAAAAGAGTGAAAACAAGATCAACGGTTCTAAAATAGATAGTCTGAAAATAGCATAGTGGAGGAGAGTAGGCATTATCATTATAGCAGATACACCACACAACTCAAGGAACTATGTCACAAATGAAGTGACACGTGTATTGATGTCTACCACAGAAGTTTAACCAGTGGGTTAAGTGCTTCTGATCGAGTACCTTCTGAAAGGGGTAACATCTGATGACTTCAGACGTACCAAGGTCAGAAGTTCTGAAGAGAACCTTACTCTGGACAAAAGTCCATATTCAGGTTTTCAAGAATAAATAAAAACCTATCTTCTGCTAAGGGCTTAGTGAAAATATCTGCCCACTGATGGTCAGTATCGACATACTCTAATGATAGAGTGCCCTTCTGAACATGATCACGAATATAATGATACTTTACCTCTATATGCTTTGCTCTTGAGTGTAGAATGAGATTCTTGCTGAGTGAGATTGCAGCTGTGTTGTCACAGTAAATAAGAACCTTCTTCAGAGACAAACCATAGTCCTCCAGATGATTCTTCATCCATATGGTTTGTGTACAGCACGTGGCAGCTGAGACATACTCTGCTTCAGCAGTTGATAGAGCAATTGTGTTCTGTCTCTTGCTTGACCAAGTGACAAGATTTGCTCCAAGGAAATGGCAGCTTCCAGAGGTGCTTTTTCTTTCCACTCTGTCTCCAGCAAAGTCAGCATCACAAAAACCTGAAAGTGTATACTCTGATGTTTTTCTATACATCAAGCCAAGGTTAGTGGTTCCTTTCAGATATTTGAGGATCCTCTTAACAGCAGTTAAGTGAGTCTCTCTAGGATCTGATTGGAATCTAGCACAGAGATGCACACTAAATAATATATCAGGTCTGGAGGCAGTTAAGTAAAGAAGAGAGCCTATCATTCCACGATAGAGCTTCTGACAAACCTTAGAGGAAACTTCCTCTTTCTCAAGAATGCATGTTGGATGCATTGGAGTCTTAGAGATGTTGCAGTGACTCATGTTGAACTTCTTCAGAAGTTCCAAGGTGTACTTCTTCTGATGGATATAGGTGACTCCTGGTAGTTGATCTATTTGAATTCCCAGGAAGTATTTGAGTTCTCCCATCATGCTCATTTCGAATTCAGCCTGCATCAACTTGGAAAATTCCCCTTACAAACTCATTCTGTAGAAGAAAGGAGCTAAGCCTTTCGTACCACGCTCTCGGAGCTTGTTTCAGTCCATAGAGTGACTTCTTAAGCTTGTAGACATGTTCTGGATGTTTGTCATCTTCAAAGCCAGGAGGTTGCTTGACATACACTTCTTCAGAAATGTAGCCATTGAGGAAGGCACTCTTGACATCCATTTGATGGAGAATGATGTTGTGATTCACTGAGAAGGAGATCAGTAGCCTTATAGCTTCAAGCCTTGCTACAGGAGCAAAGGTCTCAGTGTAATCAATCCCCTCTTGTTGACTGTAGCCTTGAGCCACCAGTCTTGCCTTGTTTCTTGTTACTTCTCCTTTTTCATTCAGCTTGTTTCTGAATACCCACTTGGTTCTTATGACATGGAAACCTTTGGGTTTAGGCATTAAGGGCCATACATCATTCTTGGTGAACTGATCTAGCTCTTCTTGCATTGCCAGAATCCAGCCTTTGTCTTCAAGAGCTTCATCAACTGATTTGGGCTCAATGAGAGATACAAGTCCCTTCAGACTCAGAAGAGTCTTTTCTAAAGGTTTGAGCATTGACCTGGTTCTGACAGGAGCATCTTTGTTGCCAATAATCAGTTCTTCTGGATGAGAGGCAGCTATTCTTTTCTTCTTCTGAAGTTGATCAGAAGTTGTTGGAGCATCTTCAGATGCTTCTGCTTCTGGAGCAACATCCTCTGGGTTGTTCTTCGGTTGATTTGATTCTGAATAATCAATGCTTAAATCTGCAAAACTTTCAAACAGCTTTGACTTTTCTGAGCCAAGCTTATCATCAAATCTAATTTGGATAGATTCCTCAACAGTTTGATGAATAATATTATAAATTCTAAAACCTTTGGATCTTTCAGAATAACCAAGAAAATAGCATTTTAAAGCTTTAGAATCGAATTTACCCAATTGCTCCTTAGTGTTGAGCATGTAGCAAGTACTTCCAAATGGATGGAAGTAAGAGATATCAGGTTGTCTTCCTTTGCATAGCTCATAAGGAGTCTTCTCCATAATTGGTCTGATGGAGATTCTGTTCTGGATATAGCATGCAGTGTTGATTGCTTCTGCCCATAAGTGCTTGGCCATACTAGATTCTTGCATCATGGTGCGAGCCATCTCCTGAAGAGTTCTGTTCTTTCTTTCAACAACTCCATTTTGTTGAGGAGTGCGAGGACATGAGAAGTTGTGAGAGATTCCTTGGGAGTTGAACAATTCTTCAAAAGCTTTGTTCTCAAATTCTCCACCATGATCACTTCTGACAGTAATTACTGAAGTTTGGAACTCCTTCTGAACTTGGGTAATGAAGTTGGTGAACATAGTGTGAGTTTCATCCTTGTGCCTTAGAAACTTTACCCACGTCCACCTGCTGTAGTCATCCACAATGACTAACCCATACTTATTTCCTCCAATGGATTCAGTTTTCACTGGTCCAAAGAGATCAATGTGAAGTAGCTCAAGGGGTCTTGTTGTAGATACCACATTCTTTGCTTTAAATGGCTTCTTGGTGAATTTTCCCTTCTGACAAGCTTCACACAGAGCCTCTGATGAGAACTTCAGATGAGGCAATCCTCTGACGAGGTTTAGCTTGCTTAGTTGAGATATCTTCCTGAGGCTGGCATGCCCTAGGCGTCTGTGCCAGACCCATTGCTCATCATTGACTGACATTAGACACTTGACCTTCTGAGATAGCAGTTCAGAGGATTTGATTTTGTAAATATCATTTCTTCTCTTCCCAGAAAATAGAACAGATCCATCTGTTTGACTGACAGCTTTGCAGCCGGTTTGATTGAAGATCACATCATAACCTTTGTCAGCTATTTGGCTTATGGAGAGAAAGTTATGCAATAATCCTTCCACCAAAAGTACATCATTAATGACTGGAGTTTTTCCATCTCCTATGGAACCTTTTCCAATGATCTTTCCCTTCTGGTTTCCTCCAAAGCCAACGTCTCCTCCTGACTTAAGCGGTATCAGTTTTTGGAATATAGACCTTATGCCTGTCATGTGTCGTGAGCATCCACTGTCCAGGTAACATGACAGGTGTCTTAACTGAGCTGCATAGGATGTCTGCAACATGAATAATTTTTGTCTTAGGTACCCACATCTTGGGTCCTTTCTTGTTAGTTTTCCCAGAAGTTCTTGGAACTTTGGGTGCAACAGGAGGATAATACATGGGAACCTGATTATAATATTTAGACATGTCAAGTTTAAATTTTCCCTTTGGTTTTACCACTTTGGGTGTAACCTTTTCTGGAATAACAGTGCCGGCGGGAACAAAATGCTTATGCAAGGGTTCGCGTTTGGGCTCAGATGACTCACTTCTCATGGATTGAGAGTAGCCAAGGCCACTGTTTCCATTTCTGCTTATCCCATAGATCATTGAAGCCATAAGACTTTTATCTATGCCTTTAGCTAGAAACCTTTGAAACGCTTTTTCAAATAAAGTTTCATGCTTAACATCAGATGATGCAAGTTGATCTTCTAGCATGGAAATTTTAGCACGAAGGACAGAATTGTCATTTTAAGAGAATAGTTCTCTTCTATGAGTTCAGAGACTGACTTCTCATGAACTTCTGATAAACCGGTTTTAGCAGCAAATTTTATTTTAAGCTCTTTATGTTTATTTACCAGAACATCATGTTTCTCCATTATTTCAGATAAAGCAGTTCTTAGCTCAGATGGAGAAAAATTAGAGAATACCTCATCGTTATTCTCAGAGTCTGAGTCATCTTCTGAAACTTAAGCACCTCTGCTGGTGGTAGCCATCAGAGCCTCCACAACTTCATCTTCTTCTGACTCAGCTTCATCAGAGTCAGTTGCATCGAAGGTCACGAGAGCTTTCTTCTTGAAGACTTTTCTTGGTCTCTTGTCCTTCTTTAACTTGGGACAGTCACTCTTGTAGTGCCCATATTCCTTGCACTCGAAGCAAGTGACTTCCTTTCCATATGACTTCTTCTGACCAGATGAAGATTCAAATCTTCCTGAACTTTTCTTTGGTCTTTTGCCTTTGCTGTGTCTGTTTCTCCAGAGTTTGCTTAATCTCTTTGTGAAAAGAGATAACTCTTCATCACCAGATGCATCTGATAGCTCTTCAGAGGAATCTTCCTCTTCTGCCTGATAAGCTTTCGCTTTGTCATACTTTGACTTAAGAGCAATAGATTTGTCTTTCTTTTGAGGCTTGTGCTCTTTGAGTTCAATCTCATGGCTTCTGAGATGACTCACGAGCTCTTCTAACTTCAACGAGTTCAGATTCCTGGAGAGTTTCAGTGCAGTGACAAAAGCCATCCACTCCTTAGGCAAACTTCTGATGACCTGTAGAGTAGCCCTTGTTTAGCACTCTGATCCCAGCAATCAGAGTTTGAAACCTTGAGTAAGTCTCCTCAATGGTTTCACCAGATTCCATTTTAAACTGCTCATATTGTTGTATGAGAGCAAGAGCCTTGGTCTCCTTGACCTCTTCATTTCCTTCATGCATCATGACCAAGGAGTCATAGATGGATTTTGCTGTTTCTTTGTCAGAGATCTTCTCATACTCAATATATGATATTGAGCTGAATAGCATAGACTTCGCCTTGTGATGATCCTTGAAACGCTTCTTCTGAGCGTCAGTCATTTCAGAACGGGGGATCTTCACTCCTGAAGCATCTACTGGATCAGTATAGCCTTCCATGACCAAATCCCAGAGATCTGGGTCAGTGCCAAGGAAATAACTCTCTATTCTATCTTTCCAGTACTCAAACTTTTCACCATCAAAGATTGGTGCTCTGAGTTGGTTGTTGTTGTTGTCAGCGGAAGTATTGGCTTGGGCCATCGTTGTTTTTCACACAAGGTTCTGGATCACTGAACATTGTTAGGTGTTTAAATCAGAACCGGAGCTCTGATACCAATTGAAGGTGCGAAAAACACTAGAAAGGGGGGTTTGAATAGAGTTTTCGAATAAAAGATATACTTTTGAACTTTTTCCAAACTCAAAGATAAGAACTAGGTGCTGAGGAATATGAAGTAAAGCACGCAAGTATTTTATCCTGGTTCACTTGAGATAAAAGCTCAAGCTAATCCAGTCCACCCGTGAAGGTGATTTCTTCCATCTTCTGATGAAGGCAATTCACTAAAATCAATGAGTGTTACAACTGCACTTTGCTACCTGCTAAGTGACTAACAATACACTGATTTTCTCACTAGTATCCTCTTAAGAAGCTGATCTACCGATCCTCTTAAGACTAGCTAAACACTGAATCAACCTTGATTCAGTCTTCTCAAGATCCGACCAACCTTGGTCTCTTGAGGAGCTTTATAAAGGTTTGTAAAAGATTTCGGGTTTACAATAAATGCTTCTAAAAAGCTAATAGTAAACTCAGATGTTTAAGAACAATGAAGAAATAATGCTAAGAGATTGATTTGTATAAGTTGAATGGTTTCAGCAAAGCTTCTTAACCTCTTTCTTCTTTCTTCAGCCTTTATATACTCCAAGACATGTGATGTAGCCGTTGCTAGGGTTTTGTCCGTTGGAGTGGCAATCTTGTAATATCAGACTGCTAGGCTGAACGAGGTAGGTGGCGGACAGACTGAGGCTTATACGATTTGTACTATGACAGCGACCTGTCCTTTCACCAGTTGACTTGAGATCTGGAGTGCTTCAGATGAACATTGGTGAAGCTTCTGATCATCGTCAGATTAAAGCTTGGATTCTTCTGACCTTGCAACTTCTGCTTCTGAACATGTTCCTCAGAACTTCTGAACGTCAGAGCTAGAATAGCTTGGGTCTTCAGAACCAACTTCTTGCAGGTCTTCAGAACTTGAGTCTTCTACTTCTGGACCGTCCTGCTGGAACATCTGGTCTTCAGAACTTCTGACTCCGGTTCTTCAGTACCTCTTGAGAGCTTGTATCTTCAGAACTTCTGAAGGATTTGCCACTGTTCTGAACGAACATGGTAAGCTTTAGAGCTCTCTTTTTAGTATCCTTTGGTTCTTCTTCTGAATGAATGAATAGGCTTGGGTCAGATTCAGAACCTGTTTGTCACAACTAAAAGAGTCAAACGTTAGGGTACCACAATTGTTCATCATCACAAACTTTAATTGTAATCATCAAAATATAGAGATGCAACCACTGATCAATCCTTGATCTTACAGAATATTGATGAACAGACGAGTTCATATAATTCTATAAGAGCAACTGATGGTGCCATGGATAGAGTTCGAAATCAAATAGCAGTTGGATTGGTAGAAAATAGAAATCATTAACTTATGAATTTTTTTAATAGATATGTGGCTTATAATTTTTCGGTGATTTATGTTTTGCTCGTGTGTTACTTATTAAACACTTATGGTTTTTTTTTGGATTAGTGCCTTTTGATTTATTGTTGGCAGGTCTTTATGAAACTTTTTAAAATAGTTTTACCAAACAGCTATTAACTTAAAAGTAGCTTTTAACTTAGAAGTAGCTTTTAACTTAAAAGTAGCTTTTAAGTTGTATAAAAATAAATATTGACAAACAACTTCTGACTTTTTATAAAAGCTCTTTTTTTTTCTTTAACTTAAAAGTAGCTTTTAAGTCCAAAATAAGTCTGGTGAAGGCTTGAGTTAAGATTTGGAAACAGAACAGAGAAGAGACAAATGTTCTAAATCTTATAGTAGTGATTCATTATTTGAGTTAAATGAAATTGCAGTTACAAGGGAAAGTTGAGGTGTTTCCCTATAGGAGAAACACTTAATTGTAAAGAAATTCTTTATCTTAGTTGTAGGAACTTCATTTATATCAAGGGCTTGCGCAAATGTTATGGGGCTTGCACATTTGGAATTATCAGAGATTAATGCCTTCCATTTATCGTGCAAATTAAACTTCATTTATATGGAATACAAATTCAGACCATCATTGTGTCCACTTTCACAAGTATCTTCATACTCTCACATGCTGCTTCTCATTGTCCTTAGTTATACTATCCATGGTGCTTTTCATTATCCTAGTGTGTCCATGGTGTCCTTTTTCTCTATCTTCCTTCTATAAGTATTCCTTGTCATAATCAATATTAGTCAATCTTTTAAAGGTAATTCCTACTGCAATCTCTCCATTTTCATGCACATGTTCACCTCCAAAGATGATGCTAAGTTATGACTTTGTCATCCACTGTCAAAGTCATGTGTTTATACAACATTCATGTTAACAATTTAACATTGTTTCATTAATGTTGGATTGATCAAATATCATATCAATGAAAAAAGAAAGCAGGGCAACCCAACAACAAATAGCACAGATGGGGGCTTCACCTAAACGCTCACTTCATAGGGAGAATACATGACAACATGAAGATGGACTTCAACATGAAGAGTTCTAGTTCCTCCCTTTTCTATCCAACAACCACCAACTCTTTGCCGCACCCGGAACAATGCACTGGAACTTGCAAGAATTTTCGGTTGTTGGTGACAATTTCTTGGGAAAATAGCAGAGACAAAGCATTGAAACATGATCAAAGGGTGCGGGGCGTTTCCGAGTGCGGCATGGTGAAACCAAATGGGGTGCGAGGGGCCGGGTTAAAACGGTGAGCGTGATCACGATGCGCGAAATCAGGATGGTGAGATATTTGGGCTGAAAATAGAACCCCGCTGGAGGATAGTGTTAAGTTCAAATGCTAATCATATCGTCTATCATGTTTTGAATGATAAAAAATTTCAAGAGTGTAAGTGTTGTGGTTAAATATAACATGTGTATTATATTTCAGGAAATCACACTTATGCCCTCTTTCCCTGTTGTCTCTTATTCAAAGTATAAGACTTCATAAAGAGACGTTCAAGCAAAGAAGAGAAAAGACAAAGAGCATCAAAGAAAGACGAGACAAGCGAAAAAAGTCAAACATGCCTCATCATGTCTACACTGGAAGATCAAAGGAAAAATCAAAGCATCAAGGCAGACTATACAAGCAAAGGAAAGAAGAAGAAGAAGAAGAAGAAGAAGAAGAAGAAGAAGAAGAAGAAGAAGAAGAAGGAGGAGGAGGAGGAGTAGGAGGAGGAGAGAATGATGAACAAAGATCGTCTGAAGAAAGATGAAGACGATAGAAGCAGAAGATCATCTAAAGAATCAAGCTCACACCGAATACAAGCTACAAAGTCAAATCAAGTACACTTCCCGATGAAGAAGACAACAAGAAAATCTTTGTGCAAAAGTTTCAAAGAAGAAATTACATAAGTGCCACAAACACTATGATGAAGAAAAATGTATCGTGGTGTCAATATCAGATTTCCATATCTCTACACCAACTGATAGAAGTTCAAATCTATGCTACCTTCTAGATGACAAATAACATCTTTACAGGAAAGGGTCTCCATCAAACAGTACCACGCTCTGACCCAAGTACATTTTGTACCGTTTGATCCAATGGCTAGAATCTTCATGAAGGACAAGCTCCTACGGCTCTAATCCATCTCACAGAAGATTCAGAAGTATAAAGGGAAGAAGTGAAGACTTGAAGATGCAACGCTTATTCTCACCATGAATGTGCTTGATACTTCTATGGAGAAGTCCTTGATACTTGATCTAATCCATCTCTAATAATACTTCTATGGACAAGTCCTTGATACTTGATCTCAGTGAAATCTAGATGATGTTAAGGACTAGATGTAGTCCTATCGTTCTGGGGTGAACCAGGATAAATTTGATGGTGTGCATCGTTTACTTCCCTACTATACATTTCAGCTGCACCAAACGATACCAATGTAGATGATGAATCTTTATATCGTTTGGAAAACCATGTTTTTGGTGGGCACAATTCAAACCCCCCGCCCTTTCTTGTGCTACTTTGATCAACTTCAGCTAGAGGAAGAGCTGGCATAGTGGGGAGGGGGAGGCGTATGTAAGACTCGTAATTAGAAAGGGAAATAAACTCGGTTAATTTCTCGGTTTAGTGCTTTGATGCTTGTTTATGTGATCTTTGGGTGTGTGACTTTGTGTGATGAATTTCATCTAATGTAAATAATACTTTGATTATTAATATCGAAGTTTTTTCCAAGCGTTTCATTCTTTGTTCCTCAGAGAATTCGGCTGCACTTCGGAAAACGGTCAAACTGACGCGTTTTCGCCTGGATGGCCTTTTTGCCATCGAATCGTTATTCGAGTGTAAAATAAATATTTTCCTTATCATTACGATGATCTACGCGTAATTTCGAGAATTTTGACTGTAATATCGATATAGGGTCTAGAAACTCACCTGGTAGTGTTTTCGGCTCGAAAACGAGCCAATCACGAAATTGGCCAGCTAATATCTGATTGTGGGGTTGCATGTTCAGATTTGGATCATTGGAGGGAAAGGCTCATAGAATAGGTTCATGAACCAAGACTAAAAAGGCTAGTAGCATGATGACCTTGGCAAAAGTAGTGTGCATGGGAAAACGGACCAAAACCACAAGTACCAGCCATCCTTTCACCTTGGGAGCTGTCCATCACCTTGTCATAAGGGCTTCCCATCAGATTTCTGAACCAAAGTAAAGGAAATGAGAGGACTTTAGAGAGAAGAGTAGGAGAGAAGTTAGAGAGAGAGAAAGAGAGAGTGAACATCATCTTCATCTTTCTTCATCTTTTCTTACCAAAAACTGAACTTGATCTTCATCATCTCTAAACACCACCAAGAAATCATCTTTTGTTTTCCATTCATTCACAAAAGAGTTAGCATTCAAGGTAAGCTACATGGTGATGGTTTCTTTTTCCTAAAAGGAGTAATCTTTCCCTTCTAAGTTGTTCAAAAGGTTATGTTGGTTTTGTTAATGTTGTTGAGCTTCACCTTGGCCTTATGGAAATGAAAATGGTTTTGGAAAATTTTGAGATTTTGATGTTAGTACATTTTGAACTTGAGCTTTGAAGAAATTGCTTTTGTATAAGTTGTAGCCCATGAAAAGAGCTTTCAAACCATGTATTTGGTTTTCAAAAAGGTTAAGTCTTGATTTTGAAGAGTTAACAAAGTTTGGGTTTTGGTGTTTAAGCTTTGATAATGTTGTTTTTGGGCTAATGAACTCTCTTAAAGTGTGTTTAAAGTTAAGAAAAACCTAAGTTTCAAATGAGGTTTAAAGAGTAGAAGAGATGGTAGATGTAACACCCCGATTTCCAGGTGTCACTTTAGTAACTAAAAATAAACTTTACGCGGAAAACAGGTAAATTTTTTTTTTTTCGTTTCGGTTGATTCTTTTAAATTAAAGGGATAGAAAATAAAGACATAACCCAACAACTAAACTAACCGATATACAAATATATACACATGTACAGCCTCAGTTGCACTCCCACGTCACGCGCACTCGCAGTGACTCCAAGTAGTGTGCCCGTAGGCAAATATATACAGATCCAGAAACGTGAGTAAGAAAGTTATAATTACAATCCACTAGTAGAAAGTCGGCCTCAAAATGGCCTAAGCAAAGACCCCTACAGTCCGACTGACTCACTGTGATCCCTCAGTAAGAGAACCACACAAAAAGCCATGCGTCGGGAACCTACCCTGTCCCAAAAGCAAAACGAATCAGAGCTCTACACAAAATATGACGCCTGCCTAAACCTACCCTCCCAGTACCGAGTCCACAGCGAACTGAAGTTGGCAAGATGAAGCTCAGCTCCATGCGTCGTAAAACTCCTTTCGTCAGACGTCCACGCTCGTCAGTCCGGTCCTCCATGACCCTTCCCCGGTACGTCACCCGATGACCCACAAGATAGATCACCCAAGCGGTGGGGGCATGTAAGTCAACCAGCTCAAACCTGATCCCCCCCGAGGGAGAGACCATCGAAACCCAATCCACCGTCGACATCTGGCAGCAGGCCGACCGCCCAAACAAAAACATGAAACCAAAGCCAAGGCGCTAAGGTCAACTCACGGAATAAAGTAGATATACAAACAACATGTGATTGGGGAATATATATATATATATATGTTATTATATATATATATATATATATAAATATATTCCTAGCATGTTATCGGCTCTAACAATAATTCAGTAATGCAAACAGCACACAATTCCAGTCAGAATGAATGTTTGCGTGAAATGCAATTCAATATGATCTGGATAGTTGTTTGGGATGGACACCATCGAGTCAGTCCTAACACCGGCCTAGTGTTTAACCATTTCCGCTCGGGTGTCGCTTACAAACCCATGCATAGTCGGTTCAGCCCGCTATGCCGAAGATACACCCAGGTGTTCTTCGATGAAGGCAATTCCCCAACCTTCGTGAAGCATTCCCGTTCTTCACTAGTGAAGCATTCCCGTTCTTCACTATTGGTGAAGCATTCTCGTTCTTCACCGAATGATGCATGATGCAATATGGTTAGCCAAACATCGAATCGTCCTCACAACACAAGCGTTTAGCTTAAAACCCAATTTCAAAACCCATGAGTTTAGTGTCGGTCAATACAACACAACTCCAACAACAAGAGTACTAGAGTACTCGGTGACTTTCAATCATCACCGTAGATCGCCTCAGTGGCTTTCCCCAATTCCCAGTAACTTGACGACTTTTCCCCGTCTTTCGCAATCATTTTCCCCTTTAGGTTCCCTATGGTTCATTCGTTAATGAAAACATTTCGAATTTAATTAGTCAGGTTATGAGTTTAATTCTTTGAAGACTAAGTTCTCTAAGGTCTTTAGTTTTCGAAATTCTATTCATTCTAAGTTTTCCAAAATACCACCAAATGTAACCCCCGGGGAAAGTCTAAGTATATAAACGATAGCTAAGTCTCAAACCTTGAGTTTGGACTTGCCTAGGGTTGTTCATTCAACCCGAAAGATCAAAAGGAATCAGTTCAGTGATTCTTCGCTCCGAAGTCGCTTCAAAACGCACAATTCAATACAACATCAATATCATAATTTATGAAAACAATCATAACAATAAATCATCATCATAAACAATATCAAAATCATACATAAGTTGAATTTATCGACGCCTATCATGCAATCTTATCTAATATGTAAGTTGCCCTAACCTCGAGTTGCTCCAACCTCGTGGTCTAAGTTTCCTTCACACACTTGCTCTGAGAAACCCAAAGTTCCTTCAACTGAACCTCGGAGAAAACAAAGCAGAAATCCAAACAAAATCGATTAGCTCGATCACAATACAACTCATTAACGATAGACAAAGCATCGAAGCTTCAGAATACAACAATCGGGTACGAAAAGACAAGTTTTCGAAAACGAAAAACTCCCCCCCCCCTTGCCTAAGCTCTCGGCCATAAACAGAAAAGAGCTCCGGCTCTTTTTCTTCGATCTAATCTGTTTACAAGGTAGTTTTAGGGTAAAACTAAGGCAAAGAAACTGTCGGAAAATTTTTCGGACGATCGGATCGAAATACGGCTATCCAGGGGCGTTTTGGTCCAAAATAAAAGCTCAAAACCTCAAAGTTAACACTTCGGAAGACAAATTTGACAGCGATGTTCCTAACGACATCCATAGCAACTAATCGTAAAGGCACGAAGTCAGATTACGACTTTTCGACAATAAAGTTTCGAAATGTGCGCAAAAAGGGTTTTGAATCCGTTTTTCAGATCCTTGACAACTCGATCAAGATCGGCGAATACCGGCGAGTGTTCTAGCCTCTTGGGCATGTATAGAAGATAACCCAAGCGAAAAATCAAGAAAAACGGATAGTTTTACGAAAAGCTCGAAACTTTGAGCACAGAAACGACTAAAGAAACGCAGTAGAAACGATGATCAGAGGTAAGAATCAAGCTAGCTACCTCGATACCTTGAAGTAGGAACGAACTGCGCGAAGATCGGTCGAGTTTCGGCAAAAATCTTCTCCCCCCTTTTCTCTCCTCAAACTCGCGGCCCCAATAGTGAAGAATGGAAGATATTTTGATTTTTCAACTATTTATTGGAAGGTGAAGTTGCGGGAAAATGAAAATTTCGCGATTCCGATTTTTGCAGCACGTTCATCGGTGAATTCTAAGAGATATTCTGGCGACCGAATTCCAGAACTCAAAACAAATCTCTATAATTAGGGAAAAACGATCTCTAAAATCCCAAAAGTGGTGTAAGTTAATCTTTCCCGAAAAACTACTTTTTGCTGTGAAGGTCAGATGACAAAACTTCGTTCTGAGGAAAGATTGGAAACATCGAAACAAATCTAGCATCGCGGACGGAAACTTCGTTAATGTAACACCCCGATTTCGGTGGCGTCACTTTAGTAACCAAAAGATAAACTGATGCGGAAAAACGTGAATATTTTTTTTTTGATAATAATAAAGACAAGACTGAATTAAACAAAACCCAAAAGCGAAAAGCAATAAAACTAATATACAATATATATAACAGCCCCCGCTGTAAGTAGCAACCTCGTCACGAGTAAACCTCCAGTGACGGTAATAGATGAGTAGCGCCCGTAGGCAAAAGGTACAGACCAAAGTAGAGGTGAAGTGTCCGCAACACAAACCTCAAAAACGAGAATAAGTTAGCCCAATCGGCCTGAAACAAGACCTCCTAAGTCCAACCAACTCTCTGTGATTCCCGTAAAGAAACCACACAAAAAGCTATAGGTGGGAAACTACCCTGTCCCCAAAGAAACAAATGATGTTCAGAGCTAAGACTCTACTCCTACACTAATCCCATCTTTAGGAGCTCACACCAGCACTAAGACCTACATGCTAGCATGATTGTCGTCCGAATTCGAAATCCAGAACGACCTAGTCTATGTACATCCTCCGTCCTCCTCTCGCTACCGCGATGCGCTCCTGTTCCAGCTTCTCCCCTAGTTCCTCCCGAAGGGTGAACCATCATGAACTAGCCCGCCAAAGACATCTGACAATGGGCGTTTGTCCGCCAAAGCACACACAGAAGACGCGAGGGTCAACTCCAAAGAATTACGTAAATAATAGCACCGATAGATACAGTTAATAGAATAGCCACTTAGGCTTATAGCTAGGGATAACATCCTAGGGTTGCATATTCCATAACGAACATAAATGGCAGTAATAACAATTATCATGTTACAAATAGGATTAACAAGTAACAATCACACCCAGCAACTAAGTCAATATGCATGTTGCATGATATGATATGGCGGTTAACCCAGTTAACCAATGCATTCCGGAAACGGATGGGCATCAAACGGATCAATCCTAGCACCAGCAACGGTGGGACCATTTCTGCCCGCGTGCCTCTTACACCAAACAAAGGTAGCCAGATCAGCAGTAAACCCTAAGGTCTGCTACAAGAGACGTCTACAAACGCTCTTACACGGCATTCCGGGTCTTATGACCATTTTGGAAACCGACGAAGGTCCGGTAATCACACCGTGTATTAACCTCCTATGTGTGCATGAATGCAATGTGATTAGCCAAACAACGTCTCCGACCTCACTCGACACGTCGCCACGTGTTCTAGTTAAATTAATGTCTCTAAAAGCTTACCCTAAGGTAAAAGTCGATTCTGCGACAAAATACAATAATCATAAACTGAGTGCAACCACTCACGATAACTCTTCGAGTCATCAATGCTCTCACGAAGTCTCACGCTTCAGTGGAGTCTCACACATTCACAAAGTCTCACGCTTCAGTGAAGTTTTATGCTTTCAAGGGGTCTCACGCCCTAGTGAATTTACACACTTGCACGAAGTCTCACGCTTCAGTGAAGTTCCATGCTTTCCACAAGGTCTCACGCCTCAATGGAGTATCCCGCATTCACAAGGTCTCACGCCTCAGTGAAGCTTCATGCTGTTCACGAGGTCTCACGCCTCAGTGAAGATCCATGCTTTCCACAAGGTCTCACGCTTCAATGGAGTATCCCGCATTCACAAGGTCTCACGCCTCAGTGAAGCTCCTCGGCTCATCCCCTGGATAACCTATCAACACAACTGCTCCCAGAGCACAAGAGTATCAACATACTCAGAACTTACCATCTCCTCAACACTTGGATCCGACGACACTTCTCGTTTTCCAAAACTACGATTTTGCATCCAAAGCTTCCTTTCGAGTTTATTATCCTTATTTGAAGATTTGGAGGTTGTTTAATATCTTATGAGTTTTCTTTACAAAATAATATCCTTTAGTCTTATCGCAAAAACTTATAAGTTCTCGGGATCTCCTAATCCCCAAATGACTCCAGAGAATGTCTCGATCCATGAAACACCATAACAAGGTCCGAATCTCATTCGTCCTATCAAACTTTCTCAAAACTCTCAAAATAAAATCGGCATGACCTGCCCGCTATTCTCACTATTCAGAAACTCAGATTTCATTGCAAAAGCATAATTAACTCAGTACAATCAATCAACATGTCATATATCAACATATTAAGTAATAACCACATAGCACTTAACATATAAGGCATGCATCACACATCCTAAATTACCCAATTAGCACTTAGCATGAAGATTCAATCTCAAAAGCATTCAGTAGATGAATCATCTACATTGTCAGCGAAGCCTCAGAAAACATTTTTCCAATCAAACACAAACAAGTGCATAAACAGTAAACAATGTCGAAAGCATCGAACCTAAGCATTATCTAGAGATTCAGTGAGAAGCCCTCACCTGAAGATTCTCCAGGATGATCTTCTAGCTCTTCCTCACAAGCAAAGCCTTGCTCCTCTGGGAATTCCTCAAAATCACCTTTAGAGCAAAACCACATAAATACTATCAGAATCTATCGGAAACTAAGCTATCGATACTCACTAAGGCTACACGAAGTAATACATACTCCGAGGTACGATAATCTAGCGCGAAAGGACAAGTTTTCGAAAAATGAATTTTCCTCCTCCTCCCCTATAGGGCTCGGCCACTTTTCACAATTGTGGGATTCGATTTTTCTTCGATCAAACTTGGTTCCTATGCTATCATTAGCCGTAACTAAGGGTATTCTAAACTCGGAAAAATTATCGGATCAAAAACTGTCGCAGGGGTATTTTGGTCATGATTTTTAACTTAGAATTTCAAAACTGAAATCCCAAAAAGCAAATTTGACAGGGACGTCACCAACGACGTTTATGACAACTAATCCTACTAGCACTAAGCTAAGGCGATAGTTTTCAGCCTAAAGGTTGAAGCTTTACTCCAAAAATGGGTATTTGAGGCTAAAATTGATTCCGGCGGAATTTCGGCGACATTACGGAAAATCTAATCCGGCAGAAGTGATCTTGGGCATGTAAGGAAGATGTTTAGAATCAAAAATGAAATATTCAGGATAGTTTTGCAAAAACCTCAAAACTATCAGCTCAGAAAAGCCTACAGAAAAGCTATGGAAAAAGCGATCAGAGGTAAGGATTAGCGACTATACCTCGAAACCTTGAAGCAACAACTGATTAATCAACGATCAAGCAAGGATTGAACAAAATCTCTTCTTCCTTCCTCTTCAATGGAGCTCGCGGATTTGGGAGAGAAATGGAGGAGTTTTTGTAATTTTTCTCACCTTTCTTGCTATATATAGAGGTTGGCAAAACGCGGTAAAATGGAAGTTTCGCGAATCTGATTTTTCCGGCGTCATTCTCCGTGAATTCTAAGATAGGTTTTGGCAAAAGAATTCCAAAACTCAAAAGATGTCTCCTTGTATTTTTGGCAACTAATGCAAAGTCGGTGTAAAACTATTTTACCCGATAAGTTGCTTTTTGCATCGAATGTCGGAATGGAAAACTTCCTTCTGAAGAAAGATTGAAATCATCAAGAGAAATGGGTGTACGCGTGTGGAATCTTCATTTGATGTTCCGAATAGAAAAAGTCTTCATTGTCGGGTGATTCTAGGGTTTTGAAATACCAGGGTTTCGGTTTCGGCAAACTTCCGATGATTGGAATCGGACGTTCGTAGCTCCTAGAGTTTCGCCTCGAAACGATTGTGATATATGGAAAAAGAGAAGTTCTAACATTTCTCTGAAGATTTTTGGAATTAACTTCCATCGTGCCTAAAAGTGAAAACTAGCTATATACTAGGGTTTCTGACCTAGGTTTAAGCGTGTAACGATCGTGCTATAACTTTTATCGACTTTGGTACAATCCTTAGACTTTTCCTGAACTTTCTCCTTCATACATTTATTTCATTTGGTAAACTCTAGTTCAGGTTTCCCTTCACGATACATCAACCCTAATCGTGAATAGGATTCTATTTACTTGGCATAAGCTTAAAAACTTGGGTCTTACAGTTAAAAGCTCCGAATAGAAAAAGTCTTCATTCACTGATTGAATTTAGGGTTTTGAAGCAAAAAAATAAGCGTCGTCGGACTTCCGAGAAGTGAATACTATCGTGCGTACAGTCCAAGGTTCCGAAATGAAACACTGGTCGAAGGAAAAATAAAGAGAACTTTTTATTTTTCCAAGGATTTGAAATCTCACTTAAACTTTGCTTTAAGAGCGAAATTAGCCTATTCTGGACACTCTCGCCATAAGGCAGGTGTGCAGACGACTCGCACTAACTCCTAAAACAACTATGAAACATTCCTCAAGCAATTCCTGAACTTCCTTCTTCATTAATCTTTCTCGAACAGCGAACTCCTGTCACGCTTACACTGATTCTACGCGTGAGTCGGAAATTAAAATTGCTCTGTAAATCCAGGTCTTACAATACTCCCCTCCAAAAAGAAAGTTTCGTCCTCGAAACTCAGAGTTCTGCGAAAAGTCCGGGATACAGTTCCTTGATCTTGTCTTCCAATTCCCCTGTAGCGTCTCCCGTATCGTTGTTCCATATCACTTTCACTAATGCAATCTGCTTCCCTCTCAGCTGTTTCACTCTTCTATCCCCAATACTCACTGGCGGTGCCTCAAAGGTCAAATCATCCTTCAGTTCAACGTTGTCTGGCTCTATTACATGAGTCGGGTCTGGAATGTACTTCCTCAACTGTGACACATGAAAAACATCATGGATATTGGAAAGAAACGGTGGTAGCGCAATCTGATACGCAACTGGTCCAACACGTCGAGCGAAATGACTACTACTGAGCCTTCGACGTGGACCCGGACTTCATGCATGACCAGATGAGAGTCGATGATGGAAGTATGGGGGATGGGTGTTTAGAGTCTACTAAGGTTGGGTGTTAGTGTCCTAGCTCTGACTTATTCTTATTTTTGAGGGCTTGTGTTGCTGACACTTGACCTATCATTTTGGAATTGTACATTTTGCCTACGGGCGTTACACTTTTCTACTTTCCGTCACTGGAGGTTACTCGTGACGAGGTCGCTACTTACAGCGGGGAATGTTATCTATATTGTATACTAGTTCTGTTGCCTTTCGCTTTTGGGTTTTATTTATTTCAGTCTTGTTTATATTATCGACAAAAAAAAATATTTACGTTTTTCCGCATTAAGTTTATTTTGGTTACTAAAGTGACGCCACCGAAATCGGGGTGTTACAGGGCATGTCGGTCAACCAGCTCAAACCTGATCCCCCCCGAGGGAGAGACCATCGCAACCCAATCCACCGTCGACATCTGGCAGCAGGTCGACCGCCCAAACACAAACATGAAACCAAAGCCAAGGCGCTAGGGTCAATTCACGGAATAGAGTAGATATACAAACAACATGTGATTGGGGAATATATATATATATGTTATTATATATATATAAATATATTCCTAGCATGTTATCGGCTCTAACAATAATTCAGTAATGCAAACAGCACACAATTCCAGTCAGAATGAATGTATGCGTGAAATGCAATTCAATATGATCCGGATAGTTGTTTGGGATGGGCACCATCGAGTCAGTCCTAACACCGGCCTAGTGTTTAACCATTTCCGCTCGGGTGTCGCTTACAAACCCATGCATAGTCGGTTCAGCCCGCCATGCCGAAGATACACCCAGGTGTTCTTCGATGAAGGCAATTCCCCAACCTTCGTGAAGCATTCCCGTTCTTCACTATTGGTGAAGCATTCCCGTTCTTCACCGAATGATGCATGATGCAATATGGTTAGCCAAACATCGAATCGTCCTCACAACACAAGCGTTTAGCTTAAAACCCAATTTCAAAACCCAGGAGTTTAGTGTCGGTCAATACAACACAACTCCAACAACAAGAGTACTAGAGTACTCGGTGACTCTCAATCATCACCGTAGATCGCCTCAGTGGCTTTCCCCAATTCCCAGTAACTTCAAGACTTGACGACTTTTCCCCGTCTTTCGCAATCATTTTCCCCTTTAGGTTCCCTATGGTTCATTCGTTAATGAAAACGTTTCGAATTTAATTAGTCAGGTTATGAGTTTAATTCTTTGAAGACTAAGTTCTCTAAGGTCTTTAGTTTTCGAAATTCTATTCATTCTAAGTTTTCCAAAATCCCACCAAATGTAACCCCCGGGGAAAGTCTAAGTATATAAACGATAGCTAAGTCTCAAACCTTGAGTTTGGACTTGCCTAGGGTTGTTCATTCAACCCGAAAGATCAAAAGGAATCAGTTCAGTGATTCTTCGCTCCGAAGTCGCGTCAAAACGCACAATTCAATACAACATCAATATCATAAGTTATGAAAACAATCATAACAATAAATCATCATCATAAACAATATCAAAATCATACATAAGTCAAATTTATCGACGCCTATCATGCAATCTTATCTAATATGTAAGTTGCCCTAACCTCGAGTTGCTCCAGCCTCGTGGTCTAAGTTTCCTTCACACACTTGCTCTGAGAAACCCAAAGTTCCTTCAACTGAACCTCGGAGAAAACAAAGCAGAAATCCAAACAAAATCGATTAGCTCGATCACAATACAACTCATTAACGATAGACAAAGCATCGAAGCTTCAGAATACAACAATCGGGTACGAAAAGACAAGTTTTCGAAAATGAAAAACTCCCCCCCCCCTTGCCTAAGCTCTCGGCCATAAAGAGAAAAGAGCTCCGACTCTTTTTCTTCGATCTAATCTGTTTACAAGGTAGTTTTAGGGTAAAATTAAGGCAAAGAAACTGTCGGAAAAATTTTCGGACGATCGGATCGAAATACGGCTATCCAGGGGCGTTTTGTTCCAAAATAAAAGCTCAAAACCTCAAAGTTAACACTTCGGAAGACAAATTTGACAGCGATGTTCCTAACGACATCCATAGCAACTAATCCTAAAGGCACGAAGTCAGATTACGACTTTTCGACAAAAAAGTTTCGAAATGTGCGCAAAAAGGGTTTTGAATCAGTTTTTCAGATCCTTGACAACTCGATCAAGATCGGCGAATACCGGCCAGTGTTCTAGGCTCTTGGGCATGTATTGAAGATAACCCAAGCGAAAAATCAAGAAAAAAGGATAGTTTTACGAAAAGCTCGAAACTTTGAGCACATAAATGACTAAAGAAACGCAGTAGAAACGATGATCAGAGGTAAGAATCAAGCTAGTTACCTCGATACCTTGAAGTAAGAACGAACTGCGCGAAGATCGATCGAGTTTCGGCAAAAATCTTCTCCCCCCTTTTCTCTCCTCAAACTCGCGGCCCCAATAGTGAAGAATGGAAGATATTTTGATTTTTCAACTATTTATAGGAAGGTGAAATCGCGGGAAAATGAAAATTTCGCTATTCTGATTTTTGCAGCACGTTCATCGGTGAATTCTAAGAGAGATTCTGGCGACCGAATTCCAGAACTCAAAACAAATCTCTATAATTAGGGAAAAACGATCTCTAAAATCCCAAAAGCGGTGTAAGTTAATCTGTCCCGAAAAACTACTTTTTGCTGTGAAGGTTGGATGACAAAACTTCGTTCTGAAGAAAGATTGGAAACATCGAAACAAATCTGGCATCGCGGACGGAAACTTCGTTAAAAGCTCCGAATAGAAAAAGTCTTCATTCACTTATTGAATTTAGGGTTTTGAAGGAAAGAAATAAGCGTCGTCGGACTTCCGAGAAGTGAATACTATCGTGCGTACAGTCCAGGGTTCCGAAATGAAACACTGGTCGAAGGAAAAATAAAGAGAACTTTTATTTTTCCAAGGATTTGAAATCTCACTTAAACGTTGCTTTAAGAGCGAAATTAGCCTATTCTGGACACTCTCGCCATAAAGCAGGTGTGCAGACGACTCGCACTAACTCCTAAAACAACTATGAAACATTCCTCAAGCAATTCCTGAACTTCCTTCTTCATTAATCTTTCTCGAACAGCGAACTCCTGTCACGCTTACACTGATTCTACGCGTGAGTCGGAAATTAAACTTGTTCTGTAAATCCAGGTCTTACAATACTCCCCTCCAAAAAGAAAGTTTCGTCCTCGAAACTCAGAGTTCTGCGAAAAGTCCGGGATACAGTTCCTTGATCTTGTCTTCCAATTCCCCTGTAGCATCTCCCGTATCGTTGTTCCATATCACTTTCACTAATGCAATCTGCTTCCCTCTCAGCTGTTTCACTCTTCTATCCCCAATACTCACTGGCGGTGCCTCAAAGGTCAAATCATCCTTCAGTTCAACGTTGTCTAGCTCGATTACATGAGTCGGGTCTGGAATGTACTTCCTCAACTGTGACACATGAAAAACATCATGGATATTGGAAAGAAACGGTGGTAGCGCAATCTGATACGCAACTGGTCCAACACGTCGAGTGATCTGGTAAGGTCCAGTAAACTTGGGCGTGAGCTTCCTTGACTGAATAGCTCGTCCAACTCCCGTAGTCCGAGTAACTCGTAGAAACACATGGTCGCCTTCTTCATACTCTAAGGTTCTGCGTCTCTGATCAGCATAACTCTTCTGTTTGCTTTGTGAAGCCCTCATCTTTTCTCTGATCTGTTTAACCTTCTCAGTCGTCTGTTGCAGAAGTTCTGGCCCAATCAACAAACTCTCCCCATCTTGATACCAACACAACGGTGTTCTACACTTTCGACCATACAAAGCTTCATACGGTGCCATCCCAATGCTCGCATGAAAACTATTGTTGTTTGTAAATTCGATCAATGGCAAAAGATCATCCCAGCTTCCTCTGTTATCTAACACACAAGCACGTAGTAAATCCTCTAACGACTGAATAGTTCTCTCTGTTTGCCCATCAGTTTGTGGATGATACGCCGAACTTAAGCTCAACTTGGTTCCTAACGGATCATGAAGAGCTCCCCAAAAGTGCGAAGTAAACTTTGGATCCCGATCAGACACAATACTCGTCGGAACTCCGTGTAGTCTCACAATCTCCGCCACATAAATCTCAGCCAACTTTTCCACATTGTAGGTAGTTCTCACTGGTAGGAAATGCGCTGACTTGGTCAAACGATCCACAATTACCCAAATCGAATCGTGTCTCTTCTGTGTTCTTGGCAACGCTACCACGAAATCCATGGATATGCTATCCCATTTCCATTCTGGCACGTCTAAACTCTGTAACATAACAGCAGGTCTTTGATGCTCTACCTTAGCCTTCTGACAAGTCAAACATGCAGCTACATACTCGGCCACTTGTTTCTTCATTCCCGGCCACCAAAAATTCAGTTTCAAATCTTGATACATCTTTGTCATACCAGGATGAATGCTCCATTTGCTCTTGTGTTCTACATCCATGATTAGCCTTCTCAATTCTGGATGGTTGGGTACACAAACTCTGTCTTTGCATCGTAGGATATTGTCAGTTCCTATCTTGAACTCCAGGTCTTTCCCTTGAATTACTAAGTTCCTCTTTTCTAGCAGAAACACATCTTGCAATTGTTGCTCTCCAATCTCTTTCATCAGTCCACTAGCGATTCTGATCATTTCGAACTTCAACTTTCCCTCAGACGGTGTCACACCTAAACTCATATCTCGAAATTGTTCCAGTAACTCTAGCTCTTTAACCATCATTGACGAGACATGCATCTTCCTACTCAAAGCATCAGCAACTACATTTGCCTTCCCGGGGTGATATTGCAGCGTAAACTCGTAGTCCTTGATAAACTCCATCCATCTTCGTTGCCTCATGTTCAGCTCCTTCTGATCGAACAAGTATTTATGACTCTTGTGATCGCTAAATATCGTGAAAGTACAACCATAGAGATAATGCCTCCAGATTTTAAGCGAAAACACAATGGCAGCTAACTCCAAATCGTGAGTCGAGTAGTTCTTCTCGTGAGTCTTCAACTGTCTCGAAGCATAAGCCACCACTTTCCGATGTTGCATCAGTACACATCCCAAGCCTTGATGCGAAGCATCACAGTAGACCTCATAAGGTTCCTCCGGTTGTGGCAAAATAAGCACAGGTGACGTCGTCAACCGTTCCTTCAGTGTCTGAAAACTTGATTCACACGCCTCAGTCCATGCAAAAGGTTGATCCTTCCTCGTCAGTTGAGTCAAAGGTCCAACAATCTTGGCAAATCCTCCAATGAAGCGTCTATAGTATCCAGCTAAACCCACAAAACTTCTGATTTCTGTCACTGTCTTCGGTTGTTCCCAAGCCAAAACAGTCTCTACCTTCGCTGGGTCCACACCTATGCCTTCCTTTGAGATAACATGGCCTAAGAAATTGACTTCCTCCAGCCAGAATTCACACTTGGAAGGGTTTGCATACAGCTTTTTCTCTCTCAACACTTGCAAAACTTGGCGCAAATGTTCTTCATGTTCCTTCGCGTCCTTTGAATATATCAGTATATCATTAATAAACACCACCACAAACCGATCTAAGAATTCATGAAAGATGCGGTTCATGTAATCCATGAAAACAGCAGGTACATTCGTCACTCCAAACGACATCACTAGGTACTCGTAGTGTCCGTAACGTGTTCGGAAAGCAGTCTTCGGTATATCCTCAGTCTTCACTCTGATCTGATGATAGCCTGACTTCAAATCTATCTTGGAAAATACGGCAGCCCCTCGTAATTGATCCATCAAATCATCTATCCTCGGTAACGGATATCTGTTCTTGACCGTCGCCTTGTTAAGTTGCCGATAGTCTACACACAATCTCGACTTCCCATCTTTCTTCTTGACTAAAAGCACTGGCGCTCCCCACGGTGACACACTTGGTCGAATAAATCCTTTTGCCGAAAGATCCTCTAACGACTCCGCTTCAAAGCTAAACGCCCTAAAATCCTACGTATCGTACCCATAAGGAATTTCCCTGAGGTCCTAGCTTCCTTATCGACGCATCAGTAAAACAACTTCCTAGCTCAGAGTGCTATTCTAGACCTCGTGTAACTTCTATAGTTAAATCACGAGCAACTTCGAATAAGGTCCTACTAGGGATAATAATCTTAAGATCATAGTCTAAGTAGTAAATACAAGTTAGGCGCGTCACACTCGTTTCGAAGATAAAAGAGTAAGTTATTCTAGAATAAGAGAACAGTTAAAATCTTACCATCGTCCCCACGTTCTTCCTCGTTCAACTCCTCAGCTCTTGCACCCTCCTTGGTGTGAACCTCTTCCTCTGCAGCAAGTTGTTTTCCTTTCCCAGCATTCCCTGATGATTCGCCCTTGGGTGCCTTGCAATCTATGGAGAAATGTCCCGGTTGGTTGCAATTGAAGCATAGACTTCCCTTGATCTTGCACCTACTGGCATAGTGCCCGCTTTCCCCACAGTTGAAGCATAGAGGTCCCCCGTCTGGACACTTGTTATTGTAGTGCCCCACTTTTCTGCACCTGTAACACGTCACCGTTTTTCCCGAAGTCTTGTTTCCTGTCCCTCCGGTAGCATCATTCCCTTTCATCTTACTGTCAGACGGTCCCCCCTGGAGTGTCTTGCAGTTCACAGCTAGATGCCCCTCTCGGTTACACTTGAAGCATCTCCGTCCAATCACTGAGCACTTGTTAGCAAAATGCCCACACTTTCCACAACGGAAACATGTCACATCTTTGTCACCAACTGGCTTCCCTCCAGTAGCAGCAGTCGTTGGTTTGTTCGCTCCTGAGATACGGTCTCTTCTCTCGGGACGCTGATACGGTCCCCACTGATGGTAGCTCTCCCTCCCGTTGTAGCCTTGGAAACCTGACCTCATTGGTCCCCCAGCTCCTGTTCGGTTCATTCCTCTTTGTTGATACATTGTCGTCGCCATCAGTCGTTGGTGATGCTCACGTGCAGCCTCTTCAGCGCGTATGTAAGCGTCTTCCGCAGCCTGGTTCATCATTGCCTCGATCAGTGTAGCTATTGCCTCCGCCATCCGGTTAGGGTCCACCATCCTATATCTCATCAAACGTCCAATTAGTACTAACCATAAGGTAGTACCAGACAAACCGTTCAATATGATTAAGTAGTACCGCAAACAATTAGAGCGAAAATCGCTCTGCAGACAATCAATTTTCACTCTTTGCAGAGTCACACAACCTAGCACAGAAGACCTATTCCCCAAAGACTCCCAAAAGACTCGACTAAGCTCTGATACCACAATGTAACACCCCGATTTCCAGGTGTCACTTTAGTAACTAAAAATAAACTTTACGCAGAAAACAGGTAAATTTTTTTTTTTTCGTTTCGGTTGATTCTTTTAAATTAAAGCGATAGAAAATAAAGACATAACCCAACAACTAAACTAACCGATATACAAATATATACACATGTACAGCCTCAGCTGCACTCCCACGTCACGCGCACTCGCAGTGACTCCAAGTAGTGTGCCCGTAGGAAAATATATACAGATCCAGAAACGTGAGTAAGAAAGTTATAATTACAATCCACTAGTAGAAAGTCGGCCTCAAAATGGCCTAAGCAAAGACCCCTACAGTCCGACTGACTCACTGTGATCCCTCAGTAAGAGAACCACACAAAAAGCCATGCGTCGGGAACCTACCCTGTCCCAAAAGCAAAACGAATCAGAGCTCTACACAAAATATGACGCCTGCCTAAACCTACCCTCCCAGTACCGAGTCCACAGCGAACTGAAGTTGGCAAGATGAAGCTCAGCTCCATGCGTCGTAAAACTCCTTTCGTCAGACGTCCACGCTCGTCAGTCCGGTCCTCCATGACCCTTCCCCGGTACGTCACCCGATGACCCACAAGTTAGATCACCCAAGCAGTGGGGGCATGTCGGTCAACCAGCTCAAACCTGATCCCCCCCGAGGGAGAGACCATCGAAACCCAATCCACCGTCGACATCTGGCAGCAGGCCGACCGCCCAAACACAAACATGAAACCAAAGCCAAGGCGCTAGGGTCAATTCACGGAATAGAGTAGATATACAAACAACATGTGATTGGGGAATATATATATATATATATGTTATTATATATATATAAATATATTCCTAGCATGTTATCGGCTCTAACAATAATTCAGTAATGCAAACAGCACACAATTCCAATCAGAATGAATGTATGCGTGAAATGCAATTCAATATGATCCGGATAGTTGTTTGGGATGGGCACCATCGAGTCAGTCCTAACACCGGCCTAGTGTTTAACCATTTCCGCTCGGGTGTCGCTTACAAACCCATGCATAGTCGGTTCAGCCCGCTATGCCGAAGATACACCCAGGTGTTCTTCGATGAAGGCAATTCCCCAACCTTCGTGAAGCATTCCCGTTCTTCACTATTGGTGAAGCATTCCCGTTCCTCACCGAATGATGCATGATGCAATATGGTTAGCCAAACATCGAATCGTCCTCACAACACAAGCGTTTAGCTTAAAACCCAATTTCAAAACCCAGGAGTTTAGTGTCGGTCAATACAACACAACTCCAACAACAAGAGTACTAGAGTACTCGGTGACTCTCAATCATCACCGTAGATCGCCTCAGTGGCTTTCCCCAATTCCCAGTAACTTCAAGACTTGACGACTTTTCCCCGTCTTTCGCAATCATTTTCCCCTTTAGGTTCCCTATGGTTCATTCGTTAATGAAAATGTTTCGAATTTAATTAGTCAGGTTATGAGTTTAATTCTTTGAAGACTAAGTTCTCTAAGGTCTTTAGTTTTCGAAATTCTATTCATTCTAAGTTTTCCAAAATCCCACCAAATGTAACCCCCGGGGAAAGTCTAAGTATATAAACGATAGCTAAGTCTCAAACCTTGAGTTTGGACTTGCCTAGGGTTGTTCATTCAACCCGAAAGATCAAAAGGAATCAGTTCAGTGATTCTTCGCTCCGAAGTCGCGTCAAAACGCACAATTCAATACAACATCAATATCATAAGTTATGAAAACAATCATAACAATAAATCATCATCATAAACAATATCAAAATCATACATAAGTCAAATTTATCGACGCCTATCATGCAATCTTATCTAATATGTAAGTTGCCCTAACCTCGAGTTGCTCCAGCCTCGTGGTCTAAGTTTCCTTCACACACTTGCTTTGAGAAACCCAAAGTTCCTTCAACTGAACCTCGGAGAAAACAAAGCAGAAATCCAAACAAAATCGATTAGCTCGATCACAATACAACTCATTAACGATAGACAAAGCATCGAAGCTTCAGAATACAACAATCGGGTACGAAAAGACAAGTTTTCGAAAACGAAAAACTCCCCCCCCCCCTTGTCTAAGCTCTCGGCCATAAAGAGAAAAGAGCTCCGACTCTTTTTCTTCGATCTAATCTGTTTACAAGGTAGTTTTAGGGTAAAATTAAGGCAAAGAAACTGTCGGAAAAATTTTCGGACGATCGGATCGAAATACGGCTATCCAGGGGCGTTTTGTTCCAAAATAAAAGCTCAAAACCTCAAAGTTAACACTTCGGAAGACAAATTTGACAGCGATGTTCCTAACGACATCCATAGCAACTAATCCTAAAGGCACGAAGTCAGATTACGACTTTTCGACAATAAAGTTTCGAAATGTGCGCAAAAAAGGTTTTGAATCAGTTTTTCAGATCCTTGACAACTCGATCAAGCTCGGCAAATACCGGCGAGTGTTCTAGGCTCTTGGGCATGTATTGAAGATAACCCAAGCGAAAAATCAAGAAAAACGGATAGTTTTACGAAAAGCTCGAAACTTTGAGCACATAAACGACTAAAGAAACGCAGTAGAAACGATGATCAGAGGTAAGAATCAAGCTAGTTACCTCGATACCTTGAAGTAAGAACGAACTGCGCGAAGATCGGTCGAGTTTCGGCAAAAATCTTCTCCCCCCTTTTCTCTCCTCAAACTCGCGGCCCCAATAGTGAAGAATGGAAGATATTTTGATTTTTCAACTATTTATAGGAAGGTGAAATCGCGGGAAAATGAAAATTTCGCGATTCCGATTTTTGCAGCACGTTCATCGGTGAATTCTAAGAGAGATTCTGGCGACCAAATTCCAGAACTCAAAACAAATCTATATAATTAGGGAAAAACGATCTCTAAAATCCCAAAAGCGGTGTAAGTTAATCTGTCCCGAAAAACTACTTTTTGCTGTGAAGGTTGGATGACAAAACTTCGTTCTGAAGAAAGATTGGAAACATCGAAACAAATCTGGCATCGCGAACGGAAACTTCGTTAAAAGCTCCGAATAGAAAAAGTCTTCATTCACTGATTGAATTTAGGGTTTTGAAGGAAAGAAATAAGCGTCGTCGGACTTCCGAGAAGTGAATACTATCGTGCGTACAGTCCAGGGTTCCGAAATGAAACACTGGTCGAAGGAAAAATAAAGAGAACTTTTATTTTTCCAAGGATTTGAAATCTCACTTAAACGTTGCTTTAAGAGCGAAATTAGCCTATTCTGGACACTCTCGCCATAAGGCAGGTGTGCAGACGACTCGCACTAACTCCTAAAACAACTATGAAACATTCCTCAAGCAATTCCTGAACTTCCTTCTTCATTAATCTTTCTCGAACAGCGAACTCCTGTCACGCTTACACTGATTCTACGCGTGAGTCGGAAATTAAACTTGTTCTGTAAATCCAGGTCTTACAATACTCCCCTCCAAAAAGAAAGTTTCGTCCTCGAAACTCAGAGTTCTGCGAAAAGTCCGAGATACAGTTCCTTGATCTTGTCTTCCAATTCCCCTGTAGCGTCTCCCGTATCGTTGTTCCATATCACTTTCACTAATGCAATCTGCTTCCCTCTCAGCTGTTTCACTCTTCTATCCCCAATACTCACTGGCGGTGCCTCAAAGGTCAAATCATCCTTCAGTTCAACGTTGTCTAGCTCGATTACATGAGTCGGGTCTGGAATGTACTTCCTCAACTGTGACACATGAAAAACATCATGGATATTGGAAAGAAACGGTGGTAGCGCAATCTGATACGCAACTGGTCCAACACGTCGAGTGATCTGGTAAGGTCCAGTAAACTTGGGCGTGAGCTTCCTTGACTGAATAGCTCGTCCAACTCCCGTAGTCCGAGTAACTCGTAGAAACACATGGTCGCCTTCTTCATACTCTAGGGTTCTGCGTCTCTAATCAGCATAACTCTTCTGTTTGCTTTGTGAAGCCCTCATCTTTTCTCTGATCTGTTTAACCTTCTCAGTCGTCTGTTGCAGAAGTTCTGGCCCAATCAACAAACTCTCCCCATCTTGATACCAACACAACGGTGTTCTACACTTTCGACCATACAAAGCTTCATACGGTGCCATCCCAATGCTCGCATGAAAACTATTGTTGTATGTAAATTCGATCAATGGCAAAAGATCATCCCAGCTTCCTCTGTTATCTAACACACAAGCACGTAGTAAATCCTCTAACGACTGAATAGTTCTCTCTGTTTGCCCATCAGTTTGTGGATGATACGCCGAACTTAAGCTCAACTTGGTTCCTAACGCATCATGAAGAGCTCCCCAAAAGTGCGAAGTAAACTTTGGATCCCGATCAGACACAATACTCGTCGGAACTCCGTGTAGTCTCACAATCTCCGCCACATAAATCTCAGCCAACTTTTCCACATTGTAGGTAGTTCTCACTGGTAGGAAATGCGCTGACTTGGTCAAACGATCCACAATTACCCAAATCGAATCGTGTCTCTTCTGTGTTCTTGGCAACGCTACCACGAAATCCATGGATATGCTATCCCATTTCCATTCTGGCACGTCTAAACTCTGTAACATAACAGCAGGTCTTTGATGCTCTACCTTAGCCTTCTGACAAGTCAAACATGCAGCTACATACTCGGCCACTTTTTTCTTCATTCCCGGCCACCAAAAATTCAGTTTCAAATCTTGATACATCTTTGTCATACCAGGATGAATGCTCCATTTGCTCTTGTGTTCTACATCCATGATTAGCCTTCTCAATTCTGGATTGTTGGGTACACAAACTCTGTCTTTGCATCGTAGGATATTGTCAGTTCCTATCTTGAACTCCAGGTCTTTCCCTTGAATTACTAAGTTCCTCTTTTCTAGCAGAAACACATCTTGCAATTGTTGCTCTCCAATCTCTTTCATCAGTCCACTGGCGATTCTGATCATTCCGAACTTCAACTTTCCCTCAGAGGGTGTCACACCTAAACTCATATCTCGAAATTGTTCCAGTAACTCTAGCTCTTTAACCATCATTGACGAGACATGCATCTTCCTACTCAAAGCATCAGCAACTACATTTGCCTTCTCGGGGTGATATTGCAGCGTAAACTCGTAGTCCTTGATAAACTCCATCCATCTTCATTGCCTCATGTTCAGCTCCTTCTGATCGAACAAGTATTTATGACTCTTGTGATCGCTAAATATCGTGAAAGTACAACCATAGAGATAATGCCTCCAGATTTTAAGCGAAAACACAATGGCAGCTAACTCATAATCGTGAGTCGGGTAGTTCTTCTCGTGAGTCTTCAACTGTCTCGAAGCATAAGCCACCACTTTCCGATGTTGCATCAGTACACATCCCAAGCCTTGATGCGAAGCATCACAGTAGACCTCATAAGGTTCCTCCGGTTGTGGCAAAATAAGCACAGGTGACGTCGTCAACCGTTCCTTCAGTGTCTGAAAACTTGATTCACACGCCTCAGTCCATGCAAAAGGTTGATCCTTCCTCGTCAGTTGAGTCAAAGGTCCAACAATCTTGGCAAATCCCTCAATGAAGCGTCTATAGTATCCAGCTAAACCCACAAAACTTCTGATTTCTGTCATTGTCTTCGGTTGTTCCCAAGCCAAAACAGTCTCTACCTTCGCTGGGTCCACACCTATGCCTTCCTTTGAGATAACATGGCCTAAGAAATTGACTTCCTCCAGCCAGAATTCACACTTGGAAGGGTTTGCATACAGCTTTTTCTCTCTCAACACTTGCAAAACTTGGCGCAAATGTTCTTCATGTTCCTTCGCGTCCTTTGAATATATCAGTATATCATTAATAAACACCACCACAAACCGATCTAAGAATTCATGAAAGATGCGGTTCATGTAATCCATGAAAACAGCAGGTACATTCGTCACTCCAAACGACATCACTAGGTACTCGTAGTGTCCGTAACGTGTTCGGAAAGCAGTCTTCGGTATATCCTCAGTCTTCACTCTGATCTGATGATAGCCTGACTTCAAATCTAACTTGGAAAATACGGCAGCCCCTCGTAATTGATCCATCAAATCATCTATCCTCGGTAACGGATATCTGTTCTTGACCGTCGCCTTGTTAAGGTGCCGATAGTCCACACACAAACTCGACTTCCCATCTTTCTTCTTGACTAAAAGCACTGGCGCTCCCCACGGTGACACACTTGGTCGAATAAATCCTTTTGTCGAAAGATCCTCTAACGACTCCGCTTCAAAGCTAAACGCCCTAAAATCCTACTATCGTACCCATAAGGAATTTCCCTGAGGTCCTAGCTTCCTTATCGACGCATCAGTAAAACAACTTCCTAGCTCAGAGTGCTATTCTAGACCTCGTGTAACTTCTATAGTTAAATCACGAGCAACTTCGAATAAGGTCCTACTAGGGATAATAATCATAAGATCATAGTCTAAGTAGTAAATACAAGTTAGGCGCGTCACACTCGTTTCGAAGATAAAAGAGTAAGTTATTCTAGAATAAGAGAACAGTTAAAATATTACCATCGTCCCCACGTTCTTCCTCGTTCAACTCCTCAGCTCTTGCACCCTCCTTGGTGTGAACCTCTTCCTCTGCACCAAGTTGTTTTCCTTTCCCAGCATTCCCTGATGATTCGCCCTTGGGTGCCTTGCAATCTATGGAGAAATGTCCCGGTTGGTTGCAATTGAAGCATAGACTTCCCTTGATCTTGCACCTACTGGCATAGTGCCCGCTTTCCCCACAGTTGAAGCATAGAGGTCCCCCGTCTGGACACTTGTTATTGTAGTGCCCCACTTTTTTGCACCTGTAACACGTCACCGTTTTTCCCGAAGTCTTGTTTCCTGTCCCTCCGGTAGCATCATTCCCTTTCATCTTACTGTCAGACGGTCCCCCTGGAGTGTCTTGCAGTTCACAGCTAGATGCCCCTCTCGGTTACACTTGAAGCATCTCCGTCCAATCACTGAGCACTTGTTAGCAAAATGCCCACACTTTCCACAACGGAAACATGTCACATCTTTGTCACCAACTGGCTTCCCTCCAGTAGCAGCAGTCGTTGGTTTGTACGCTCCTGAGATACGGTCTCTTCTCTCGGGACGCTGATACGGTCCCCACTGATGGTAGCTCTCCCTCCCGTTGTAGCCTTGGAAACCTGACCTCATTGGTCCCCCAGCTCCTGTTCGATTCATTCCTCTTTGTTGATACATTGTCGTCGCCATCAGTCGTTGGTGATGCTCACGTGCAGCCTCTTCAGCGCGTATGTAAGCGTCTTCCGCAGCCTGGTTCATCATTGCCTCGATCAGTGTAGCTATTGCCTCCGCCATCCGGCTAGGGTCCACCATCCTATATCTCATCAAACGTCCAATTAGTACTAACCATAAGGTAGTACCAGACAAACCGTTCAATATGATTAAGTAGTACCGCAAACAATTAGAGCGAAAATCGCTCTGCAGACAATCAATTTTCACTCTTTGCAGAGTCACACAACCTAGCACAGAAGACCTATTCCCCAAAGACTCCCAAAAGACTCGACTAAGCTCTGATACCACAATGTAACACCCCGATTTCCAGGTGTCACTTTAGTAACTAAAAATAAACTTTACGCAGAAAACAGGTAAATTTTTTTTTTTCGTTTCGGTTGATTCTTTTAAATTAGGCTAAAAAGCATTTTTGGCCCCTGATGTTTCAAGTTTGTGCAAATTCTGCCCCTATCTATTTTGTCGATGTTTCTACCCCTCATGTTTTCAAACAGTGCACCATCTACCCTTCACGGAGGGGTAGACGGTGCACTGTTTGAAAACATGAGGGGTAGACGATGCACTGTTTGAAAACATGAGGGGTAGAAACATCGACAAAAATAGCGCAGGGGCAGAATTTGCACAAACTTGAAACATCAGGGGCCGGAAGTGCTTTTTAGCCTTTAAATTAAAGCGATAGAAAATAAAGACATAACCCAACAACTAAACTAACCGATATACAAATATATACACATGTACAGCCTCAGCTGCACTCCCACGTCACGCGCACTCGCAGTGACTCCAAGTAGTGTGCCCGTAGGCAAATATATACAGATCCAGAAACGTGAGTAAGAAAGTTATAATTACAATCCACTAGTAGAAAGTCGGCCTCAAAATGGCCTAAGCAAAGACCCCTACAGTCCGACTGACTCACTGTGATCCCTCAGTAAGAGAACCACACAAAAAGCCATGCGTCGGGAACCTACCCTGTCCCAAAAGCAAAACGAATCAGAGCTCTACACAAAATATGACGCCTGCCTAAACCTACCCTCCCAGTACCGAGTCCACAGCGAACTGAAGTTGGCAAGATGAAGCTCAACTCCATGCGTCGTAAAACTCCTTTCGTCAGATGTCCACGCTCGTCAGTCCGGTCCCCCATGACCCTTCCCCGGTACGTCACCCGATGACCCACAAGATAGATCCCCCAAGCGGTGGGGGCATGTAAGGCCCAAGTTTTTAAAACTTATGCCAACTAAATAGAATCCTATTCACGATTAGGGTTGATGTATCGTGAAGGGAAACCTGAACTAGAGTTTACCAAATGAAATAAATTTATGAAGGAGAAAGTTCAGGAAAAGTCAAAGGATTGTATCGAAGTCGATTTAAGTTATAGCCCGATCGTTATACGCTTAAGCCTAGGTCAGAAACCCTAGTATATAGCTAGTTTTCACTTATAGGCATGATGGAAGTTAATTCCAAAAATCTTCAGAGAAATGTTAGAACTTCTCTTTTTCCATATATCACAATCGTTTCAAGGCGAAACTCTAGGATCTACGAACGTCCGATTCCAATCATCGGAAGTTTGCCGAAACTGAAACCCTGGTATTTCAAAACCCTAGAATCACCCGACTATGAGGACTTTTTCTATTCGGAACATCAAATGAAGATTCCACACGCGTACACCCATTTCTCTTGATGATTTCAATCTTTCTTCAGAAGGAAGTTTTCTATTCCGACATTCGATGCAAAAAGCAACTTATCGGGTAAAATAGTTTTACACCGACTTTGCATTAGTTGCCAAAAATACAAGGAGACCTCATTTTAGTTTTGGAATTATTTCGCCAAAACCTATCTTAGAATTCACGGAGAATGACGCCGGAAAAATCAGATTCGCGAAACTTTCATTTTACCGCGTTTTGCCAACCTCTATTTATAGCCAAGAATGAGAAAAAAACACAAATATCTTACCCATTTTCCTCAAGGAGGCCGCGAGTTTGCATAAGGGAGGAGGAGAAGAGATTTTGTTCAATCCTTGCTTGATCATTGATTAATCAGTTGCTACTTCAAGGTTTCGAGGTATAGTCGCTAATCCTTACCTCTGATCGCTTTTTCCATAGCTTTTCTATAGACTTTTCTGAGCTGATAGTTTTGAGGTTTTTGCAAAACGATCCTGAATATTTCATTTTTGATTCTAAACATCTTCCTTACGTGCCCAAGATCACTTCTGTCGGATTAGTTTTTCCGTTATGTCGCCGAAACTCCGCCGGAATCAATTTATGCCTTAAATACCCATTTTTGGAGTAAAGCTTCAACCTTTGGGCTGAAAACTATCCCCTTAGCTTAGTGCTAGTAGGATTAGTTGTCATAAACGCCGTTAGTGACGTCCCTGTCAAATTTGCTTTTTGGGATTTCAGTTTTGAAATTCTAAGTTAAAAATAGTGACCAAAATACCCCTGCGACAGTTTTTGATCCGATAATTTTTCCGAGTTTAGAATACCCTTAGTTACGGCTAATGATAGCATAGGAACCAAGTTTGATCGAAGAAAGATCGAACCCCACAATTACTAATAGTGGCCGAGCACCCTAAGGGGGGAGGGGGAAAATTCCTTTTTCAAAAACTTGTCCTTTCGCGCTAGATTATCGTACCTCGGAGTATATACTACTTCGTGTAACCTTAGTGAGTATTGATTACGGAGTTTCTGATAGTCCTTGATGGAATTCTGTGGTTTTACTTTAAAGGTTCTTTTGAAGAATTTCCTGAAGATCAAGGAGCTCATTGTGAAGGAACGTTTGAGGAGAACGCTTGAATAACTAGAGGTAAGGGCAACTTACCTTGCTAGTTAATGCTTTAGGTGTCGATGAATTCGACTTGATTTATTGTTTATGCACTTGTTTGTGTTTGACTGGTAAAATGTTTTCTGAGGCTTCGGCTGACAATGTAGATGATTCATCTACTGAATGCTTTTGAGATTGAATTTCATGCTAAGTGCTAAGTGGGTAATTTAGGATGTGTGGTGCATGCTTTATATGCTAAGTGCTACGTGGTTATTGCATAATATGTGGATATATGACATGCTGGTTGACTGTACTGATTTAACTATGCTTTCACTCATATCTGGGATTCTGAGGAGTGAGAATAGCGGGCAGGTCATGCCGATTTTATTTTGAGTTTTGAGGAAGTTTGATAGGACGAACGAGGATTCGGGCCTTGTATGGTTTTAGTGGATCGAGACATTCTCTGGAGTCATTTGGGATTAGGAGATCCCGAGAACTTATAAGATTTGCGATAAGATAAAGTGGAAACTATTTGGTAAGGAAAACTCATAAGATATTAAACAACCTGTAAACCTTTTAATAATGATAATAATCTCGAAGGAAAGCTTAGGAGTCAAATCTTAGTTTTTGGAAAACGAGAAGTGTTGTCGGATCCAAGTGTCGAGATATTGAGAGGTTTTGAGTATGTTGATACTCTTGTGCTCTGGGAGCAGTTGTGTTGTTGGGCTATCTGAGAGATAAGCCGGGACACGGGTAGTTTCCGAGCATGTTGATGCTCTTTGCTCGTTGAGCAGTGTTGACCATCGGATAGAGATGAGTCGGATGATTTGGAGATCATCATGAGATACAGTTTATGCCTTCGGGTACAGTTTATGCCTTCGGGTACAGTTTATGCCTTCGGGTACAGTTTATGCCTTCGGGTACAGTTTATGCTTTCGGGTACAGTTTATACCTTCGGGTAATTCGGACATCGACGGGGGATATGATCGATCGTGAGGTTAGGATCGACCTGTTGATTGTCGGGCATGGCGGAGGGAAAAGTCGACCCGCAGGGTTAGGACTGATCCGGCTATGTCAAGGTTGTAAGTGACACTCGGGGGTTATGGTCGACACAATGCCAGTGTTAGGACCGACTCGATCGTGCCCAGCCTACTTCTTCCGGAATCGTCGAGATTGACGTTGTATTGACATATCATGCACTCTAATTATATTCGTTGGGGATTTGGATGAGTTGATGTTGATGAACATCGTTATGTGTTTATAGGAGTTGATGTTGATAAACATCGTTATGTGTTTTGATGAGTAGATGTTGATAAATATCGTTATGTGCTTTGATGATTGAATTGTACTAGAGACTTGATAACATGCTATGTTTAAACCTTAGGGTAGACAATGCAGAACTTATATGTATATATACAACATATATATATACCCCTTATACTTTACCTGATGTCTTGTATTCTCCATACTGTATTCCGTAAGTTGACCCTTGCACGTGCTACCTGTGTTTGGGGGGCTATGTATGCCCTTTTTGTCAGATGTCGTCGGTGGATTCTTTCGTGATTCTTCGTCGTTCGGGGAAGACCCGGAGCGAAATGACTACTACTGAGCCTTCGACGTGGACCCGGACTTCATGCATGACCAGATGAGAGTCGATGATGGAAGTATGGGGGATGGGTGTTTAGAGTCTACTAAGGTTGGGTGTTAGTGTCCTAGCTCTGACTTATTCTTATTTTTGAGGGCTTGTGTTGCTGACACTTGACCTATCATTTTGGAATTGTACATTTTGCCTACGGGCGTTACACTTTTCTACTTTCCGTCACTGGAGGTTACTCGTGACGAGGTCGCTACTTACAGCGGGGAATGTTATCTATATTGTATACTAGTTCTGTTGCCTTTCGCTTTTGGGTTTTATTTATTTCAGTCTTGTTTATATTATCGATAAAAAAAAATATTTACGTTTTTCCGCATTAAGTTTATTTTGGTTACTAAAGTGACGCCACCGAAATCGGGGTGTTACAGGGCATGTCGGTCAACCAGCTCAAACCTGATCCCCCCGAGGGAGAGACCATCGAAACCCAATCCACCGTCGACATCTGGCAGCAGGCCGACCGCCCAAACACAAACATGAAACCAAAGCCAAGGCGCTAGGGTCAACTCACGGAATAGAGTAGATATACAAACAACATGTGATTGGGGAATATATATATATATGTTATTATATATATATATAAATATATTCCTAGCATGTTATCGGCTCTAACAATAATTCAGTAATGCAAACAGCACACAATTCCAGTCAGAATGAATGTATGCGTGAAATGCAATTCAATATGATCCGGATAGTTGTTTGGGATGGGCACCATCGAGTCAGTCCTAACACCGGCCTAGTGTTTAACCATTTCCGCTCGGGTGTCGCTTACAAACCCATGCATAGTCGGTTCAGCCCGCTATGCCGAAGATACACCCAGGTGTTCTTCGATGAAGGCAATTCCCCAACCTTCGTGAAGCATTCCCGTTCTTCACTAGTGAAGCATTCCCGTTCTTCACTATTGGTGAAGCATTCCCGTTCTTCACCGAATGATGCATGATGCAATATGGTTAGCCAAACATCGAATCGTCCTCACAACACAAGCGTTTAGCTTAAAACCCAATTTCAAAACCCAGGAGTTTAGTGTCGGTCAATACAACACAACTCCAACAACAAGAGTACTAGAGTACTCGGTGACTTTCAATCATCACCGTAGATCGCCTCAGTGGCTTTCCCCAATTCCCAGTAACTTCAAGACTTGACGACTTTTCCCCGTCTTTCGCAATCATTTTCCCCTTTAGGTTCCCTATGGTTCATTTGTTAATGAAAACGTTTCGAATTTAATTAGTCAGGTTATGAGTTTAATTCTTTGAAGACTAAGTTCTCTAAGGTCTTTAGTTTTCGAAATTCTATTCATTCTAAGTTTTCCAAAATACCACCAAATGTAACCCCCGGGGAAAGTCTAAGTATATAAACGATAGCTAAGTCTCAAACCTTGAGTTTGGACTTGCCTAGGGTTGTTCATTCAACCCGAAAGATCAAAAGGAATCAGTTCAGTGATTCTTCGCTCCGAAGTCGCGTCAAAACGCACAATTCAATACAACATCAATATCATAAGTTATGAAAACAATCATAACAATAAATCATCATCATAAACAATATCAAAATCATACATAAGTCGAATTTATCGACGCCTATCATGCAATCTTATCTAATATGTAAGTTGCCCTAACCTCGAGTTGCTCCAGCCTCGTGGTCTAAGTTTCCTTCACACACTTGCTCTGAGAAACCCAAAGTTCCTTCAACTGAACCTCGGAGAAAACAAAGCAGAAATCCAAACAAAATCGAATAGCTCGATCACAATACAACTCATTAACGATAGACAAAGCATCGAAGCTTCAGAATACAACAATCGGGTACGAAAAGACAAGTTTTCGAAAACGAAAAACTCCCCCCCCCCTTGCCTAAGCTCTCGGCCATAAAGAGAAAAGAGCTCCGGCTCTTTTTCTTCGATCTAATCTGTTTACAAGGTAGTTTTAGGGTAAAACTAAGGCAAAGAAACTGTCGGAAAAATTTTCGGACGATCGGATCGAAATACGGCTATCCAGGGGCGTTTTGGTCCAAAATAAAAGCTCAAAACCTCAAAGTTAACACTTCAGAAGACAAATTTGACAGCGATGTTCCTAACGATATCCGTAGCAACGAATCCTAAAGGCACGAAGTCAGATTACGACTTTTCGACAATAAAGTTTCGAAATGTGCGCAAAAAGGGTTTTGAATCAGTTTTTCAGATCCTTGACAACTCGATCAAGATCGGCGAATACCGGCGAGTGTTCTAGGCTCTTGGGCATGTATAGAAGATAACCCAAGCGAAAAATCAAGAAAAACGGATAGTTTTACGAAAAGCTCGAAACTTTGAGCACAGAAACGACTAAAGAAACGCAGTAGAAACGATGATCAGAGGTAAGAATCAAGCTAGTTACCTCGATACCTTGAAGTAGGAACGAACTGCGCGAAGATCGGTCGAGTTTCGGCAAAAATCTTCTCCCCCCTTTTCTCTCCTCAAACTCGCGGCCCCAATAGTGAAGAATGGAAGATATTTTGATTTTTCAACTATTTATAGGAAGGTGAAATCGCGGGAAAATGAAAATTTCGCGATTCCGATTTTTGCAGCACGTTCATCGGTGAATTCTAAGAGAGATTCTGGCGACCAAATTCCAGAACTCAAAACAAATCTCTATAATTAGGGAAAAACGATCTCTAAAATCTCAAAAGCGATGTAAGTTAATCTGTCCCGAAAAACTACTTTTTGCTGTGAAGGTCAGATGACAAAACTTCGTTCTGAAGAAAGATTGGAAACATCGAAACAAATCTGGCATCGCGGACGGAAACTTCGTTAAAAGCTCCGAATAGAAAAAGTCTTCATTCACTGATTGAATTTAGGGTTTTGAAGGAAAGAAATAAGCGTCGTCGGACTTCCGAGAAGTGAATACTATCGTGCGTACAGTCCAGGGTTCCGAAATGAAACACTGGTCGAAGGAAAAATAAAGAGAACTTTTTATTTTTCCAAGGATTTGAAATCTCACTTAAACGTTGCTTTAAGAGCGAAATTAGCCTATTCTGGACACTCTCGCCATAAGGCAGGTGTGCAGACGACTCGCACTAACTCCTGAAACAACTATGAAACATTCCTCAAGCAATTCCTGAACTTCCTTCTTCATTAATCTTTCTCGAACAGCGAACTCCTGTCACGCTTACACTGATTCTACGTGTGAGTCGGAAATTAAACTTGTTCTGTAAATCCAGGTCTTACAGTAGAAGAGTTTTATAGAAAGTTATTTCCACTAAAAGAACTTAAAAAAATTAAATGAAAGAGGTTTTAAAGTGAGGGTTTTACTCCATTAAGAGTTTTAAAGATTTGGTTTTGGGTGAGTGTTTTCAATCAGGTTGTTGTCTTGAGTTTAGACTCTCTAATCTTGAAGCTTGTCATTCTTAGAATTAAGACCTTGAGACCAACTGTCGACCTAGAGCCTTGTTGATGCTAGAAACCTTGTGTAGTTACTAAGTATGGCTAATAAATAATAATATGTATATGTATAAGACTATTGATTGAATGGGTGATTGTTGTGAAGGGGAAGAACACCTTGTTGATTTCATTACGAGGAGCTAAAGGCTAGGAAGGAAAGCACTTGAGGTAAGGGCACTTCGGGCCTTGAACTTTAGCGTGTAAAATTGCTTGCTAGGAATTGCATGAGACTCGTATGATGATGATGAACATGTTAAGACCTTGAAGGACTAATGGAAATGAACTTAATATGATGCATGAACTTCATAAACATGTTAGGAAACTAAAAGGTTAAGACTTGGACAAAAAGAAATGAATGAAGTTTGGAATGTTTAGAGGAACCTTAATCTGGCCGAGTAAGCTGGACAGTCTGTACTATTTTGGGCATAACTCCTTGAGCATGAGCCCAAATGGTGTGAAACCAATTTTATTTGAAATCTAACTTAACTTTCTTCAATATGTGAAATTTGCATGATTTTTGGATTGCTAGTTTAATACATTGTTTAATTTTATTTCACCCATTTTCTGCTGCCGAGTAAGCTGGACAGTCTGTACTGTTTTGGGCATAACTCCTTGAGCATGAGTCCAAATGATGTGAAACCAATTTTATTTGAAATCTAACTTAAATTTCTTCCATCTGTAAAAGTTTCATGATTTTTAGATTACTAGTTTAATATAGTTTGCAATTTTAATTCTACCATTTTCTGCTGTTTTGTTGCCTTGAATAATATGCATGATATACATGAAGTTTATGAGTTAAGAATGCTTGATTAACATGAGTAATTGATTATGAACATGATAAGTTAAGGATTTTTCATATGCTTAGATGTTGAATAACATGAATGCGAATGATGAGATGACTAAATACCTTGATGTTTGAGAACATGAATACTTGTTGAGAACATGATTACTTGTTGAGCATGATGTGGTGAACTCTTATGATATCCATGATTAATATATGCCTTGTACTATAAACATATGATGCATGATGAAGTATGCCTTGATATTTATCGAATAATATGCGACTTATGGACGATGTGGATCGAACGAGATTGAAAGTAAAACCTAAGATGGTTGGGCTACCGTGGCGACGGATAGCTGGCGACACCTTTAAGTTGGTGATCCCGACCACTCATGTCGAGGTTTGGTGAAGTCGTCATCGAACGACAAAAGACTATAACTACGTTGTATGACTAATCATGAAGCATAACATTGCATTGACCGAGGGTGCCGCTTGGTACTGGGTACACCGAGGTGTTGACTAATGACTGCATGGGAAGGGTCATTAGATAAGTGGCAAGTGACTGCATGGGAAGGGTCTTTGTCCCGCCTGCCTAGTATGGAGTTGGCATTTATTCAGATCATGTTGTGCATTGAGCATCAAGCATATTGCATACGCTAACAATATAGAGACACATAGATTCCCTTGTACGTCATTGAAGTTAGAACATTGGTTGTTGTCTTGAGACTTGTGTTTGACGAATGAATGCCCTATAAGTTGCGATGTGTGGTTGTGGGCCTTGTGCCTTGCTTGTTGAAGTGTTTTCCTTATCCTAAGTTACATCTAGAATTCCTTAGGGATGTATTAGTATGTCATTTGGTAAGAATCTTGCTAGATGTTTATATACATGTGAATATGCATGCTTCTACCTGCTTGTATGTGTGCACGTCCTAATTATGGCCTTGTGGTATAAGAAGTTGACCCTTGCACATTTTCTCTCTTATGAATGTTCGACGACGCCGCTCTAAAGGATGAGCAAGAGACCGTTAGATGCAGGAGAGGAGACGTTGCCGAGAAATGGCGTGACGACGAGCTACGGATTCAGAGATTGGTTGTGTGGAGATTGCGGGGAGCTTGAAGGGCATATGAGGCTTTCATTTTATATTCCTTTTGGAGTCTATGCTGTGATTATATTCGTTGATGTAAGGGTATTTATTATCTTAGGTATTATGTATGCATTTGTTATAGCATGTTTTGGAAAGTATTAGAAGGTATTATGTTTCAAAAAAAAAGTAGCTGCATCTTTATGATTTCGCAAGTTGATTAGCATGATTAATTTACTTTTGGATCACTAAGTAACCCTTGAAAATCGGGGCGTTACAGCGTACTTGGGGGACAAGATGAGAATGATGCGGTTCTTCAGAGATAACGAAAAAAGTGACATTGTGAAGTTCATTAAAATTGTATACTGATGAAGTGTAATTAATAATCCACATGTCCTATTCTAATTAGTGAACAGTAAAAATAGTACCATGGGCACTGCACCTAAAATCTTCCCATCTCCAATACTAGGATTCATATTTCGGAGGCCTATGCCTTTCGCATTGGGTGTGGTTCGGAGTCGTTCGAGGTACTATGTTGGAGTAGGTTAGGTTGTTTATGGAACTTGCTATCCATCTCACTCTTCATCTAGAGGTTGATGATGTTATTCTGTACTGATGAGCTGTAATTAATAATCCACATGTCATGTTCTTATTTATGAACAATAAAAACAGTATCCTGGGTACTGCACCTAAGTTCTTCCCATCTCTAGTACTATGATGCATATTTCAAAGGTAGACTGGGCGAGCCCCCAGAGGGCCTCGCCCAGGGTACCCCGCCTCATGCCGGTCACACAGGCTCAGAGTTGGGCCTCCCCTGCGAGGCCCAACTGGCCCAATAGGGGTAGTTAAACTCGCAAGGCCCAGCCCGTAGCCTATAAATAGGGAGCGGTTACCACATGTAGGAGACTCTTGGCTCATTTGCTCAATAACAAACTCTTAATTCATATTTTTTCTCTCTTTAAGCGGTTACACTCTCTCTCTAGGCAGTTACACATTTCCCTCTCTAGATTCTCTCTTGTTGCAATCCCTTTACTCTAGGTACTATTATTTGTCCTTTGATTAATGTGGCTGGACCTTAATCATATCTTTGACTATTGGATTAAAAAGGATGGACCTTAATTGTGTTAGTTGATGTAGAGGATGGACCTTAGTCATACTATTTGCTTTTTGCTTAAGAGGTTAGACCTTAACTCCTATTATTTGGATCGACTAAGGGGCTAGTCCTTGATCTTGTTATCTGATTGTTGATTAGATAGTATAGACCTCATCGTGTTAGATGATTGACCCCTGGGTCGTGCATTTACATTAGAGAGATATGGTGCTGCCCTGGCAAGGAAATGAAGATACACCTATGCGTAAACGGCGAGTGATGGACAGATGACTTGATGTTCATAGGCTAGAGATCGACTTATGTTGTGTCTAATTATTATTCACACGCTACTTAACTATGCTAAATCTTGCTAGGACTTATATTACATTACTCTAGGAAGTTGACCCTTTCTTGCCTTGTTTGTTTTGTTTGTGCTTGGGCGGCCGACAAACTGCCATGCTATAGCAGGTGTTGTTGTGAGTAGATGTTGTGTTGCTAGACGAAGGTGATTATGCTGCTGGACGAGAAGACTACCTTGGTGGAGCGACGAAGACTACAAGAGGAGTGTTTGATGTAAGGCTAGAGCCCTGGGTAGTGGAGCTTACCGTTATTGGTTGAAGCTCGTAGGGATAATTGTATAACTTACTTTGGTTTTGGGTAGGTCCCGATGCATTGCTTTTCTGCAACTCTCCAATGCGGGGATTGTAGGAAGTATATTGGACTTAGGATGTTATCGCATTTAAAACCTTGTTGTCGAATTAATCATTGCTTTATTGTAATATTATATGTCTTCAACATCCGTCGTCACTCATGGCTGCTTGCCTACAAGGCCAGATGTATGGGTTTGGGAAAAAGTATGCATATCAGGTTTTCGAAATGTTTTGATAGCAAACGAAAAAAAGAAAATACCCTTATTTGTAAATCCTTTTGGAAAATCATTTCATTTTATTTAATAGGTTACTATTTGTGACCCCCGAAAGTCGGGGTGTTACAACCGCTCTCCATATTAGGTCTTCCTTGGACTTAAGTAAGCATGACTGAAGCTTCATATTAGGTCTTTATCTGTGTGAAGCGTGATTGAGACTCGTGTTGGTCTGTCGCTCTCCATATTAGGTCTTCCTTGGACTTAAGTAAGCATGACTGAAGCTTCATATTAGGTCTTTATCCGTCTTAAGCGTGATTGAGACTTGTGTTGGGCCATCGCTCTCCATATTAGGTCTTCCTTGGACTTAAGTAAGCATGACTGAAGCTTCATATTAGGTTTTAAGCGTGATCGAGACTCGTGTTGGGCCGCCGCTCTCCATATTAGGTCTTCCTTGGACTTAAGTAAGCATGACTGAAGCTTCATATTAGGTCTTAAGCGTGATCGAGACTCGTGTTGGGTCGTCGCTATCCATATTAGGTCTTCCTTGGACTTAAGTAAGCATGGCTGGAGCTTCATATTAGGTCTTAAGCGTGATCGAGACTCGTGTTGGGCCGTCGCTCTCCATATTAGGTCTTCCTTGGACTCTTAAGTAAGCATGACTGAAGCTTCATATTAGGTCTTAAGCGTGATCGAGACTCGTGTTGGGCCGTCGCTATCCATATTAGGTCTTCCTTGAACTTAAGTAAGCATGGCTGGAGCTTCATATTAGGTCTTAAGCGTGATCGAGACTCGTGTTGGGCCGCCGCTCTCCATATTAGGTCTTCCTTGAACTCTTAAGTAAGCATGACTGAAGCTTCATATTAGGTCTTAAGCGTGATCGAGACTCGTGTTGGGTCGCCGCTATCCATATTAGGTCTTCCTTGGACTTAAGTAAGCATGACTGAAGCTTCATATTAGGTCTCTATCCTTCTTAAGAGTGATCGAGACTCGGGTTGAGTCGTCGCTCTCCATATTAGGTCTTCCTTAGACTTAAGTAAGCATGACTGAAGCTTCATATTAGGTCTTTATCCGTCTTAAGCATGATCGAGACTCGTGTTGGTCCGCTGCTCTCCATATTAGGTCATCCTTTGACTTAATTAAGCATGACTGAAGCTTCATACACTACTAAAAAAAATGTGATTTACCGACGGATTTTAGCGAGGGAAAAAAATCCGTCGCTAATAGCGACGGAATAAGAGGAATTACCGACGGATCCATGGTTTTGGAAATAAACATACTATTTTATTATTTTGCGACGGATTTAGCGACGGACTGGAGACCTCGCAGTTTTTCCGTCGCTAAATCCCTCGCTGGTTCTATTTTAATATTTTATATTGCAAATTAGCGACGGATGTATACCGTCGTTGAGGACCTCCCGTCGCTAAATCCCTCGGTAAATTTTGTAAGACGTTAGCGACGGAAAGCTAACAGAAATTCCGTCGCTAAATATATTGTTTTTTAAAATTAAAAATTCTTCTCCCAGATTCGAACCTGGGTCTTGTCTTCAAAAGGGAAGGCTTTTACCATTTGAACTAGAAGACATTTTTGTAATTTGTTTTGAAATCTAATAATATATAGTTTGGGAGTCATTGAAAGCTTAGGTGTCAACAATCTACTACTTCCACAATTATAGGGACATGTGTTGAGCTATTAAAACTCATGAAATATTATATAGTCAAGCTTCTTAATCTTCATCTAATAAACCTATATACTATTTAAAATACAAAATATAAAAGAAAAGAAAAAACAAACGTAACAACCAGCTAAAAAAAATTCGAATGATTTTTTTAACTTCGGTGGTCAAAAGTTTTGAATTTTGAATAAAAAATCTAATAATATAATATTATATTTTGAATTAAAAATCCCACCGTTTAAGGTGAAATAGAAACTTGAAACATTCTCGCACCTGTCATTGCTTTAAAAACTCCGAATTGGATTTTGATTTTTTAACTAACACTGAATTTGTGGATTAGTTTAGATTTAGTCAAGTGGAAGTATTTGAGGTTAAAAGAGGCAAATTTAAAATACAAAATTTAAAAATAAAAAACTTCATTACAAAAAACTTCATTACAATATTCTAGAATATATACTAACGTGGAAAAAAAAAACTTGAAGCATCCTCTCATAGTCTCATCTTAATTTTAGTGGATTTTATTTAAGTTCTATGAATTTGGTCACAATTTTAAAGGTTTTTATAAACAAAATCTGATTTTGATATATGGAATGTGGGAGAGAATTAAATTATTTTGATCTATCAATTTTGAATTTAAAACTTTCTTATTTTTAAAAAATTTCCAATGCGCCATCTTTCAATTTTCAAGAGTTAAATTTGTTATTAAAAATTGATCACCATCACATTTGAGATACCACGTACTCCTAACTCTTAATTCTCTTCACCTTTTTTCTTCCATGTATTTCAACAATGCTTTGCTTTGTGCCTTTATAAATTACAAATTGTTATAACTCAAAGGTATATCATTTCTTCATTATCCTTTGCAGCCTGTCTCTTTTTGTTTAATTTTTTTAGCTATAATCCCCTTCCATGTTCCATGTACTGGTATGTTTGTTGATAAAAAAATCTTGATGGATAGACATCACTTTTATTTCATTTTACCTCCATTATTGTGATTTCAACTGCACTTTTTTTGTAGGTACGGGACGAAGACAAGAGCTTATTTGAAGGTTGATTTTCCTTTTATCATAAATTTCTAATGAACATAGTAGGTAATCTTTCTTTCTTCCTATTGAATTCTTTCAGTCTTTGTTGGATTAAAGGTTGATTTTAATTTTGAAAGCAGTGAAGAAAGCATTCATGGTTATTCCTTTGTAATACAAATTCTTATTTTCCCAATACATATTGTTGACTTTTATCAATTGTGATGAGTTTTTTTATTTTACAAATTTGTATATCTGTTGTCTTATGTCTATTTAATGAATTTACAGGCAGTTTTAAGCTTTTCATTTGTTAGGAGTAGTGAGAGTCATGGAAAAGGATCTCAGCTGAGTTCATAATGAAAGCATTATTTTCAAGTATTCATTTCTCTCTTCTATATTTTGTAATTATTTTAACTTTTTATTATGATTTCAATTTAATTTGCTAATATACCTCTAAATTACCATTAGAGGTTTGAAAATAGTAAGTCAAACAAATGCAAGAGTATGGAAGAAGATGCAAGAGTATAGAAGATGAGATTAGTGAGTGTCTAAGATTTTTTTTTTCACAACAGCTAATTGATCAATTTCAAATTTAAATTGTTAATTTTAGTTTCTTATTTAAATTTGAATAAGTCTTATTAAAATATGATACTTATAGTTTGTTAGGATGTTAGTCGGATTATGTTTAAATCCATTTAGAACTACCTTGTTGTTAGATTTCAAATTTTGCAGGTTGTGTGCAGATTTTTAGATCAGTTTGTTAGGGTATGCTTGGATGGTAGAGAAAGTGAGAGGAAATAAATGAAGAATGAAAGATAGAGAAAGGAAAGAAAGAAAAAAGAAAAGTGTAATAAGTTTTTAGGTTATTTGGTTAACAAAATAACTTCATTGTTTCAATTGTTATTATCAAATATTACACTAAAATTAAAATAGTTATACGATATTTAAATTGTTCATTTTAATATACATTGTATCTTTCAACAAATAGTTATTTTTTTGGTTATTCAAAAATTAGTTATTATTATTACAAGTAAAATAAGCCAAATGAAATCAACATGAAACATATGACGCAACATTCATTTTCCACTGTAACAAAAAAAAAATGAAGCAACATTATATCTATCAATACAAAATGGTAGATGTATTGTCAATATAAAGTTTTTTTACACTGACGTCCAATTAAATTTTGACACGTCAGAAATTTGTATTTATTTAATTACAATTAAAAAGGAATGTAACCGTTGAGTCCTATGTGTAATAATTTGTTTATACGTACATCGATCAAACTCATATTTCATCGGTATTAATTTTAGTTGATTTTAGTTGATTCACGTCTGAATGTAAATTTTATAAGTGGCTGTCGTAGTCTTTTTAGCTTAAAATGCAACATATCCCTCTACTTTCTCTCGGTGGAGAGAGAAACTTTTTTCAAGTGATATCTATGAAGTGGTTTCTTTCCTTCCCTTTAAATTATAGAAGCAGACAATAGAAGGATTTTATTTTGCGTGTTTTCCTTCATTTCTCCTTTTCGTGTCTCAAACCGAACACAACCAATCAGCTACAGTAAAAATGTATTCTTCCATCAGAATTATGTTCATCTTTCATCTTCATGTTTAAAAAATCAACAATGAATGCTGAATCAAGTTTTAACTACTCTATATGATTTTCACATTGCCTATACAATTTTTTTTCTTAAATCACATGATTTCAAATAGAAAACATAATTGAAAGTTGAATATTAAATAAAGTAGAAAAGATAAATAATTATTATATATTTATATCACCTTGAGTTTAGATAGAAAACACAATTTAAAGTTTATTAATATATAAAATATGAAAGATAAATGTATATCACATCAGTTCAAAAATTTCACATGATCATCTAAATATTTAAGATTAATTTCAAATTTCTTTTAACTATTAAGTTTATTTACTAATAAATATGTATATACTAAAAAAATATAAATAGCTATCAAATGAGTATGAAAATTTTAAATGAAACCTATTAGAGTTTAATTGAGATGTACGGTCGGTGTCACTAATCATAATATGCCACGTAGAGAAATAGTTACTTTTATTTTAAATTTTAATTAAAATAAAAATATGTTTACGCAATCATATTAATATATAAATTATTTTATAAATATTTATTTTATTTTATTTGTTCAAATATAGTCTGCATTAATTATGTTTAAATTATAAAGTAAATTGCTCTTACAGGAAGGAATATATTACAGAACAATACTTCATCTTTAAATAATATAAACATGAAATTACTTTCTATTAATACAAATATATAATTATTTATGTTTAAATAAAAGGGTAAAATTTTCCACAAGAGGAGCATTTTATATGAATATATATATATATATATTTATTAATTTATATTTAAAGTTAACTTTATTATGCTAATTTATGAACTTACTTCTAATGAACGTAAAAAAAAATACAAATTATGAAAAATTTACGCTATAAATTAGAATGAATGTTCTTCATGCAACACATGAGTCACAATACTAGAAAAGTTATTTAGAATAAACACTCTTTGATGGAATATTCATTTTTGTTCATCGTGTGAATATTTTTAATTTAATAGAGAAGTGTAACACCCCGATTTCGGTGGCGTCACTTTAGTAACCAAAAATAACTTAATGCGGAAAAACGTGAATATTTTTTTTTGCTTCGATGATATAAACAAGACTGAAATAAATAAAACTCAAATGCGAAAAGCAACAAAACTAATATACAATATATATAACAGCCTCCGTTGTAAGTAGCAACCTCGTCACGAGTAACCTCCAGTGACGGAAAGTAGAAAAGTGTAGCGCCCGTAGGCAATATGTACAAACTGAAAATCAAGGTTAAGTGTCCGCAACACAAACCTCAAAAATGAGAATAAGTTGACCCAATGGCCTGAAAATAAGACCTCCTAAGTCCAACCAACTCTCTGTGATTTCCGTAAAGAAACCACACAAAAAGCTATAGGTAGGAAACTACCCTGTCCCCAAAGAAACAAATGAAAGTCAGAGCTAAGACTCTACTCCTACACTAATCCTATCTCGAGGAGCTCACACCAACACTAAAAACTATGTGCTAGCACGATCGTCGTCTGAATCAGCATCCAAAACGACCAAGTCTATGTACACTACCCGTCCTCCTCTCGCCACAGCGATACGCTCCGGTGCTGGACTCACGGGCTTAGGGCCCGATCCATGATCATCTATAACAGCAACGGTGGGTGAACTGGACTCTGCTGAATGCACTCCCACAGGCTCCTCCTCTGAGGGGTCCTCATCATCCGAAGACGACGGTGGTGGTGGTGCTCCTCCTAATCCTGGTCCACAGTGCACACCAGGTGGCAAGTTGAAGCTGACAGTGCATCTCCGCAGCACTCCTGACGTCAAGTGTCCTCCCCTATCTACATGGTCCTCCATGATCCTCCCCGAGTACGTCGCTCGATGGCTAGCGGGGTCAACCACCCACGAACCGGGGTCATCCTGGTCTATCATCTCATATCTAATCCCCCCCGAAGGGTGGACCATTGTGAACCAGTCCGCAATGGACATCTGACAAAAGGCGTTGTCCGCCAAAACACACACAGAAGACGCGAGGGTCAACTCCAAAGAATTATGTAGATAATAAACCCAATAGGTACAGATAATAAATTGCCACTTAGGCTTATAACTAGAGATAACATCCTAGGGTTGCATACTCCACAATGAACATAAACAACAACCATAACAAATAGCATGCATCAGATAAGATTAACAATTATCAATCACACTCAGCAACTAAGTCAGTATGCATGTTGCATGACATGATATGACGGTTAACCCAGTTAACCACATGCATTCCGGAACGGATGGACATCAAACGGATCAGCCCTAACACCAGCCACGGTGGGACCATTTCGGCCCGCGTGCCTCTTACTCCAACAACAACGGTAGTCAAATCAGCCGTAACCCGTAGGTCTGCCATTTCGGTCTGCTACAAGAGTCGTCTACAAACGCTCTTACACGGAAATCCGGGTCTTATGACCATTTTGGAATCCGACGAGGTCCAGAGTACGTCCTGTGTTAATACCTCATTAATGTTGCATGAATGCAGGATGATTAGTCAAACAACGTCTCCGAATCTCACTCGACACGTCGCCACGTGTTCTAGCTAAATTAATGTCTCTAAAAGCTTACCCTAAGGTAACAGTCGATTCTGCGACAAAAGACACATCTCTACAACAACACATAACTCATGATGATCTCCAAATCATCCGACTCATCTCCATCCGATGGTCAAAACTGCTCAACGAGCAAGAGTATTAACATACTCGGAAACTATCAATTTCCCGGACTTATCCCCCGGATAGCCCAACAACACAGCTGCTCCCACAGCACAAGAGTATCAACATACTCAAAACTTCTCGACTTTCTCAACACTTGGATCCGACGACACTTCTCGTTTTTCAAAACTAAGATTTGCATCCTAAGCTTCCTTTCGAGTTTAATATCATTATTTGAAGATTTAGAGGTTGTTTAATGTCTTATGAGTTTTCTTTACAAAATAATATCCTTTTAGTCTTATCGCAAATCTTATAAGTTCTCGGGATCTCCTAATCCCCAAATGACACCAGAGAATGTCTCGATCCATGAAACACCATAACAAGGCCTGAATCTCATTCGTCCTATCAAACTTTCTCAAAACTCTCAAAATAAAATCGGCATGACCTGCCCGCTATTCTCACTACTCAGAATCACAGATATCAGCGAAAGACATAATTACATCATCACAGTCAACAAACATGTCATATATCAATACATCTCAGAATAAACACGTAGCACTTAGCATATAAAGCATGCACCACACATCCTAGATTACCCACATAGCACATAGCATGTAAGTCAATCTCAAAAACAGTATGAATCATCTACATTGTCAGCCGAAGCCTCAGAAAACATTTTTCCAATCAAACACAAACAAGTGCATAAACAGTAAATCAATGTCGAAAGCATCGACCCTAAGCATTAACTAGAGATTCAGTGAGTAGCCCTCACCTGAAGATTCTCCAGGGTGATCTTCTAACTCCTCTTCACAAGCAAAGCCTTGCTCCTCGGGAAACTCTTCAAATGAACCTTTAAAGTAAAACCACAGAATTCTATCAAAATCTATCGGAAACTAAGCTATCAATACTCACTAAGGTTACACGAAGTAGTACATACTCCGAGGTACGATAATCCAGCGCGAAAGGACAAGTTTTCGAAAAAGGAATTTTCCTCCCTCCCCCTTAGGGTGCTCGGCCACTATTGGTAATTGTGGGGTTCGATTTTTCTTCGATCAAACTTGGTTCCTATGCTATCATTAGCCGTAACTAAGGGTATTCTAAACTCGGAAAAATTATCGGATCAAAAACTGTCGCAGGGGTATTTTGGTCACTATTTTTAACTTAGAATTTCAAAACTGAAATCCCAAAAAGCAAATTGGATGGGGACGTCACCAACGACGTTTATGACAACTAATCCTACTAGCACTAAGCCAAGGCGATAGTTTTCAGCCCAAAGGACGAAGCTTTGCCCCAAAATGGGTATTTTTAGTAGAATTGAAACTCGACGGTAGTTTTTCGAGAATCGGCGCAGTATTATTAGCTAAACATACTCAGGAGAACGTAGGGAAGATGTTTAGAATCAAAAATGGAATTATCAGGATAGTTTTGCAAAAACCTCAAAACTATGAGCACAGAAAGACATAGAGAAAAGCTATGGAAACGACGATCAGAGGTAAGGATTAGCGACTATACCTCGGTACCTTGAAGTAGCAACTGTCGAATCAACGATCAAGCAAGAAATGAACAAAAGCTCTTCTTCCTTCCTCCTTGGTGAAGCTCGCGGGTTTGGGAGAGAAAATGGTGAAGTTTTGCCATTTTTTCTCCTTTTCTTGCTATATATAGAGGTTGGCAAAATGCGGGAAAATGAAAGTTTCGCGAATCTGATTTTTCCGGCTTCATTCTCCGTGAATTCTAAGATATGTTTTGGCGAAAGAATTCCAAAACTAAAATGAGGTCTCCTTGTATTTTTGGTAACTAATGCAAAGTCGGTGTAAAACTATTTTACCCGATAAGTTGCTTTTTGCATCGGATGTCGGAATAGAAAACTTCCTTCTGAACAAAGATTGAAATCATCAAGAGAAATGGGTGTACGCGTGTAGAATCTTCATTTGAGGCTCTGAATGGAGAAAGTCTTCATTGTCGGTTGATTCTAGGGTTTTTGAACTATCAGGGTTTTGGTTTCGGCAAACTTCCGATGATTGGAATCGGACGTTCGTAGGTCCTAGAGTTTCGCCTCGAAACGCTTGTTATATAAGGAATAAGAGAAGCTCTAACATTTCTCTGAAGATTTTTGGAATTAACTTTCATCGTGCCTATAAGTGAAAACTAGCTATTTACTAGGGTTTCTGCCCTAGGTTTAAGCGTGTATCGATCGTGCTATAACTTTTATCAATCATGATGCAATCCTTAGACTTTTCCTGAACTTTCTCCTTCATAAATTTATTTCATTTAGTAAACTCTTGTTCAGGTTTCCCTTCACAATACATCAACCCTAATCGTGAATAATAATTTTATTCACTTGGCATAAGCTTAAAAACTTGGGTCTTACAAGAAGAAGTAACATATATGAGATAATACTAAATACTGAGCATTTTTTTATTGCAACTGAAATAATTACACTAAAAATAAAACTTAAAAAAATGATTCCCCTAATGATTTTTCTTAAATAAAATAAAATAAATACGGGAAAAAATTATTCATTAACAACAAAGTGAGTTATTTTTCTATGAACTAACCAAGTTTATTTTTAGCTTATTTACACTTTTGATCCCTATAATTTCATAAATGCGCCCTATACTTTCAATTGCTCGATTTAAGTCATACACTTGACCAAATGCACAAATTTTCTCTATTTTCACATCTGTTCTTTGTGGACTGCTTTGGATTCGTGTTTTTGAAAACTAAATATCATTTATCAAATTCACTATATTCTTTTTTATAAACCCGTGCAGGGCACGGGTACAAAATACTAGTATATATAGTTAACTATACAAACACTATTAGGTTAAAAGATTTCCAAACACTTAACCAATCCATTCACTTATGCTCTCTCAAAAAACGCTAACAGAGTGAGAAACCTCTCGACTCTCACATGGTCGCCGCCCTCACCTTCTCCACCGTTGTCCTTCCCTTCGCGTGTCTGACTCCGCCCTCTCCTTCTCCATCGTTGGCCTTCCCTCCTCTCATCTCACCTACCCTCCGCTCGCAAACCATCACTCGCTTCCAGCAAATACGTGAACCCTCCTCCTCGATCGTCAGTCTCCGAAAACGAAGATTTCTCAGGTAATTGAAATTCTTCTTCTATTGCTGTTCAATATTTACTTCCCTTTTCCCTTCTATTTAGTTCTTTAGATCTCTTTGATTCTCTTCCAAATTGCTGAAACTGAATCCATTTATGTGTGTTTGATTGTTTGTGTTGATAGTTTCTGGTTACACGAAGTCTCAAGGTAGAACTCCTGTCACGTTTGGACCAACTGATATCCTTTGCTGTAGAACGCTACAAGGTCATACCGGAAAGGTAACCTAATTCAGTTATGCATGAACCTCTCTCTCTTTCATTTATGAATTCTAGTTTTCTGCTTCCTTTACACTTCATAGGATTACGGAAATTACAATATCAAGCATTTGAGTTATGAATTGTGGAATTTTAAATTGCCATTGTCTTGCACAGGCTCTGCCATATAGCATTAGTAGTTTGTGTAGGCTTAGCTCACTGACCCAATTTTTTATTTGGTTCAGTTCTTTGTTATTTCAAGTTTCTAGCTTCAACTGTAATTTTGAGAGTTTGTATCATACATGAATAACTTTATAACATTGCAGATTAAGGTTCAAAATATTTAATAGTTGTCATTTTGATCTATTTCATGTGCTGGATCTTATCAAAACTCATTTTTGGTCTTGATTATGTGCATAATTAGGAGGACATGGTCTTTAATTTGCAGCCTTAACTATCCCTTATTCTATTGGCTTTGAGTGCTCTGATTTCTGTCTATTAGCCTTGGTCGTGAATGCAATTGCTGAGGAAGTTTAGTGTTGCACGAATTGGACTTTACAGTTGTTGGCTAGAGATTAGAGAAGCACAATTTGTGAACAAATGCAATTATATACGTCTTCCCTTTACCTATAAAAAGAAAATCATTAATTAGATCGTGTCTAAACTAAATGAAGAAATTGGATCCTATTTCTCCTGACTTATACGTAACATTTACTTCAAGTGTTATTGGACATGTTATATAGCTCTAATAGAAGATAATATATACAATTGGACATGACAGATTTTGATTCTGAATTTGATGGAGGATGGATTATATTTAGGTGGAACTTTGAATTTCTGTTTTTTGTATCTGTTAGTGGGTTGGTCTTGTTGTTATCACAACTCAGCTGAAGGTAGAGTCTTGCCTTGGGGTGGTTCAAGTATAATAAGGAATAATGGTTTCTTTCCTCTAATTGCACCTAGTTAGAACTTTAATTGTGAGACTTGGAATCAATTTGGAGTCATTCCAGAATTCTGTTTTGCTGCAGCATTAATGAAGTAGATAGTATTGAAATTACTTGATAAAATGGCATTCATTTATGCAACAGTACATTTAATAAACTTAGGAACAATTGTGTTTTGTGTACCAAAGTGTAGGTACTATCAATTTAATTTGTAGAATTGGTGGCTTTAGATTAACTTAGAGTAGTTGTTTTCTCTTTAGTTTCCCCAACAGCAGAGCAGTTTGCGGTCAGTTACTATATTTTGTAGGTGCAAAAATAGGTCCAAACTAGTTTACATAATCCTTAGGCATGTCCTTCAACACAAGAACTAACTATAGTTGCATATTTTCGCACGCCCAATAGCTTAACTTCTTGTAACTTCTCTTCAAATTCATGAACTTGTTTTCTACTAGAGTTAAACAAGTAAAAGCACTCTTTTAAAGTTGAAATTTTCAAGCAGATCGAGTCTAATTATGCAAAGTCGAGCACAATCCAGCATAGTTATTTTCACCCATATCTAGAATAATGTATTATTTCAGGAAATTTATTAAAAAAGTAAAATCACTCTTCGCAACTGGGAAGGCTGGGTCAAGACTTGCATTATTTGGTACCTTTCCTGTGCGTTTTTTTCTGAACTGTGGCTGTGTGCCAATTATTCCTTGAGGAAGTGTGTGGGTACTGATTGCTTGTTACTGTGGATAATGGTGATAATTGTTTGATATGTTTTGCTGATATGGTTTTATCCTCTCTTTTTGTCGTTGCTCTGTTTTGCACGACTGCAGCATGCCTAGGAAGCAATTGATAGTTTGGAGATCTTCTGTTATGGTGTAGATCTTGTTTTCGAGGATGTGTTATTGTCCTCGTTTGTAGTTGCTGCCTGTTGGGCTGGAGTTTTTTTGTACAGTTTGGTAGTCTAGTACTGGTATTGGTTTTGAAGCTAGGTAGTTTCTCCTGAGATGGTTTAAGTTACTATATCATAGCCTAGCTTAGGTTACTGCAGAAATCTTATAGGTCCAAACTTTGCTGCACAAACTCAAAGTGGTTACCACATTCCCCATTGTCTTCTGTGAGAATTCCATTGCCATTTATTCATACGTACATCTTGAGTTGGGGTTTCTATACGTTTGTAGTTGCTTAGTATGATTCTAATTCTTGTTCACTTTCTAATGTACATGGACTATGTTTTTGATTTATCCTAACTCTGGTCTAACTGCAAAAAAAAAAAAAAATATGTCGATACACAATTGTGACTTTGTTTTTTGTTCGCTTTTTCTAGTTGTCCTACTGCTGTAGTTTTCAGTTTTCAGTTTTCATGATGTCTATTATCTAAATCTTATGTGAAGGTTGATTTTGATACACAAATTGCTGCAAGAGACTCGCAGGAAAATGATGATGGTGCCCACAAAAAATCAGATGATGGGAATGGATATAAAAACGACAGATAGTTAGCGACGGAAAATTCCGTCGCAAATATCGACAGTTATTTATGTTCTGTCTGAAATAGCGATGGGAAATTCCGTCGCAAATAGCGACGGAAAACTCCGTCGCAAATAGCGACGGATTCATGGGTAATCCTGTAAACGGTTTAGCGACGGAAATATATAAATTAGCGACGACCAGATTCCGTCGTTGATATTTTAGCGACGCCCCTTTGCACGGCGGATGACGTTCTGTCAGAAAACAGTTAGCGACGGATTTTTGCTTATTTAACGACGGATTTTAGTAGTGATATTAGGTCTTTATACGTATTATATAATTAAATATTATTTATATAAATATTATGTTAAAGTATTTATTAATAAATAATATTTATACAAGTATTTGTAAAATAAGTTAAATGTTTAACCCTAGTATATTAGATCCTTTTGATGGAATGAACATGGGTCGCCATTTTTGGATGACCAAGTAGTGCCCCATGATCACCCATGGCCCTCCAGTAAACACATGAGCGTAATCAAGGCGATTTGCAAACCTGACCACAAAAAAGTCGAAGTCAAGATCAATGACCTCCATCTCGCCCGATGGATTCCACAGCCTAGTTAGACGATCTTTGAGGAGATTCAATCCTATGTGCTTCCCCAATAGCTTGACGATGATTGAGTTCTGCCAGGGTTTACGAAGTTCCTTTCTCTTCTCTTTGGAAAGCTTGATTACCGGACAGAGGGGACGATCCGCAGCTGGTTGTACACAGATTCCTCGTCCATATCACTGTCCTCTGATTCAGACAAGAATCCTTCCATAGGCACTTCATCCTCTTCCTCCGACTCAGCGCCGCCATTCACAACTAGGAACACGTCTTTATAGGAGATGATTTTCCTTGAAGATTTCAAGGCTGTCGCCACCGCTGGAGCCTCCTGATTGTCTCCCATCGAGGTATCCGTGGCATCTTTCTCACCCTCCGGTGATTGCCCGGAGTCTTCCATCATCCCGCTCAAGCTCCAAGAGAGAGTTCTAGAGAGAGAGAGTTCTAGAGCTTATTTTTTCAAGAATTAAATAACTCCAAGAGTAAAAAACTTTGAAAGTGAATAATAGTAACCGTAAAAGAAAAGAATAATCTTGTCTTTTGAAAAGCTTTTTAAACTTGTGGACAAAAGTGTGACTTGTGGCTGTGGATATTACACAGAGGTTAATCTTGTCTTTTGAAAAGCTAGAGATTACTTTGACAAGACAAGATGAAAAGAACACACTAATGAAATTCACAAAGGAGCTTGTCTTTATTTCCAATAATATTGTAGAAGCTTAGAATAAGAAGCATTTTATAGAAGCAAAGACAGAACGTCTGATTTCATTAGCAATTTGTGTGAATTTGATGCAGCCTAGAAGCATGAAAGTTTGTTTTAATTAAAGAAAAGAGAAAAATACTGTCCATATTGACCGATACAAACAGAAGCCCATCTTACTCATAACAAAGAAGTTCATATTAGATAGAAATTTTCTGCTTATCAAAAAAAAAAAGATAGAAATTTTCTGAAAGTTGATAATCTAGTCTTCCATCTTGCCTATGGTTACTGGGAAACCGAAAATGGAGCATTAGCTAACCAAAAAGCAAAACAAATTATTGGAGTTTGTTTGAAGGTATGGATTATATTCATAGAAATGTTATATTTGTAGATATAATTTACTCCTAGGTAAATTGTATAAATGTATTTGATTGATATTTTATATTTTTAGAAATATTTCAACGTAATTTAATTTAGAAATTTAAAAATAAGAAAAACATGTGATAGATAGAATTGTAGAGATGGAAATTATTTTCAAATGTAACTTCCATTCGCATGAGAATATATACTCATTTTTACTTTAAGAATAAAAACATGATAAAGTGTTATAATCAACTTTCATGTAAATAAATCATGCCCAAAAATACTTTTACGAAACTTAGGTAGTGTTTGATCTGACTTTTTTTGAACTAAAAAGTTACTTTTAAGCTAAAGATAAAAATAAGAGCTTTTTTAAACAGTTAAAAGTTGTTTGACAGTTACAGTGCGAACCCAACTGTATCATCTATTCCTCTCATCAAAGGTATTTTTTGATGGAAAACCAATTGAATTGAATAAAAATAGTATTTAGGACTCTAATACCCATTTACAGAGAAAAGAAAAAAGAAAGACTGCACTCCCACAGTAGCAGACCTCAATAAGAGGACTAAAACAGGGGATACGCAGGGGAAGAAGAAGCACAAATTTAGCATAGGCGGGTAAATTTCAATAGCACAAAGGAATTAATACAGCCCCATATCAGCTTCAATCACAGATCGCGGAAGCATAATCAAAGGAATAAAACCTCTATTTGTCTAGCTAGAATTGAAAAAAATTAAGGTGGCAATTCATGACAGCAGCTTCAATTGGAGCATGACAAGGTGGCAATTCATAAAAAAACCCAGAAAAAACGTTCAAATGGAAGGGTGAGTGCGGCCTTGCGCCACTGTGATGGAGCCCCCTCAATATCGAGATTGCGAGGAAGAGGAGCGTCGCCGCTGTGGATGGGAAAGTAGGTGGCCTCGTGCCACCGCAGATCGGGGAAGAAGACGTCGCCGAAGTCCGTGGCGGCGAGCGAACGGCTGTTTGTGATGCAAATTGGAGAAGAAGATGTTGCTGGCATCTATGGCGGTGAGCGGAGACTTGATTGTTGTGTAGTTGTTGTTTGTGATGTAAATTGGGGAAGAAGACATTGTCAGCATCCATGGGGGTTGCTGCCGTAGCTGTTAGTGATGCAGGTCGGAGAAGATGTCACCAACATCCATGGCGGTGAAGAAAGTGAAACATCGTTGATAGGTTTAGGAAATCACAGAGACAGATATGAAAGAAGCATGATTATTTTATTTTTTTATTTAAGTAAACAACACAAATGGTGGAGTATAAGGTGCAATAGAGGATGGGTCTTGCACCGGTGCCATAAAGGTGAGGACCAATGAGATCAAAGCATCTGTCTAGAGGGAAAATTGGAAACCGGCACTTTCTATAAACTGAAAGGCGTTTTTTGTGGTGCCCGCAACTTTTTTATGGGTAGCGTACAGGAGTTTGACTGACCAATTACATTATTTCATTTGTTTTGATTTTTTTAAATCCTGGATAATAGTACCATATTTTCGTAAATCATGATTCTACCCCCTAACTTCATTTATTTTTAAGTTGGTCCTTAATCTGAGGTAAAAGAAAACAAAAACTGAGTTAAAAAAACCTTGCTAGATTTTACCAACTGTGTTCATGAAAGATTAGATTAGGTTTTATGCTAGAGGATTTGTTCTTGAATGGCAGATGGTTGAGGCTCTGGGCCATTTGCGTCACCGTCGCCGCGCTTTGAAGCTTTAGAAGCCGCCGTCATCGTCGATGTGTTGCATGAGTCTGTGTTCTTCAGGTGGTGTGCGGAACCTACAAGGGAAGAGAAGGGAACGTGACTCAGGTCTACAGGCGCAAGTGGCTGATCCACATCGATCGCAAGGCCAAGGGACGCCGCCGCCGCTGACAAGGAGAAGGGTACCCGAAGTGCTTCAAGTCTGGTTCGATCAGGTCAGATTTCACAAACAAACACCAGAATCTCGATTTCATACTCGATATGTTCAAATCAATGGCTATTCACGTTGAGCTTAATTAGGTTTTCAACAAACAAACATTCACTCACGGGTTTATGGTAGATGGCTGAACCTTGTTTTGTGTCAAATTAGCAGTCTTAAAACTCAGTCGTTTTCCTTTTTTTGGTTTAGGGGTTTCTGTTGAATTCTTGATTTGTTGTTTCTGTTGAAGTAGCCTGTATGTGAGAGTAACCCATCACTCATTGCTCTATTCAATTTGTGCATAGCTTGTTAATTGAATTGCTTTCAAGTTAAAATAAAATGTGGAGTCCTGATGCCATGAGTTTGGTTTCAATTGAGATCTATTAGCAGGGATCTTATTTGTGAGATATATAACATCATTATCATGTTCATATTTGCCAAGTATCTGTGTTGTTTGGCCTTTTCTGATTTAACAGTGACTCATTCTTGTGAATTCAGCTACTTGCTTTAGACTCTAGAGGAGTTGAACTCAGGTAGTTGAGAGCTTTCTGGCATGACTCACTTGAATTAATATTTTTGTCATTTCTTAATTTTTAATTTCTTAATTTGGTTACTCGCTGAAGTGTACTGAAAGGCATTAACTTATGTTATTTTGTATGCATAGTAATTCATGACCAATAACCTTTTGATTTGAAAGCATCATCTCAATTACTAGCTAGTGTGTGTCAATGCCAAAGGTGGTACTTCTTGCTCACCTTAATGGATTCATCAGAGACTCCACTCTCATATTTCTTCTTCACTTTTGTAGTAGTGTTGGTTCTCATTTAATGGTATCTATGCATGCTTAATTTGTTCCTGGCCATCTTATGATAAATTAGTGAATTGAGTGTGAAGAGTTTACTTAAGGCTCTAACGTTGAAGAGGCACTTAAAGTAGCACCATGCTTTAGGTCTTGAACTGTTGAACACTTTATCAGTTCTTTTATGTAAACCATGCTTACTGCATAAATCATAACAGGTTAGGAGATGGTTCCCCTTCTGATATGCACTTGGCCTTGTTTCGTCTAAGATATGAGTAATATATACTATGAGTAATATACACTAATTAGTGACCATAAAAAAAAAAAAATTGATGTCTTATATCAGCGGTACTCATTGCCTAATTGCTATTCTTATAGAAGAACATGACTGAGAGAAATTTGATGATTATAACTTTGGCTCTGGTTTTATATTCAACTGAAAGGACAGTATCTCTAAAAGTAATAATTAATTTCATGGGAACCAGTGGGGATGTCAGTTGTGGCCATAAATCAGAAATGTATTTAATTGGTTTTTTGGTGCAGCTTATAATTGATATATGATGTATAAATCTGCTATTGAAGATTGATATGTTTGCATCATAATAGTAAAGCTGAGTAGAAACATATTATCTTTGCCATATTTGAAATGTACTATGCTGATATGATTTTCTTAATCTGATTTGGATATATTGATCATAAATTTCACCTTATTGGTACTAAGGATGAAGCCTTTGATTTGTTTCTTCCTATAAGGCCGAAACAGAAAATCAATCAAGTAGGAAAATTAAGAGAATTAGAATTGATACATGAGGTGGGTATATAATATCTAATGACTTTGCACATGAAGTAAATCCCTCTGACTCTCCTAGTTCTCTAATAAAGTTGTTGGAAAGGAAAATGTGGGGGCAGGTTTTCTCCCGAGTTCATCACATTGAAATGAGGATGGGTTTTAATGATTCCCTTGTATTCATCAAGAAGGGTCTGGTAGCTGCTGCAATTAGCTTTCTTTGTTACTCTTTGTTTTGCTCGACACCTACATGTCTGTCTTGTGCTGGTTATCAACCCAATTGGAATGGTTAAAATGTGGGGTTGTCTTGTGAAGGTAATGTTCCTGATCTCTAAGACAAAGAGAATAGGATTAAAATTCTGATTGCATGTCCATTGGTCATGCTAAGCATGGTGATGCATATATACTTCCTATTTTGAAAGATAAATGCACATGATTGCAATTCTATCACATAATATATAGAATTGATGAGCTTTGAGCATATTTCCTTTATAGACTAATCATTTTTCTCATTGCCAATTAGGGAAGTCTAATGACTTCTGTCATGAACCTTTAGATGATTATACAATGACTATGGACGAGGATTTGAGAAGGAGAAAGTGGTAAATGAAACCAACCTTTTTATGATGCTATTTCTTCTTATGAATTATGCCTAGTAAGAAGTCATTAGATTTGATTTTGAAAAGTTGTTTTTGAGGTCAAAATTTGGTGCCAAATGCAGTCTTATTTCTTATCATTCTTATACATGTGCTAAGTAAAAGCTTGAGCATTTTCTTTTTTTTGCAGTACATGCTGGGTTTATATCAGAAATCTCTGGATTATAGTCTCTTCCGAGTTCCGAGAGACACTGCTTGGAACAGTGTGAGAAGGAATGCTTGACATGGTATGGGAATTTAATCGACACGGAGAAACTAGTGATCAAGGCCAAGCACTTGTCCTTGATACTGTTTTAGGAAAATTGAGATGAGTTCACTTGTCTATGTTTATGACCTTACAATGTTCAAATGTCATCTAATGTTAACGTATTTCTGTTTGATCTGTTAAAATGGGAACGGATCCTCTCAAGTCTATTCTCTCAATTTTCTGCAGTGGACATTTGTGGCGGTTTCAAACCGCCACAGATGTTGGCAATAATTCACATCAACATTTGTGGCCGTCTTGCAACATTTTGTGGCAGCTAAAAACCGCCACAAATGTCCACGGCAGAAAATTGAGAAAAAACTTGAGAGAATCACCCATGGGGGTCTTTGTTGGCTAATTATAGTGTCCATATTGTATTGGTAATTATTGGACTACCTTATTTCGATGTTGTTACCACAGTATAATGTTTTTTGTATTATCTAAAGTTCTACTTGTAGGAGTCCGAACCTCCCGCAAAATACAAGATTTTTCTCTGTAGTGTTAATACATATACCGACGGAAAACAAGCCGTAAGAATGTCTTAACGTATTATTTATTTATGTCACTACAGGCTATAGTAATGACAATTATCCGTAGGTATAGTGACTTAAATGCTATAGAAGAAAATGTATATGGGGACACCTAGCTACCAATTTTATGTTTAAATTTTTTAAAAATAATAAAAATAACGTTGATAACATGTTTGATTATATTTTTAAAAAATATATAATATTGAAAAAAAAATATAGGCATAATAATGAAATATGATCAATACATAAAATAAAAATAGGCTTATGTATCTCTTATTGGCACATTGAAGGTTTTTTTTTGGACAGTGCTCATTGAAGGTTAATGATGCTTTAGGGTCACTTGAATTCTCTTATTAGGTCAAAGTAGCCCTTAATAGTCCATTGAAGCTTAAAGATACACTTGAGAAACTTGACTTTCCTCATTGGGTCTAAGCATCTTTTATTGGCTCATTTAAGCTTAGTCGGCGAAGCCAGGATTTGGATATCGGGGGGGCCAATTAGATCAAACACAATTTTACCGAACGATAATCGAAACGGACTCCACAGTGCAAATCAATTGATATAATCAGTTTTTATAAGTAGAAGAAATATATAATTAGTTTGAATACAAGAGATACTAACCAACTTATAAGTTTTTAGAAATTGAAAGTCTAAAATAAATAACAATCCAACAAATGTGTTATCATCTCAAAAAAATGATGGATTCAAAGAGTAATTATATGTTTATAAATAAATTAAATCGTAATATGACCATAAAGGCTGTGCTTGGCTTAGTGGTAAATCAATTGAAAGTATTGTTTTGTGTCCGGGGTTCGAATCCTCGCCAAAAAAAATTTCCGTTTTATAAACTTTTTTTTGTTAGAAATTTGAATTTAAAAATGTGGCAACTGGGATTCGAACACGGGACGAGTAGAGGGACGATTGACAGAAACTGCGCTACGACACTTTGCTTTTTTTGTATCAACCTACCTCGATATGTATATATTTAATTTCTTACGGGGGCAATAAGAAAAATTACATAGTATCATGATAAAAATCGAAAAGATGCGCTTGAGACACTTGACTTTTCTTATTGGGCCTAAGCATCCCTTATTGGCACATTGAAGCTTAAGGATGCACTCGAGAGTCAAGACACCTGACTTTTCTTATTGGGCCTAAGCATCCCTTATTGGGCCATTGAAGCTTAAGGATGCGCTTGAGACACTTGACTATTCTTATTGGGCCTAAGCATCCCTTATTGGCCCATTGAAGCTTAAGGATGCACTTGAGACACATGACTTCTCTTATTTGGCCTAAGCATCCCTTATTGGGCCATTGAAGCTTAAGGATGCACGTCAAACACTTGACTATTCTTATTGGACCTAAGCATTCCTTATTGGCCCATTGAAGCTTAAGAATGCACTCGAGACACTTGATTTTTCTTATTAGGCCTAAGCATCCCTTATTGGGCCATTCAAGCTTAATGATGCACTTGAGACACTTGACTTTTCTTATTGGGCCTAAGCATCCCTTATTGGGCCATTGAAGCTTAAGGATGCACTTGAGACACAAGTGATTTCTCTTATTGGGCATGAGCATCCCTCATTGGCCCATTGAAGCTTAAGGATGCACTTGAGACACATGACTTCTCTTATTGGGCCTAAGCATCCCTTATTGGCCCATTGAAGCTTAAGGATGCACTTGAGACACTTGACTATTCTTATTGGACCTAAGCATCCCTTATTGGCCCATTAAAGCTTAAGAATGCACTCGAGACACTTGACTTTTCTTATTGGGTCTAAGCATCCCTTATTGGGCCATTGAAGCTTAAGGATACACTTGAGACACTTGACTTTTCTTATTGGGCCTAAGCATCCCTTATTGGGCCATTGAAGCTTAAGGATGCACTTGAGACACTTGACTTCTCTTATTGGGCCTAAGCATCCGTAATTGGCCCATTGAAGCTTAAGGATGCCCTTGAGACACTTGACTTCTCTTATTGGACCTAAGCATCCCTTATTGGCCCATTGAAGCTTAAGGATGCACTTGAGACACTTGACTTTTCTTATTGGGCCTAAGCATCCCTTATTGGGCCATTGAAGCTTAAGGATGCACTTGAGACACTTGACTTCTCTTATTGGGCCAAAGCATCCCTTATTGGGCCATTGAGGCTTAAGGATGCACTTGAGACACATGACTTCTCTTATTGGGCCTAAGCATCCCTTATTGGCCCATTGAAGCTTAAGGATGCACTTGAGACACTTGACTATTCTTATTGAGCCTAAGCATTCCTTATTGGCCCATTGAAGCTTAAGGATGCACTGAGACGCTTGACTTCTTTTATTGGGCCTAAGCATCCCTGATTGGCCCATTGAAGCTTAAGGATGCACTTGAGACACTTGAATATTCTTATTGGGCCTAAGCATCCCTTATTGGCCCATTGAAGCTTACAAATTCACTTGAGACACTTGATTTTTCTTATTAGGCCTAAGTATCCCTTATTGGCCCATTGAAGCATAAGGATGCACTTGGGACACCTGACTTTTCTTATTGGGCCTAAGCATCCCTTGTTGGCTCATTGAAGCTCGTTGAAGCTTATATAGGATTAACATAAGAATAAGTATAACTCTTAGTTGGGATTGACCTAAAATACTTGGGGTATTAGTGAGGAATGTGCGGATCTCTTAGCTAAGGTTGGCATAGACCCCTACTTTGAACCTTAGTACGAAATGTCCTCATGCCGATGACTAAATATGAACCAAATAATATAAATCCAAGATAATAATTACATAAAAATGGATCGAACAATAAGTAAATCGGGAGGGCTCGACCCTAGCCCATGTCCTACATGCTGCCTCTTAGGTGAATGCTTAAAAGCATCCTTTGTGGGCTAGCTACTACGCTGTCCGAGTCATATGGTTGAAGAGTCGACCAGAGCAGAGCAGATCGTCGACATGAAATATGAAGTAATGAATTTTTAAAATAAGTAAATATTAATAAAAACAAATAATCTATTATAACATAATGTAAATAAATTCTAACTTGTTACAAAATAGAAACAACTCAAGTAAATAATAACCAACTCACATTTCACATCATTTTCAATTATCAATTGTCATTGCACAAATTAAAATTTATAGTTTAGAATTTTAATTATTTTTGTCCAGAAATATAAAGACTTATTTCTTTTTCTAATTACATCTTCACTAATAAATATCATCTCCCTCCAAAATGGTTTTCACAAAATTTACTATCCCGCTTAATTATTTAGATTTTAGGTGGTCGAAATTCACCCCTCCTAAAAATTTATCTTTTTCCCGGTACAATTTCAAAGTTGTATTTCAATGTTCACAAGTTGCTTTAAAATTCCACAAACCCTAGCCCATTCCGTATTCCCTCACAAGCTAGTATCCACCACCCTTCTCTCTTCCCAATCCAAACCCACGCCGCTACCCTCTCCTCCTTTCTCTATTTCGAGCCCAGATCGGAGTGCCACGGCCAGTACCGCCGTCACCTTGACCACCGAGCTCAGATTCTTCCCACCAATAGCAACGTTCCAGCCAAACGCAGGTGTACAGTGTAGAAACCCTACCAACCCCACACAGAGGACCCATAATCGCGACCAGAACTTATACGAAAGCCATGAGTATGTCTGTCTCTTAACTTGAATCTGGCCATTCATGGAGCTCTTAGCGTTTCAGGCCCATCGCTGCAATTCTTGCGACGCGGTGGTCGACGTCGGAGCCGTGTACGACCCGCTTCGGCACCGTTGCGACCATCACCAAAGGTGTTTCAACCAAGTTTTCGGCCATGGCTTCACCACTAAGCTCAGTAGCGCTGGTCTTGTCTACAAGGTCTTTGTTTCTAATAGTTTCATACTCGTTCACTCACAAGCTAGCGCTAGTCTGATCATCTGTAGAAAGTTTTTTATTCATATATTTTTCTTATGTTAAAAGTATATAGTGTTATGTCAGGTAAAAAAAAGAAATTCAGAAGAAAGCTCTACTCAATGAACTACTGATATTTCTGAGGTTCAACACTCTATCAAGTTACAGATCGTTGCTTGTCTTTTGAGGTGAGAGTTCTTGTTAATTGTTATCAGATAAGTATCATGTCATTATATAATCCATCTTCCAATCATGCTCATTCCTTCCCACTTTCTGGTTTCAGTTCCAGTTTGCTGATGGGTGGCAGTCTCAGTTTACTGCTGGAATTTGGGTTAGTTAACTGCTTTATCACAACTTTACAAGCCATGAGGGGATACCGCAATTAACCCTCTATTTGATAAGAACTAGAAGAATAGCTAGCTTCTTAATTTTATTTGATAAGAAACTCGAAAGAATGAAAGCTAGTATTCTGTTTTTCCATGAACGACTTGATGCCTATAATTCAGAACTGTGAAAACATAACAGACACTAATATCTTTGAGGGCAGAAGCAGAACTGAACTGATCTTTGAAAGGAAATAGAAGAGTTGATATATATAGGTGGTGATATATGGCAGGGACGTATGTGATGAATTATTTTGCCTTTTGCATGGTTGCTTAAATTATGATTTTCTCCTTTTCCCAATGCAACTACTTTTTTTCTTACTAGTTACTATATATGAATCCTTTTTCTTATGCAAAAGGTTATTGATGACCCGGGTTTATATGATGTTTTTATGGTTTTCCCTTGTAGGTTTTGAGTCTTTTTCTTGTGTCTCATGTAGTGTTTCATGCATTCTCATGCATTTTTATTCTTTTCTTTAGTCTTTATTTTGTTTTGATAATTTGGTAGTTTTATAGGTAGTTTTCTTGCATTTTAAGTAAAGTTTAGGACTTGCATGGTTTTGTTGTGTTTTATGAAGGACCTCTTGTGCTAATGAGCTCTTGGAGCTTCTAGAATCTTCCTTGACTTGTTGGTTAGGTTTGGAGAGCAGAAACTGAAGGAGAAAGAAGGCCAAGAAGCATGGAATTGATGGAGAACTTAAAGAGGATTGAAAAGAGGAGTTTCAGAAGCCAAAAAGTCCTTTTCAGGCGAGCTTAAGCGCTTAGGCGCTGGGAATGGGCGCCTAGGCGCCAATTAGGTCCAGAGGCATGTTTTTCAACATGCAATTGGCGCTCAGGCGCTCTGAATTGGCGCCTGAGCGCCCAGAACAGCCCAGCCTCGTTTATTTTGCCTATAAATAGGATTTTAGTCATTTTCTTTTGAAATCTTGGATACTTTGTAAAATTCAGAGGTAGAGGAACATCTAGGGGAGTGAGAGAGGGCTTCCAAGCTTGTGTTCAAGGTTCTTAGCCAAGCCATGCTTGGTTAATCTCTCTTCTTTTACTTTGGTTTTCTTGTAAGACTTTTCCTTTTAAGTTATAATCTTAAGTTCTTTCCCACATGTTCTTCTTCTTTCCTTGAATCCCATATCCATGCTTTATGTTTCAAGTTAGAACATGTGCTAGCTTTATGCTTTTCTATAATAGAACGGAAGTTTGTTATAGATTAGGGACTTGTTGTGGGATTACCCCTTCTTTGCTTGCCTCTAGGAATAGAGGAAGGGTTGGGGTTTGTTGGCCTGAATTTACATGATCTAAAACCTCATATAAATGACTAAGTACACAAGAAATTGGGCTTAGCTTTTAGTATGGGAGAATTGCTTATGTGAGGAATCAATAAGTGAGTAACTAAGCTATAACATCAAGGAGAGATTCATGAGAACATGTGCTTAGAATGATGTGCTTGAATTGATTAGTTGAGCAAGAACCCAAAGTAAATCACTCTTTCTTCTCATTCTCTGTTTCATTTCTGAATTTGTATTTTCTTTTTCCTTATTACTACTTCGACATATGTTTGCCTCAATATAACAAACCTTCGGACTCAAAGCTTGAACCGAATCTATTCACTCACAATCCCTGTGGTTCGATATTTAAAACCGGGTGGATTCCGTACACTTGCGGATTTACCAACAGTTATCTAAGTGGATATGAAGAATTGCAAGAGGACTAGGATGGACTTTGATTAAGCTACTTTAGGATGTATTTTTGTCATTGTCTTGCTTGGTACTTTAAGATTTAATCAAATTAATTTTCTGTTGATTATTCTATGTATGTCTTTGGATTAAGTTTTAAACTCATTTTAAGTGCTACTATTACAGAACATGTGATGTTATGATTGATCAACTTAGTATATAATTCATGAATTATTTCTTGATTAGCTCTCTATTGTGTGCAACTCTTTTCAGTACTGGATGTTCCTTTCTCTTGTGTTATATTTTGAACCTTTTCTTATACTATTTGCTGTGGAGAAATTGTGACTGATAGATTTTTCTACTCCTCTAACTTGAATTTCATAATTATTTTTATCTTTTAGTTACTGTAAAGAAGCAAGGGAACTGTTATATAAAAAGGAAGGGAACTGCTGTTACTCAAAGTTGGGATGGTGACTATGGTAACCGATAGTGAAATGTTTCTCTTGAAGCTAGTTGATCCACATGTGGGAATTGCAGAGGACTTGGATAAGAGCATGAAGGAGATTGGCGACCTGAAAAAACCCTTTTAGAAATTTCATGGTTCTAAGTATGCCTATTAAGTAATTTTTGTCTGTCCATTTGATCATGTTATCAGATCATGTATATGGGAGAGGAACTAGAATTCAATCTTTAGTCCATTCTAGTTTTTGTCATGTATACATAACAATCTTCTAATCTTTATGAAGAATTAATATATTTTGCCAATTTTACCAAGTGCTGCACTTTATAATGGTTCAGTTTATTGCTGACAATTCTTTGAATAGAGTCAATATACATCAGATATAGGAAAAAATTTCAAAACCAATGCTTGAGCCTCAAAAGAAAGTGTCGTGTGCCATTTTGATAGGACTCGTCAGTCGTCATCACACTTACTAGGAATTAATCATCTTAAGTCACCTCCTAAACTAAGTGACATGCATAGCTTTTTGATCAGCCGAATGTCTAATTTGGATCCTCTCCACCGAATTAGTCTCAGATATTCAGGTTGGTTTATCTGATGATTGCAAAAATTAATAGTCTATGCTCCATCTAGCTTATGATCTTAGTTGAGATTTTTTAACCATTGGATAGATCATGTGTTTAATACTTCTATACAATGTAATCAAGCCATTTTTCTCTCTTTTTTGATTTCATGTTTAGTGTGTAAAATACTTAAAAAATGAATTTCTAAAATGGTGAACTTTTTTTTTTTTGAAAGTAAAAAGGTGAAAGTTAAAAAGGAAATAACAAATTTAATAAAAAACCTCTTTTGTTAGGGGGAAAAACTTGCATTCCGTGTAAAAGCTTGTAATTTTATAGTAACAATGTAACTTTCATCTTCTCTAAAAAATTGTCCACATTTTCAAAGAAATTGAAATATTAGTTATCTTCATCTCGTATTGGATATGATTTGAAAATGAAAAAATTAAAAAAACGCCAAACCAGTGGTAATATTCTGGGGGTTAATTATCGACTACTGGCAGTTGAAACCGCCAAAAATGTACGAATATCTGGAAATAAGAACCAGCCCATTTCTCTCCAATTTGGAGAGACGACCCACCACTTTTCTCTGTTTGCCCCCATCTCAATGCACTCACCAAACGAGGGTGAGTGCCATCCTCCTCTAACTCTGCTCAAATCTCTTTCTACCAAATACATCCGCCAAGCCGAGGATAATTAGATCAATAACTAGATACATCTGAAATGCGAATTGCATATGAAAAGCTACATGGAAAGCCACTCTGCTACCTGTCTATTCTAGCAATTTATGGTACATAAATGTTTAAGCATCTCCCTGTAACTTATCTCTTCTAGAAATTGAGGACCTTGATGCTATGTGCAAATACAAAAATGAAAAAAAGCAACGAAAACCAAATCAGCCAAGGCAACAACTCCACTACTGAAATCCATTGCAGAGAACACATTTCAGTATTTCACCACCCCTCATCTATAACCCTCACCCTCATCTATAAGGAAATGCAAGTATTCAAGTTCAGATAAATAAGTTGAAAACAACAATGGCCAGACAAATGCACTCAAGTAACTGTAAAATTGTTAATCTCATCAGGCTAAAACAACAACAATTGAACACAGATTTGATATGCAGCAAAACAGAATCACAGTAAACAGATTTGCATAATTAACTCCTCTACTAAAGTAACACAAGATGATCCACAATTGCAAACTAATAAAAAATAGGCTTCACTATCAAAATGGATCAGAACATCTCTAATTTAAAGGCTACAATTCAACAATTCACCCAAAATTACAGATTGAATACGGGTTATTCAGCATAATGGCAAGCTGTGAACAAATAAACAACTGGATTCATAAACGCATATGCAGCAAAATTAAAATAAAAGCTAATGCTGATAATAGAAGTATCAAAATGTTTGATTTAACATTGAAGCAAAAGATAATAACCCATAACGAATAGCTGAGATCCAAAAAGAGCATATAGATAGTTTTCTAATATCAAATGAAAACAAGAACAACACTCAGGAGCAAACTTGGTACTCTTCTCCTTATCAGCAGCGGCGCGTCCCTTGGCCTTGGGATCCTTGTCGAGCCTGAGCTTGGTGACTACCACCTTGGAAGGGTGGATCCCAACGTTGACGGTGGAGCCGTTCACCTTCTCACGGGTGATGCGCTCGATGTGGATCACCCACTTGCGCCTGTAGACCTGAGTCACCTTCCCTTCTCTTCCCGTTGTACTTGGAGCGCAGGTCGGCTGAGAGCGGTGCGCTCATGAGGACGCGCGCGGACGCTCGACGACGCTGTGAAATGAGCCTTGCGGCTCTTTCGCCTGCTGCGCGAGACTAGGGTTGAACTTCATCTTCTTTTCCTTTTCCTTGACAAGTTTGTGGCTATTGTTGTTCCAACTTCCTTCAGAAGTTCTTTTAGAAATGGTACGTGAAAATTTACTGAGATAAGTGAAAATGACAGTGGGGTCATGAATTAAGAAACTAGATAGAAATGGGGTCGTTTCATAATTAATGAAAGTATAAGGATATATTAAAATACAATATAATTCATTTATTGTGCCTAACTATGATTGGTCTATGACATTCCTGTACCTACCCATGTTCAAAATTGTGGGCACCACAGCAAGCACCAAACTGAAAATTTAGATATATTTAAAATATAATATGTAAATGACACTTGCACCCCTACCTTTCTCCCTCATTACTTGAAGAAAGATACAACCTCCTTCACTGGCAAACTCGCCGCAGCAGCCATCTTTGGCCAATCACCGCGGCGGCGGCGACACTGAGATCCGGCACGGTGGTCCAGAAAACCACTGCATAACCATCCTCTTCATCTTAACATGAACAACAACGAAAAAGATCTGGGTACCACAACTTACTGATCTGAAACAAGAACGCCCCCATTCACTTGTTGCTCCAACTTCAAAATAAAATGTAAGGTTAATGTTTTGCAACAGGTTTTCATCCTTGTTCACAAAGGACCATCTTGCTTGAACAAGAATGTCGCCATGTTGTCATCAGACTCCTCCAAAACTTGAACAAGTAACTTGTATTTAGAATTTCAAAAAAAAACTTGTATTTAGGCCAATCCAAATTATAACAAGCAGTAATTGATTGCAAATAAACCTCAACAAATACATCACAAGTTTAGATCAATACACAACACAAACAGATTTTCCCCTTTTCCCTTCCAGATCCACCACCAGCAATTTTCCCTTTCCTCTTTTACTCCACCATCGCCGCCGACTCGCCGAGGCACATGAGATCGACGCCGAACGTGAATTAGGAGATTCACAGAAACTTGTTCATCTTCACAGCTCTGTGGAGAACGGGAAACACAAACCCATCATTTCGCGGCGGTGGCTCCGTGGTGGTTGGGGACGAAATCCAAGATCTGAAGAGTGGAGCTGAACCTCACGCGGTGAACTCGCCGATGGCGGTGGCTGCGCGGTGGTGCTCGCCGCGGTTCTGTATCTGGGGTTCCAGGGGAAGATTTTGGTGATCCAGAGAGAGGAGAGAGATAGAGCATATGAGGGTAAGGGTATTATTGTAACATAGTTTTTTTATTTTTTTTCCAGCAGGTAACTATCACCTATTATAACAGGTAAAATTGGCTCTTGCATGGTGCAAGACCTAAAGTGCACTTGCACCGTAACAGCCACCGTAAAAAATAAGTTACTTAAAATTTTAGAACTTTTTTAAAATTGTGTTTGGAGTTGGGCCAAACACTACCTCATAATAAATGAGAGAATACACATTTTCACTCATACTTTACGACTTTTAAAACACCACTCTGATAGGGGCATTTTCAACTATTTCTCTTATGTTCAGAGGTTTATCTCAACTTTTACTTTGACGAGGGACGAAATCTAAATTTGGTTTAAAGTTCGGGGACAAAAACATATTTAACTCTCTTTAATTTAAACTCTAATCTTGTCTTCTCCCAACCAAATTTCAACCCTCCATTTCCACCATAACTTTATTTTTATAATAGCCACTTGTCCTACCTTCTTTCTTTTTCTTTTCTATGAAAATGATTGATGTACGGTTAGTTTAAACTTCTTTTACACTTACATTCAATTCATCTTTATCTACTTATACTTTTTTTTAATTAAAATTAAAAATAAATGTAATAATTTAGTTATATGTGACATAATGTGATTGGACGTCGTTGTATATCATTTATTTTTTTTATTGATTATTTAGTTTTGAATACTTTCCTACTTTAGGTCTTTACTCTTGAGAATCAGTTGAAGATGCGATATGGGGAACTCTAATGGTAAGCAGCCAGACGACGTCGTTCACTTCACCAGCAGAAACTCCGACGAGAGAATCTCCTCCACCGCAGCAAGGTCGCCGCCGCCGGAACCACCGAAGATGAGTGGTGAAGGAGCTTCAAGGAAACTATCTACGAAGAAGAAGTATGCTCTGATTCCTGATAACTTCACTTCCCTTCCACAGGTTTAATTTCCTACACCTTTTACTCTTATTTTATTGATTTACGATGTTTTAATTTGCAATTCGTGCGAAAAAAAATTCAGTTATTTTGAGCCCCATTATACAGGTTACAACTGCCCTGAGGAACGAAGGTTTAGAATCCTCAAATCTTGTCTTGGGAATTGATTTCACAAAAAGCAATGAATGGACTGGTAAGTAGCATATAAACAAAATTCTACTAATTCTATGATCCCTTGCAAATTGCAATCCATGTTGGATGAAATGAAGCCATATTCCTAGGTCGAAAGTTCGACCCTTAAGAGCATTCTTGGGGGACTTTTGCCCTTTACCACATTCGGGTCGAATTGCAAGACTGTGAGAGCAACTTAGTACATAAAAAAAAATATTCCTGTTTTGACATTAAAGTGGGGGGATTTGGTTATTCTTTCTTTTTGAATTGATTGCTTTATGACTACTTATCACTTATTATTGAAGGCAAGATCTCATTCAAAAATAGAAGCCTGCATGCAATCGGAGATTCCCCTAATCCCTATGAGAAAGCCATTTCTATTATTGGCAAAACTTTGGCTCCCTTTGATGATGACAACTTGATTCCTTGCTTTGGCTTTGGTGATGGTAAGGCCAAATCCTTATAGCTTAACATGTAGTATAAAATAAAGTTATAGTTTATCCCTTATAATTTCTGTTATTATATATACAGCTACTACTCATGATCGCGAAGTTTTTAGCTTTCACACTGATGATTCATCTTGCCTTGGATTTGAGGAAGTTTTGGCTTGCTATAAGAAAATTGTTCCAAACTTGAGACTTTCAGGTAACTTTCCTCTTAGCTCAGTGTTGTTCCATATGCATCGCAATAACTTAGCTCAGTATGTTGTAATTGCTAGTTAAAGGCTTTTTTTAGTTGTTGAAAACATTTCACACATGGAATGATGTTTTAATAGAATCACCCCTTGTCTATTAAATTTGAGCCGTCACACTGGTATATGAAATCCATGTGCAATAGAATCAAATTTGATCTTCATGACTTTAAACTTCCTCATCAGAAAACAAAACTTAAATTCCATTGCATAATAAATAGAATCATACATCTCACCTCTCATAAGCAATGGCGATTCCTAATTTTATAGAATGATGCATGGAATAGGAATTTCATTTTGTATTCTTTTTTAGTTAACAAATAATGTTATGATCCGAAAATACTAACGTGGAGAAACATAAGAGAAAGAAGATAAACGATAATCTTTTTGGTATTTTTATTATATAAAAACTGGAAAATAAGATAGATAAAGAACTAAGAGGCTGGTTCCTCTTAGAACCAAGAGGTTGGTTCCTCTTCAATAGGGCTGGTTCCCTTTACAACTCAATAAATCAATTCCCTACTCTAACCTAAGGAGGATACACCTATTTATAATAAACTGACTCAACAAGTATAGTATCTTAAAAGATATAATCCTAATAAAATGACTCCTAATAAAATATCATATCTCAATAAAAGATAGACCTCAAAATAAAATATAAACTCCTAAAATAAAGATTGACACTAAAACCAAAACATATACTCCTAAATTAAAATAGACTAAATCCCTAATATATAGAATCCTAACAAATAAGGAAATCTCATCTCGTGGGGTAAGGACGCGTTTGAGAAACCAATTAACTAAGTTCTTAGTGCATAATGGCTTATTCATAATCTAATTTGGATAGCTTATGAAAATAGCCTCATAACAGCATCTAGGTAGGTTATGGACTATTGGATTGGGTGCTTATGCTATACGATAAGCTCCAATAAGCTCTTCCAGACGAGGCCTAAATCATAGAATAGAATCACCATGAATTCCCCATATTAAACATAACATTAGTAAGCTGAAAAGTCATTCGCTGAAGAAATATCTGTATATTGTTTGTAGGACCAACTTCTTACGCTCCGGTTATTGAAGCTGCAATAGACATAGTGGAGAAAACTCATGGCCAGTTCCATGTGTTAGTTATTGTTGCAGATGGCCAGGTATTTAATGTTATCTTCATGTAATGATGTCTGCTTGTGATTCCCGAGTTAACATTATTTTGTTTGATTTGAAGGTTACAACAAATGCCTACTCTGGAGATGGTGAGCTCAGTTCTCAAGAGGAGAGGACAATCAAAGCAATAGTTGATGCAAGGTAGATATGGTGAATTGATAATTGTACACCAACCATAGATGCTTATCAAGATACCATGCAATAAAATGAAACTATGATAAAACACAATGAACTATCAACAAAATGGAAATTAGCATCTGTTATGTCTAATGTCTGATTAAATAAAACAATGACATGCAGCTACTTAATCAAACATTCAGCTCTTGTTTGATATGAACTGTTTTGAATAACCTTTCTTAAAATACGTTCTTTTTCAGTTTTCAAGACAAAAATCCAAAACAGCTCAAATATGTTATGTTTTTGTTTTCTAGTCACTTTTCCTTTTCTTCTTTTGAAAAACAGGCTTTAAAAATTGTTTCTGAAAATGATCTTAAATTTAAACAACTGAGAAGACAATCAAACAAGCTCTAATTATCTGATCTTTTCTGCTTTCAGTTCATATCCGCTTTCTATTATTTTGGTTGGAGTTGGTGATGGACCTTGGGAAGACATGAAAAAGTTTGATGACAAGATACCATCACGCGATTTTGACAATTTTCAGGTATGGCTTAAAATTTTGAGTGACATTTCCTAATGCATTGTTTGCAACAACTTTGTTATATCAAAGGACCTTTCCCCTTTTATGCAGTTTGTTAACTTCACTGAAATCATGTCTAAGAAAGCAAGTTCCTCTGAGAAAGAAGCTGCTTTTGCTCTGGCTGCTCTAATGGAGATACCTCTCCAATATAAAGCGGCCATTGAACTTGGATTGCTTGGGTGGGTTCCTTGCAGCATACTTTGGGTCCATTTTGGTGACAGATTTCCTAAGAGCAATCTAGTTTCCTTGTTAAATTTTCTGTTTGGTGATTATTTAATTGGTTTTCTTCTTCTGTCTTTGCCTTTTGGACAAAAGTCGTAAAACAGGAAGGGCTAAGAAAATGGTTCCAAGACCTCCTCCAGTTCCTTATTCTCCGCCTGTGCCACGGGCTCATTTCCGGAGTAACATGGCAGCATCTATGGAAGATGAGCGGAACCAAATGGTATATATGACTGAAACCTGGAGTTCATTATATTTCCTCACTACCACTATGATTTCCACCAAATAACAGTTAAACTTTGTCACATCAAACATTTTTTGCAATCTTCCTTCGTAACATGTAGCGTTGTTGAACTAAGAACATACTTTTTCAACAAATTTCTATCATCAATCTAATGACCGAGTAATAAAGAGTTTGTTTAAAAGCTGAGTTAAGAATAATTTATATTGCTAGTCTTTCTCAACAAGTAATTTATTATTTTGGGATACAAGTAGAGTAAAAGTTAAAGATGGAGGAAAACAGTCCTGGAAACAACCAACCATAAACTGCATAACCACAAATTAGATATTTTTGGTACATGAAAACTAAGTGGTTATCAACTTACCAAGTAAAGGTACTGCTCTATGATTATTGCTCAAGTATAGAGTTACTGATGGAACAAGGTTTGCGCTTATATCAATTTTGAAGTTGCACAGTTGTCATGAATTTATTTTGTTTTAATCGAATAAAATTATATATGTAGGAGTGTGCAATTTGTCTAACAAATGGAAAGGATTTGGCCTTTGGATGTGGTCACATGGTGAGCCTCATTAGTTACATTCACAGCCACTTATCTCTTTTGTTGTTCCTTGTTTGATAGCTACTCTGATGATATCTAATAATATTTGAATTGCAGAGTTGCAGAGATTGTGGATCCAGGTTAAGCAATTGTCACATATGCCGTGAGAGGATCACAAGTCGTCTTAGGGTGTTTACTGGCTGATTGCAGACTGTAAAATCATTACAGCTGCATAATTTGGCTAAAAAGATAACTGTCTTTTGTGTGTTTGATGGTGTGGCTTTTAAGAGTGGCGATGGTCTTGCATAAAAAGATAATTTGGCTTTATAAGGAATGGATGGCCTAGGAGTGGAGACAATTGTACATAAACTGGACTCAAACCCACGCATTGTGCAGTGCAGAAAAGGATTTTGTAATTTTGTTAGACTATAAACGAAAATTGTATGCCCTGTATGTGTCATAACTCTCACTTTGTTATATGTCCCTTTCATAGAATATTTGGAAATATCCAAACATCAACATGAATGAAGGTTATTATTTTAACAGAAGAGACTACATTTGACACTCGACTGATAGGCTTGGGTAACAGTGAAGCTTGAGTAAAAAATAATAATTTCTCGATCGGAAGGCTAACAAAACAAAGAAACAAACTAAAGAACAGTAAACGAGTCCCTCAGGAGATAGACTTCAACATCTGCCTGAGGCCTCTCTAAAAGAAGCTTGAGTAAATATACATATAACATAAAAGTGGATGATAAATTGAAAATTAATTTTTATTTACAAAATGTCCAATTATTGAGAATACTTTTGAGGCTTTAATATTTTTGAAATTTTTATTAAATTTTGACTAAAGGAGAAATGTGTTCTTTTTCTTAAATTTGTAATTAAGTGGTGTCCTATGAGATGAGCAAGGTCGTTGGCTTCTTGGGTTCGCTTCGCATGAGCTGGCTTCTTGGGTTCGCTTCGCATGAGCTAGGAGCACTACTAGATAGGGGTGTCCACCGGACGGGTTCAGTCGGATCCGGGCCGAAAACGCGGTTTGTGTCGGGTGAAAATCACCCAACCACCTGGTCCGCCGCCGACCGTCCAGTTGCCACGGGCTGTTCAGGTTCAGGTTCGGCGGTTAGCGGTTTCAACGGGTGGGTTGAGCGGGTTCAACATTCAGAAAAATAAAATGAAGATCAAGATCAAGATTCAACATTCAAATTTCAGAAAAAATAAAGATTAATGATTACACTGTCAGCCCATTACAAAAGAAAATTATAAAAAAAAAAAATGGAAGACCAGATCTGAAAGGTTCCATCTTCATGATGAGGAACCTAAGGCGGTGGTGCGGCGGCTGTTGGTGTCAACATCACGAGGGTGGGACGGACTCGGGTTGCGGCGGCGCATCTTCATGTGGTGGCAGCGCTGGACCTCAGAGAAGGAAGGGTTGCGACGCTGGATCTCCACGGGTAGTGGTGACGGCGCACAACGTTAGAGAAGGAGAAGGAGGTGGTGGTGTGGCAGGGTGGAACACGATCAGAGAGGAAGAGAAGGAGGTGGTGGTGCGGCGTGGCGTGGCGGAACACGATGATCGCAAAGAGGTAGAGAAGGAGTGGTGGATGTGCGTCGGATTTGTGAGAGGAGATGTGTAACGCCCCGAATTTCAGGGGTCACTTTAGTAACCTATTAAAGTAAATATGCAATGTTTTCCAAAAGGAAGTATAAACACGAGTATATATTTTTTTCTTTTCAAATGTATTTCCAAAACATGTAATGCCTACTCCCAACAGTAAATAGAATCTACATCACGCCTTGAACAAGGCGAGTACCCGAAACCCCAAATATAAATTTCTAAAATCATTATGCAGGCTTAAACCAATAATGGTTAGGTCTCTAACCCAAGGCTCTAACCCTACACCCGACTCTATTCTTCAAGTCTTCCATAGTTCTTCAAGTTCTCCTCTCTGACTCGTACGAAGGTCAAGCTCCATCGAAGATTCTCCATCGCCTAATAGCGTTAAGCGCCCAAACAACAAGTAGCAAATAGAAAGGGTTAACTCCATGCCATTACCACGTATAAAAGAGAAAAGCATGTTATCCAAATTTAAGTGCATATCATGGCACATAAACTAGCAACTTAATTCAAGATAGATAACGACATATATCTAACAACCTAAATTTAATTCAGATATCAACAACATAAAATCAAACCAGATATCCACAACCTCAACAATATAAATCAAATAAGATATAAACAATTCTCAACAATACAACATCAATTCAGATATTAGCAATTTCAACAATATAACCTCAAATCAGATATCAACAATCCTCAATAATATAACGACAAATCAGATATCAATAATCCTCAACAATATAACGACAAATCAGATATCAATAATCCTCAACAATATAACAACAAATCAGGTATCGACAATCCTCAACAATATCAATCAACAATAACGTCTCGCAAGACGGGACAGTCCTGTGAAAATATCCACTCCACTGTCACTGAGTAACGCCTCGAAGGACGGGATAGTCATGTGAAAATATCCACTCCACTACCACTTGATAACGCCTCAAAAGACGGGACAGTCATGTGAAAACATCCACTCCACTGCCACTTGATAACGTCTCGCAAGACGAGATAGTCATGTGAAAATATCCACTCCACTACCACTTGATAACGCCTAAAAAGACGGGACAGTCATGTGAAAACATCCACTCCACTGCCACTTGATAACGTCTCGCAAGACGAGACAGTCATGTGAAAATATCCACTCCACCGCCACTTCAAGCAAACCAAAACATCTCATCCAACTCAGTAGTCACTCAACAACAATCTCAAATCCAATAATCAAATCAGGATAACCACATGTTATTCATATTATCAACTTCAACATATAACAACTCAGTTCAATGACAGAAACCAGTAAACGACCGAAGCCTCCCAGAAAACGGAGACACACGTCTCAATAAGTTCACTCGGCCGAAGCCTTCAGAAAACATTTGGCACAAGCCTCAGAAACAGTCAACATAAGCAAGCACACAACATTGCAAGCATAATAATCATAATCCAATGCCAATCAATATGAACATCTTCATCTCAAACGCATGCAGTGCGATAAAAGCAGGCAGGACTCAAAGACGCGCTAAAACTGAGTTACCCTTACCTTAGCCAATTTGTTTCCTAAACTGCAACTTCAATCTAATCACATCTTTATTTTCCACGTCGGCTCGCTTCCTTCTATTCTTTAGCTTCGCCGCGAGGAGCTTTCGTCCTTCGTACCCTTCACAAAGTTCATATACTAAACCTTAGCCTCTAAGGTCACATCCAAAACAAGCTTAGCTAATCTTTCTAACTTACTTAGACTAATTCAAATGCTTTATGTTTCAAGGACTAAAGTCCAAGAGAAAATATTTATGAGTCTTAAAGAAAGGTTCTTTAAGAAACGCATTTTGCAAACAAGTCCTCAACTATAAGTGAGTTCTTTTTCAACCCTCAATCTTAAATAAATTTATCAAACAAACCCCAAGACTTTTAAAACTCAAGTTTAACCCAAAACTTCTAAGCATATTGTGTTTTAGTCCTAAGGTTTTCTCACAATAAACTTTTAGTCCTCAAACTTAACTTATGATTTTCACTAAACAAAACAAGTTTCAGAATTAATTTTCCAAACTCAAAACACATGTCATAGGCTCGGCTACACCTACATAAAAATGTACAAATTTTCCTTTTTCCCCAAATCACTTCCAAAGCCATTAAAACAACTAATCAAGACTTAAATTAAAATCCTTAAAATCTCAAAATCACTTAACTCAAAAAACAACTTTTTAGAAAACTAATCGGTGAAATCCATAGATCCGGTGATAGGGAATAACATTTGTAAAAGCAATTTGGATAAAAGTCATTTTTAAAAAAGCATAACAAATCAAAACTCAAACTTTACCCATAAGAACATGATAAAAAGGAGAAGATGCTTTACCATAAAAACATGCACCTTAGAGATGGTGATGGTGAGTGTGGGTGCTGCGTGAAGAATAGAGGCACAAGGTGGTGACTGGCCAACGATGAAAGAAGAAGTTATGGTGCTGCAGCCAAAGAAAAATGTGAAAGAGTGGGTGAGGAGAAGTGTGCGTGTGTTTGCTGCAAGAGAGGGAAATGAGTGGTGCTTACAGCCTAAGGGAAGGAGAAGAGGATTTAAATAAAATCCATGTTTAAGCTTTGTTGTTCACGCTGTGGAGAGAAAACATGGAAAAGTGTTTAGATTCCTAATTCTTATGGGTATTAAAGGAATGTAAAAGGTTGAGAAAGTGTTAGATATATAGAAGATTAGCAATTGGTTGGCTAAAGTAATGTCACGTTAATGAGAGAAAGGGTCGAGATAGTGAAGGAGAAAAGAAGAAGAAGTTGGCGGTGGTGAGAAACAAGGGCGGTGGATATACATGAATGAAAAAGAAATGGTGAGATGAGCTGCAGCAAGTTGAGAAACAAAAAAAGGAAGAAGAAAAGAGTGAGAGAGTGAAGTAGTGAACGTGAGGGAGAGTGGATTGTCAGAATGAGAGAGGGAGAGATAAGGATGGATGATTTAGATATTTTGGGAGATATTATCATAAGATATTTTGAGAAGATATTTTTTAAACCGATACAGATTGGTTTAGACACTGGAGGATTTAACTCATAGAGTTAAGATAAAAATATAAGAGTGATATCACTACACCAAAAATGACCTTTAACAACGGTTGAAAATAGCCTTTTACAGCGGTTTTCAGCGGTCCAGAACCGCTGTAGATCTCGCCGCTGTAAAAGCCTTAACAGCGGTTCTAACCGCTGTAAAAGACGCATTATTTACAGCGGTTGATTTAATAAAACCGCTGTAAATACAGACCTACAACAGCTGTTCTCAAGAATAACCGCTGTACTTGAGTCTTCTTTTACAGCGGTTTCAGCCGATAACCGCTGTAATTGATAATATATATTACAGCAGTTCCACCACGGAACCGCTGTAATTTGTTTTTTTTTTGTTGAATTAAATTAATTACCACACCTGTTCAGCCAAAAGATCAACATTTTTTTTTTCTGAAAAGAAGATATATTGATCATAATTTAACCGAAAAGGTACACATTTCAAAAGCTATGAAAGACTACAAAATCAATACACATCACCAAACTAAAACAAGGTATAGCAGCAACTCAGAAACAAGGTATAGCAGCAACTCAACTCAACAAGATTATAAATGATTAAATTTCAGATACTCAAATCCACACCAAAAATGCCATAATACAACCCCACAACATAGTGTAGCTTAGCTTAGCTTAAGACAGAAGCAGCAACTCAGAAAGATGATCAACAGACACGCAGATTTTTAATCAAATGCATCATCATCATCATCATCATCAGGAAGGGGCTGACTAGCAGCCGCAGCAAGCTCAGCCTCATGCCTGCAAAATACACCAAAACATGAGTTTTAAGAGAAATAACAAGTGCAAGGACAATGAAACAATAATATATCACTCTATACACCACCCCCTACATCCATTTTCATTGTGACAATGATTTATATAAGACAACTTCAAATTTAAAACGGAACATTGAATTCCCACACACTACATGTTTTTGCCAAGTTGGCCGGGCATACAATTGTTAGAGATAGAGTTAATTAAGTTCATGACAGATATCTTACTGTTGTTGTGCAGCTAAATCAATTTGAACTTCAGGTGGAGCCAATGCAGGAGATTCAACAAAGTGCAAGTTAGGATCACTGCAAGATTGACACAAGTAGGTAAAACATCAATTAAAATACATTTAGTTCAATGTGCTTTTCAGATGTAAAAAGTAAAAACTCGCGGCACCTAATACATACCCTGCAAGTTTCCTGGCAAGATAAAGGAAAGGCTTCTCAAAGTTATAGTTACTCTTGGCCGAGATCTCATAGTACTGCAGATTCTTCTTCCTGTGGAAAGTAACCTGTTTTGCCTTCACCTGTCTGTTCTTCACATCAACCTTGTTGCCACAAAGAGCAATGGGGATGTTCTCGCAGACCCTGAAAATCAGAAATTAAGAGAGTGAGTCTAATGTTAGTATAAAAAACTTAGTGCAGAATAATTAGAGAAAAAAACAGGTTCAAAAGGTTGCATATATACTAACCGGCAAAGATCACGGTGCCAAGTAGGGACATTCTTGTATGTCAGTCGGGCAGTAACATCAAACATTATAATGGCGCATTGCCCATGGATACTGCAGAACAAAATTCCATGTTAAAAACAGGAAGTGAACAAATGCTAAATCAAAATATGAATTGGATTAATATCCTCACATAAGTCAAAGCTTAAACAATCATTTCCAGTGCAAAAACTTAAGTCCACTCTATAGCAGAGTGTTAGAATTCCTACAAAATCACACAACATTTCAGCATTTTGTAGGGGAGCAAAAACTGCAAACCCGGTTATGGACATGCAAAACTATTCTAACAAGAAAACCTAGGCCTCATAGCCAATGAATAGCAACAACAATTGAACAAAAACTACAATTAACACCAGCGTAGAGGGTGGCAAGAATGTAAAACAACTTTCAGGTCTTCTTCATATAAAATATAAACAGATGAACACAAAGCAAACAGAATAACCCTTTAAATTTGATTCCCATGCTTAAATTTAAAAACAAAAATTTAATCTATCACTTATCAGCATTAGGTGAAAACTGAAAACCATCAAGCTAGCCATGCATAAATAAACATTAAAACAACAGAGTCACACATGAAATTTCCAATTTCCAATTGATACACAAGAAATTTGATCACACAGGAATTTGATTACACAATCAGAGAGCAAAGTAACTAGGGTTTTGTCCTACTATATAGGTAGGAAAAGAGGACTCACTAGTAACCATCTCTGAGACCCCCAAACTTCTTTTGTCCAGTAGTGTCCCAGCAGTAGAATCGGATCTTTCCACAGTTTGTGAAGAAATCCAAAGGGTGAACCTCCACACCAATGGTCGTTGTTCCAAACCAAAATCAAAACAACAAATCAGCTAATCAAGAACGAAGATACAGAAGCACCGGTAAGATGAACAAATCATACATACGTTCATATTTCTTCTCAAATTCACCGGTAAGATGCCTCTTGACGAAGGTTGTTTTTCCTGCAAACGTTCAGGACAAAAAAGTAAAACCCTAAATCGCAGCATTTTGAAGGAGAGAAAGATCGAGAGAGAAAGGTGAGGTATGTAACCTGTGCCGCCGTCACCGACGATGACGAGCTTGAAATTAGGGTAATCAACGGTTTGCAGTTAAAGATGTAATTTTACAAAATCAATAAGGAAAATAATACTTATATTTAAAAACGAATAAACTGACAAAAAGCGAGAACAGCCCAGTGGAACGGACTCATTATATTTTCTGTGGTGCCCCGGGTTCGAATTCCACACAGAACATTTTTTGAACCAATTATTAAAGAAATCAACTAAATCTTATATTAATACTATAAATCATGGTTATAAAAACCGGACCGGACCGGTCGGTTGAACCGGATGGACCGGGAACCGGAGTACTGAACGGTCCAAAGAGGTGAAAAAACCGGATCAGTACAGAACCGGTCAACAACCGGAAAACCGGTCAAATAACCGGAAAACCGGTCAAAACCGGCGGTCCACCGGATTGAACCGGAGCTACGTGTTTGTCTGTTTGGTATATTTTTGACGTGTTTGAGATGAAGATGTAGAGAGAGAGGAAGAGAGAGAAAGAGAAAGGGGAGAGAGAGAGAGAGAGGAACAGATCGAGAGAGAGAGAGTGAGAGGAACAGATCGATCTACACATTGTGAGGAGTCTTCTCTGCATTTTTCCTCTAAGCTACACTCCTGCGTGAAAGCTGTGCGGCAGCTACAGTGCAGAAAGGAAAGATAAAGAGGGAAGATGTAATTTTAGGGTTTGGAACTTTTGATTGATTTTTATATAAATGGTGCTGCTTTGTTTTTAACGGGCTAGGCAACTTGCTGTTTTTTTCTTTTCTTTCTTACTATACGGGCTTGGATAACATGTTACCTATTAAGACATTTAATTCAAACGGCTTTATGTTCTTTCACTTGGGCCACGTGATATGTGTTTCCAATATACATACACATTTAAAAAAAAAAAACAAACACACTAACTATTTAGGATTTTTTTTTTGAAAGAACTATTTAGGATTATTCAATTTGTATTAGTATATATTATATTTTTGAACTAAATTTGTATTTGTATATATTATTAAAAACATATAATTAATAAAATTTAATAGGACTCTAAAAAATCTAAAAAATAAATAATTAAATATGTATGAACTTAATAGCACTACTTAATAAATTTTTTTAGTAGATGTTGTCTTTTTTTATTTAATATTGCCTTATATGTTATGTATTTATTTTAGAATATTAGTATCTAATTTTTTTGCGGCTATACCGGTTGGACCACGGTTCAACTACGGTTGAACCAATGAACCGTGAACCAGTACCCTCACCGGTTTAATCACCGGTCCGGTTCTGATAACCTTGCTATAAATTGTACAAATCTATCATAAAGTGAATCTAGCCAAGTGGAAAGACTATTGTGTTTTTTTAAGGGAACCTGGGTTCGATCCCATACGGAACCTGAATTCTGGATTTTTATTATTTACGTTAATTTTACAGCGGTTAGTTTAATAAACGCTGTAAATAGTGGAACCTAATTTTTACAGCGGTTGAGTATATAAACCGCTATAAAAGCCTATTACCGCTCCGTGTTTTTGTGTTTACAGCGCCTTCTAAGAGAACCGCTGTTAAAAGGTAATGCTTTTACAGCGGTTAGTTTAATAAACCGCTGTAATAGCCCATCATCCGCTTCGTGTCTGTGTTTTTACAGCGGCTGCCACCTAAACCGCTGTAAAAGGGGCGCTGTAAAAGCCCTTTTCTGGTGTAGTGTATATTATTATATCAAAATTTATGGGGAATTCTATGAAATGATAAAATATAAATTTGAATCACTTTGAGCAAAATAAAATGATCAATGAACCAAGAAATGAGTAGAAACTGAGCTAAAGAATAATTGTGAGACAATTAGAGCAAATATGACGTCGTCATATTATGCGTCTGAGCTAAGTATAATTTATAGGAAAAATGACAATAATTATTATTATCATTTGAGGAGAAAATATTTTAGAAACGACATGCTCCAAAATCTGACACAGAACTGATTAGGAAAATATTCCCCGGATGAGAAAACTTCATTCACGGAAAAGATTTCTAGAGATGAAAGGATTAAAACAGCGCGGACAGAAACTCCGAAAGGAGCTTCGAACACAAAATCCTTTGGTTCAGGGTCTCGCTTAAGTCCCTGCGGAGATAATGTCTAACTTTATCGGATTTCCGGAAAACGAAACCTATCGATCTTACAGTCAAAAGTTCCATAATGGAACACTTGTCATAATCAAACGTAAAAATAATAGAATATAAACACTCAATTAAATTAATAAATCGAAAATAAATCAATAGTCTAGTTATTTAATTCAGGGTCTTACAAGATGAGAGGGAGTGGTGGATGTGCGTTGGATAGGGAGAGAGGAGAGAAGAGGTGGCGACTACTGGTGCTTGGGTGGGTGCTAGGGTTTGGTTGTTGAGGGTGATGAGGGTGAGTGGCCGGTTTGAGGGTTGGTGCTAGGGTTAAAGGTTGGGTGAAGACATAGGTTGGGCTGGGTTAGAGTTAAGTGAGTTTTTTTTTTTTATAACTCTCTCTCAGAAACATATTGATATTGGGCTGGGGTTGGGCTGTTATTTTTTTTTATCGTTGTTCGGTCGGGATGAAGCCCAAACCGGAACCGACCGGATTAGACCGCCTGGACTCGAACCAGGCCACCCGAAAACCCGAAAAACCGCCCGGAAGCCATTTTTTGGCAACGGGCTGGTCGGTTTCGGTCGGCCCAAAATGTTTTGGACAACCCTACTACTAGAAAATAAACTTTTCACATCAGAGTTTTCACGACGGTGGATGAAATACCTGATGTGAAAGATAACGTGGTGACAATATTGAAATTATAGTGAACTTTTATGAGAGTTTTCACATCAGTTGGAAATATGTCTGATGTGAAAAGTAATTAGTAAAGAGTTTTTACAACGGTTGATACAATAAGCAATGTGAAAGTTAAGTGCGGTGACATTTTTAAAATTTGGATGAAGTATATTTCACATCTGTTTGGAATATACCTGTCAGGAAAAGTCTATCAAAACAACAAAAATTCACAAATTCCCTCTTTTCTTTTCACTTAATTTTCATTTCCCCCATTTGAAGCCCTAAATTGCTTTTACTGAATCCTTGCTTCCTTGCTTCATTTCACAGATTCACTTCCTTGCTTTCACAAATTCTCTGAAGCCTATCCTTACTTCCTTCAACGATGGCTCCTCTTTGCGTTCGCTCTCATAGTGTTTCGATTTGCTTCCTCTTGGCGTTCACTCTCTCTATCGGACGCTTCTTCGCAGATCTATGCGATTGAACCGGAGGCCGAGATGTGGAGGTAATCGGAGCCGGATCGGGTGGAAGGTTCGAGGGTGGTGGTGTCGTGGCCGTTGCCATCGAATGAGGTGAAGATTGCCTCGGCGTAGGAAGGAGGGTTGAGGAAGGAGTTGAAGGGGGAATCGGGGCTGAGCGGCTGTTGGAGGTGGCCGGAGGAGGAGCCTCCGTCGTCGTTGAGGGCAAGGGACTCGAGAGCTGGATTTGGCACCCCAACCCTTAGATTTCACACCCCCAATTTTCGGGTTCCGAATTATTTCGGAATCTTATATTCCGAAATTAATTCATGATTTGTAGTGCAAAATACATGTAACATCCAACTTTTGAGTGAAAAAATACTTCGAAAACCTTAATTCCGAAATATTTCGGAAACTAAGTTTCCGAAAGTGGGGTGACATTTCTAATGAGTGGGGTGCTTAATCTAGCTGCCAAGGGACTCCATTCCGTCGTCTTGGGAAGCGCGAAGAGGATCAAGTTGCTGTTGTTCGTAGTGGTCATGGTTCATCATTTTGAGGTTGCTTTTGGGTCCATCGAATCAAAGGGTGTTTTGAGTTCGTGCTCACACTGCTTCTATCACAATGTTAAGGACCCTCAGGTTCTTCATTCATTCATTCCCTTCTAGTTCTACAATTCCATTTGATTTTTACTTTTTTTTCTTCTCATTATTGTATGTATGTTGATTTCAGGTTGAATTGCTTGATCCAGCTGTGAAGGGAACTCTCAATGCTCTCAATCATGTGTGAAATCGTTGTCTCTGAAACGCGTTGTCTTGACCTCTTCTATTGCTGCTGTTGCGTATAATGGAAAGCCTCTAACTCCGGATGTTGTGGTTGATGAGACTTGGTTTACTGATCCAGTTCTCAATAGGGAAGCTAAGGTATTTTCCATTTTCAAACTTATGCCTAAATCTTCAAACTAGGATCCTGGGAATTGAATTGTTTTTACCTCTATGTGGTAATATCTCTCTGACAGCATATGCTTATGAAAGTCCAGTGAATTAATGTTGGATCTGAGAGGGTAATCCAGAAGGCGTGATTATAAAGTGCATGATTGAAATCTCTCTGACAAACATTCTCATTCTCACCAACACAGATTTGATTCCTCTGAAGTAATGTGTGTTGTAAAGTGCATGATTGAAAATTCAACCATTGATTTTTTGATGGTTCTGCAGTTTATACCAAATTCCAGTAACATAATATCTTATTTCATTTGCCTTCATTTTGTTAAGCTTAGGTGTGGATTTGATAAAAAAAAAAAATAGCCATACTATGTACTCCTTCAGTAAAAATATCCATGGTATCAAGTGCCTCAAATGAATAGTTTTTAGAAATGGGGAAAAATTAACAATATATGGGTGCGTTTAATGTACACCACGCTATTAGGTGGTTTAGCCATACACCACAAGAATTGGCCACAGGATATAATATTAAAAATTTAAACGGTAAGGATTGAAGATACAAATTTTATTAAAATTACATTTACACCCTTAAATAATAAAAACCAAAGAAATGCCTAGTTTGTTTCAGAGCGGCGAAGATGGAGATCAAAGCGGCGGTGATGCTGATCTCTCACGTTGTAAGTGACTCAGTCATGGCTTCTCCATTTCTCTCCTTCAATCCCATTTTCCACATCCCTGGCACCGTCATTTCTGTCCACCATCTTCAACCTTTGTCATAGTGACGAATTTGTGGCGCCATGATGCTAGATTGCTGGTTCATCAGATTTATTTACCAAATAGAGGGTCGCTTGATCGAATTGACCAAACCGCGATGACGTTCAAGCAGTCAGTCATGGAGACGACGACGATGGCTTCTCCTTTTCTCTTTCGATCTTATTTTTCACATCTCCTCCACTAGTACCGTCATTTCCCTTTGCCATCTTCAACCTATTTCACGCGACGAATTTGTGGTGTGACAATGATGAATTTATTAGATTTACGTACCAGACGGTGGTCCCTTGACGGCGGCGTCGCATGTGACTTCCACGGCTTCAAGTAACATATCCTCCTCGTCACGACGACAACAATGATCAAATGGTCGTTACTTTGCTTGAGGTGATGTTTGGTTCCATTTCCTTTCTCACATCCTCCGTAGTTGAGTTGACATCACAACAATGGTCATTACTTTGCCTGAGGTGCCGGAGGTGACGCACCAAGGAAGCTTTGTTTTTTTGCCACGGGCTTGATAGTGGTGACCATGAGATCGGAGAAGCGGTGAGGCAATGGAGGCTGATTGGGTGGAGGCGAAGATGAGATTTGGCATGATGCGACGGCGGGAGAGAGCGATGGTGCAAAACTAGGGTTGGAAGGTAGAAGACAAGGACAACCTAGTAATTTCCCGCAGGAATTTGATGGTGTATGGATGCACCACCTAATTGATTGGTGCCCATTAAACGCACCCACAATATATGTCTGGTTATTGAGTAATTGAATCAATTGATATCAAGTCTCTCGATTGAATAGTTTTCTTCATTTTCAAAGGAAGGAGTATGCAGGACTAAAAGTTTTTTCCATGCATGTATTTTTTAAGGAAAAAGCCGTCGAATTAAGACAAATGCTGTAAAAAGTGGTACTAGTGTAGTACTACAGGAGCACTGAAAATTTGTTTGTGGAATTAAGGGTTTTTTTGTGTGCTAACGTGTGTTTATTATCATTGTCTTTAGGTTTTGAAGGCTACGCTGCTGCGACATGGCTTCACCTTTGAATCTGAAACGGATAAAGAAGTCATCCCCAAGCTTGCAAAGTTTGTTTATGACAAAGCAAACGAAGCTGCAGGTAATTTTCTATTTCCGAATGCATGGAGCCTTTTGCTTTATTATAGGTTTTTAATTATGATTGTTGTCACATCACCGTTGTTGATATTGTAGCCATCAAATATGGTTGATATTTGATGTTTGTATAGTGAATAGCTTGACTTATTGTTGAATTATATGCTGCTAAGTATAGTCTTCCTTAAAACTAGTTTGATGATGAAACTATATATGTTTCAAAACTCTTGTCATCCCATCCTGCTTCCCTTTCTGTTTTGTTATATTCTCATGCAACTTTGTGTATTTCTGATGCAGGTTGCCGAAGAGATAGGTACAGAAGTGAAGTCTCACAAAGATTTTCTGGAAGTGATGGTACATCATTTCTTGGACAACCTGTATTTCATTATTATTGTTATTTTTTTATTTGTTTCTACAAGTTCAATTTTTAGCTTGAAGAAGAAGGGCATTGTGCCTAGACTTGCCTGCTAACCTGCTTTATGATGAATGAAGAAGTAAAATGTTATGTGCAGTAAAATAGTCATATATTCTGGCCACACCAGCTATTTAAATGGTGATTAATCTCATTTTATTGTAATACGATTGGATTGGATATCCTAAAATTTTCCAGCCAAGTTTTTCTTATTAAAGGCTCCTAATATATTGTTCTTTGCTTTTTTCTCCTAAACATGGTAATATCTTTAAAACTAATCTATCTGTGTTTCTTTTCTATATATGTTTCTTAATTTGTGATTTGTTTATGTTCCTTCATGATTTGTGTACATCTCATCTCATGATGTGCCTTGGCTTTATGGTATGTTCCTTTTGTATGTAATTGAGATTGAGACTGAGATGATGAGATTTCAGTTGATAAGCTTATACCAAAAAGCATCGTGTTTGAGTGAATGAATTCGGTTTGGCTATTGGTGAAATTAGGTCTCAAACTGTTAGTGGCAATCTCAGTGCTTTGTGGGCAAATATCAATTTCCAAATTTACTTTCTATCATTTGCATCATTGCAGGAAATACTTGGTTACTTCAATTCTAACTTATTTGTTTGATTCCATACTAGATGCAAGGGTGAACTTGATTGAGGTTCTGCTATTGCTGGTTCCTTTTCTGATATGCTGCTGGGTTAATCAAATATTTTGGTCCAATTAGAGCTGTTTTTCTGTCAGAACTGGTTGTATTCTTGCTGAGATGTGCTGGAATTAAAGGGTGCTGATTGCCACGTGATATGATGCTCTGATGCATGACCTTGTGCAGATTGCAGATGCTTCCTTCTATCTCCTTGTTATTTAGATTTTCTTCTAGTCTTAGTTTTAGTTTTATATTTGGCTATGCTGTTTGTCTTTTTCCGTTTGGTTAGTTTCTTTCCATCTTCTGGTTGTTCTAGCTGTTTTGTTTCAGATTTATGTAGTTGTATTTGCTGTGTTCTGTCCCAACTGGGAGGGATTGTTCCCAGTAACCCTTTATTATGATGAAATAAAGATCTCTTTTTGTTGTCAAAAATAAAACATAGTAATGTGATCATTCTATGTATCTACTGCTTCTTAAATGCTCAGTTAAGCACTTATGAAAAGGAGCTTGAAGAGATGAAGCCTATGACCAAGCAAGAATTTGTCGCCAATTTAAGAAGGTGCCATAAATGGAAAAAAAAATTAAAAAAAAATGAATTCACATCGGTTAGCCCCAGAACCGATGTGAAATGTATAGCTTTCACATCGGTTGGCAACAGAACCGATGTGAAATCAGTTATTGAAGGAAATCAATTCCGTCCCTATTATTGATGAATAAACCTCTATTTATACAAATACAAAGTTGACTAATAATAAAGGCTAAATCCTAATTACATGCATAATTACAGAATAATAAATATAAGAATATTCTATTCTATCACACCCCCGTAGTCGAAGCGGGAGGTTCACCGACGCTGAGACTGGAACGAAAATCATCAAAGAGGACCCGAGGAAGGCCCTTAGTAAAAATGTCTGCAATCTGATGACGGGAAGGGACATTAAGGATGCGAGCCTGGCCACGCGCGACCTTTTTCCGAACAAAGTGGATATCCATCTCTATATGTTTGGTACGCTGATGGTGCACTGGATTTCCAGAGAGGTAGATGGCACTAACATTGTCACAGTGGACCAATGTTGCCTGAGAAAGAGGAAAATGAAGCTCGAGAAGTAAATTGCGGATCCAACAGGACTCGGAGACAACATTAGCAACACCCCTGTATTTAGCTTCAGCACTAGAGCGAGAGAGGGTGGGTTTCCGCTTAGACGACCAAGAAATAAGATTGTCACCGAGGAAAACACAGTAGCCAGAAGTAGAGCGTCTGGTGTCAGGACATCCCCCCAGTCAGCATCCGTATAAGAAACAAGTTTCGCAATAGGGGAGGGATACAAGTGAAGACCATAAGTCAGAGTGCCACGAACATAGCGTAAGACACGCTTGAGAGCAAGCATATGCTTGGTGTGGGGAGCATGCATGTGCAAGCACACCTGCTGAACAACATAGGAAATGTCAGGACGAGTGAAGGTGAGGTACTGTAAGGCACCAGCAAGACTCCGATACAAAATGACATCCTCACAAGGAGTCCCAGAAGAAGAACTGAGCTTCTGCTTGGTGTCAACCGGAGTAGCAGAAGGGTTGCACGACGCCATGCCGGCGCGGGCAATGATCTCACTAGCATAAGTGCTCTGACTGAGGAAAAGGCCACCGGCATGCCGAGTGACAGCGATGCCAAGGAAATAACTCAGAGGACCCAGATCCTTCATAGCAAATTCTGATGCAAGAAGTGCCATAAAAGATTTGCGGAGAGCATGAGAAGAAGCAACGAGGATGATGTCATCAACATATAGCAGAATATAGGCAATGTCAGTACCCCGCCTGAAGATAAAAAGGGAATGATCTGAACTGCTGTGTTGGAAGCCAATAGAGGAAACATAGTCAGCAAACCGCTGATACCAAGCACGAGGCGCCTGTTTCAGACCATAAAGAGACTTTTTCAGACGACAGACATAGTCCGGGTGCTGAGAGTCGCGGAAACCCAATGACTGATGCATGTAGACAGTCTCATGGATATCACCATGCAGAAAGGCATTCTGGACATCCAACTGATGAATGGGCCAGGATTTGGAGAGAGCAATGCTGAGAACTGTCCGTATGGTAGCCGGTTTTACCACAGGGCTGAAAGTCTCGTCACAATCCACACCTGCAATCTGAGACCTGCCATCACCTACAAGACGAGCCTTATAACGCTCAAACAAACCATTAGACTGCTTTTTATGGCGAAAAATCCACATACAGCGAATAACATTAACATCATCACAAGGACGGGGAACCAACTCCCACGTATTATTTCTAATAAGTGCATTAAATTCAGACTGCATAGCGGACTTCCAATTGGGATCGGATAGGGCTTGTTTTGGGTTACGAGGCAAGGGTGAGATGGACGGGTCATCAATAGAGACCGAAAGGCTAAAAGACTTTTTAGGTTTGGAGATGCCGTGCATGCTACGGGTAGTCATGGTCCGTACGGGTGGTGCAGGTGGGACCGGAGGCAAAGGCAAAGGCGAGGGAGAAGCAGAAGGGGAGACGGGAGCCGATAAGGGAGGCGAAGAGTCAGTGGGACTCGACTGCGGGACCGGAGGGTCAGGTAGTCGGGATGATACGGTTTGCCAATGGTGGATCAAATAAGGAGGGAGGTCCTCGGTGAAGCACTCATAAGAAGGGGCAGGAGTCAAGGATAGGTCGGCAAAGGGGAATCGGGTTTCATAAAAAATGACATGCCGCGATATTATAATTTTTCTGTGTGACAAATCATAACATTTATAACCTCTGTGATTCATCGGATACCCCAAAAAAACACACGGAGTCGATCGTGGTTGCAATTTGTTTATTGTAGCGGAAGGAAATAGAGGAAAACATAGACAACCAAAGACACGTAAGTGTGAGTAGGAAGGGTCGCGATGATACAACAGCTGAGTAGGAGAATCATTCTGAAGAGTCTTGCGTGGCAAAATGTTCAGAAGGTACGTTGCCATTTGAAGGGCATGATGCCAAAATGAAGAAGGAACTGACGAATGAGCTAGGAGGGTGCGGATCATGTTGTTAATGGTGCGAATTTTCCGTTCTGCTTTGCCGTTTTGAGAAGAAGTGTGAGGGCAAGAGAAGCGACATTTTCAACTCAAATGTCTGCAAAGAGCCAATAAGTTCATCAACCTTCATGTTCTCGATGTCTTGAGCCTCCTCAATTGCAGTGACTTTCATAGCAAACTTCTGAGGAAGAGATCTCAAGATCTTCCTTACAAGCTTCTCATCTGACATAGGTTCTCCCAAAGCAAATGAAGCATTAGACAAGTCACGGACACGCATGTGGAATTCTGAAATAGTCTCTTCTTCAGTCATCATCAAATTTTCAAATTGAGTAGTAAGCATCTGAAGCCTTGACATCCTTACTCGAGTAGTTCCTTCATGTGCAGTTTTCAGAATTTCCCAAGCATCCTTTGCCACAGTACACGTATTGATCAGCCTAAACATATTCTTGTCAACTCCATTAAAGATAGCATTTAGAGCCTTTGAATTTCCAAGAGCAGCTTCATCTTCAACACTGGTCCATTCGTCTTCAGGTTTTTCCACAACAGTAGTAGAGGTGCCTTCAACCTCAGCCTTAGTGGGGTGCTTCCAAGCCTTGACAATAGCTTTCCAAGTCTTGTTGTCAATTGATTTGAGAAAGGCTGTCATGCGAACCTTCCAGTAGTCATAGTTAGTACCATCCAGAATGGGTGGCCTATTGACTAATCATCCCTCCTTGTTATCCATGAGAACTTGAATCAAACTCCCTGGAGCTCACCCAACCAGAACAGGGTGCCTGCTTTGATACCAATTGTAAATTCAGGTTCCCTCTGATGCGATTGTCCTGCACGATGCTGGGACAAGAGGTTCGACAACGGCTTAACAGTAAAACAAAACTTAACAGCTGAGACAATAACACACAGTAATTGTTAACCCAGTTCAGTGAAAAACTTTCACCTAAGTCTGGAGGGTTTGCACCCAAAGAAAGGAAATCCACTATCTCAAGATTCAGGAATTACAGACACTCATTAACAACTCAGTTCATAGTTCACTTCCTAAACTACCCAGTGTATTTCTACTTAGAATCTCAACCTAAGTATGAGAGCCCCTCTCACTTTCTCTCAATCACTGCCACAGTGTTTGGTAAACACAATGAACAAGTAGAGTTTGAACGCAATCAAACACACAAAATCTCTCTTTGCTTTATAGAATCAGTGAGCAAAGAAAGATTCACAACCAACAAAGGACAAAGTGTAACACCCCGATTTCGGTGGCGTCACTTTAGTAACCAAAAGTAAACTTAATGCGGAAAAAACGTGAATATTTTTTTTTTCGATAATAACTAAGACAAGACTGAAATAGATAAAACCCAACAATAACAATAATCAGAACTAATATACAATATATAAACAGCCCCCGCTGTAGTAGTAACCTCGTCACGAGTAAACCTCCAGTGACGGAAAGAAAAGTGTAACGCCCGAAGGCAAAAGGTACAATCCACAAGAAAGGTCAAGTGTCCGCAACACCATCCCTCAAAACTGAGAATAAGCTGGCCCATCGGCCTGAAGCAAGACCTCCTAAGTCCAACCAACTCTCTGTGATTCCCGTAAAGAAACCACATAAAAAGCTATAGGTGGGAAACTACCCTGTCCCCAAAGAAAACAAATGATGTTCAGAGCTAAGACTCTACTCCTACACTAATCCCATCTCGAGGAGCTCACACCAGCACTAAAACCTACATGCTAGCATGATCGTCGCCCGAATCTGAATTCAGAACGACCTAGTCTAAGTACACCATCCGTCCTCCTCTCGCAACCGCGATGCGCTCCTGTTCCAGCATCTCAACTCTAGTTCCCCCCGAAGGGTGAACCATCATCATCTAGTCCGCCATGGACATCTGACAAAGGGCGTTTGTCCGCCAAAGCACACACAGAAGACGCGAGGGTCAACTCCAAAGAATTAAGTAAATAATAGTACCGATAGATGCAGATAATAGAATAGCCACTTAGGCTTATAACTAGGGATAACATCCTAGGGTTGCATATTTCATAATGAGCATAAATGACAGTAATAACAATTAACATGTTCCACATATGATTAACAGGTAACAATCACACTCAGCAACTAAGTCAGTATGCATGTTTCATGAAATGATATGCAGGTTAACCCAGTCAACCAATATGCATTCCGGAACGGATGGACATCATCGGATCAGCCCTTCACCAGCCACGGTGGTGCCATTTCGGCCCGTGATGCCTCTTACTCCAACATCATCATGTAGCCAGATCAGCATAAAACCCGAAGGCCTGCCATTTCGGTCTGCTACTAAGAGTCACCTAGCAGCGCTCTTACGCGGAAATCCTGGTCTTATAACCAATTTTGGAATCCGCCGTGGTCCGGTATCTCGCCGTGTTTAAACCACTTAATGAGTGCATGCAATGCAGTGATTAGCCAAACAACGTCTCCGACCTCACTCGACACGTCGCCACGTGTTCTAGCTAAATTAATGTCTTTAAAAGCTTACCCTAAGGTAAAGTCGATTCTGCGACAAAATACAATAATCATAAAATGAGTGCAACCACTCACGATGACTCTTCGGGTCATCAATGCTCTCACGAAGTCTCACGCTTCAGTGAAGTTCCATGCTCTCACAAGGTCTCACGCCTCAGTGGAGTTCCATGCTTTCCACAAGGTCTCACGCCTCAGTGGAGTATCACGCATTCACAAGGTCTCACGCCTCAGTGAAGCTTCATGCTGTTCACGAGGTCTCACGCCTCAGTGAAGATCCATGCTTTCCACAAGGTCTCACGCCTCAGTGGAGTATCACGCATTCACAAGGTCTCACGCCTCAGTGAAGCTTCTCGGCTCATCCCTTGGATGGTTAACAAACTGCTCAACGAGCGAAGGAGTACCAACATACTCAGAACTTACCAAACTCCTCAACACTTGGATCCGACGACACTTCTCGTTTTCCAAAAACTAAGATTTGCATCCGAAGCTTCCTTTCGAGTTTATTATCTTTATTTAAAGATTTAGAGGTTGTTTAATGTCTTATGAGTTTTCTTTTCAAAATAATATCCTTTTAGTCTTATCGCAAATCCTATCAGTTCTCGGGATCTCCAAATCCCCAAATGACTCCAGAGAATGTCTCGATCCATAAACATCATAACAAGGCCCGAATCTCATTCGTCCTATCAAGCTTCCTCCAAAACTCTCAAAATAAAATCGGCATGACCTGCCCGCTATTCTCACCATTCAGAATCTCAGATTTCCAATGTAAAGCATATTTAAATCATCACAATCAACAACATGTCATATATCAATAAATCGCATCATAAACACTTAGCACTTAGCATATAAAGCATGCACCACACATCCTAGATTACCCACATAGCACATAGCATGTAAGACAATCTCAAAAACATTCAGTAGATGAATCATCTACATTGTCAGCCGAAGCCTCAGAAAACATTTTCAATCACACACAATCCCAGTGCATAAACAGTAAACAATGTCGAAACATCGACCCTAAGCATTAACTAGAGATTCAGTGAGAAGCCCTCACCTGAAGGTTCTCCAGTATGATCGTCAAGCGCTTCCTCGCACTCAAAGTGTTGTTCCTCAGAGAAATCCTCAAAAGCACCTTTACAACAAAATCACAGAATACTATAAGAATCTATCGAAAACTAAGCTATCGATACTTACTAAGGTTACTCGAAGTAATCTATACTCTAAGGTACGATAATCTAGCGCGAAAGGACAAGTTTTCGGAAAAGGAAATTTCCTCCTCCCCCTCTAATAGGGCTCGGCCACTTTTCACAATTAAGGGGCTCGATTTTTCTTCGATCAAACTTGGTTCCTATGCTTTCATAAGCCGTAACTAAGGGTATTCTGAACTCGGAAAAATTATCGGATCAAAAACTGTCGCAGGGGTATTTTGGTCATGATTTTTAACTTAGGATTTTCAAAACTGAAATCCCAAAAATAAAATTTTGCAGGGACGTCACCAACGATGTTTATGACAACTAATCCTACTAGCACTAAGCTAAGGCGATAGTTTTCAGCCTAAAGGTTGGAACTTTACTCAAAAACTACATAAATGGGTATTTTAGGCTAGAATTGATTCCGGCGGAATTCCGGCGGCATAACGGAAAATCTAATCCGGCAGAAGTGATCTTGGGCACATATAGAAGAGGTTTAGAATCAGAAATGAAAGATTCAGGATAGTTTTGCAAAAACCCATAAACTATCCACTCAGAAAACTCTACAGAAAAGCTATGGAAAAAGCGATCAGAGGTAAGGATTAGCGACTATACCTCGAAGCCTTGAAGTAGCAACTGATTGATCGACGATCAAGCAAGAAATGAAGAAAATCTCTCCTCCTCCTCTCCTATGCAAACTCGCGGCCTTGAATGGTTGAAAATGGTGGAGTTTTGTGTTTTTTTCTCACTTGCTTGCTATATATAGAAAATGGTAATTCGCGGGAAAATGAAAGTTTCGCGAATCTGATTTTTCCGGCATCATTCTCCATGAATTCTAAGATAGGTTTTGGCAAAGGAATTCCTAAGCTAAGAAGATGTCTCCTTGTATTTTTGGCAACTAATGCAAAGTCGGTGTAAAACTATTTTACCCGATAAGTTGCTTTTTGCATCGAATGTCGGAATGGAAAACTTCCTTCTGAAGAAAGATTGAAATCATCAAGAGAAATGGGTGTACGCGTGTAGAATATTCATTTGAAGCTCTGAATAGATAAAGTCCCCATAGTCAGGTGATTCTAGGGTTTTGAAATACCAGAGATTCGGTTTCGGCAAACTTCCGATGATTGGAATCGGACGTTCGTATATCCTAGAGTTTCGCCTCGAAACGATTGTGATATATGGAAAAAGAGAAGTTCTAACATTTCTCTGAAGATTTTTGGAATTAACTTCCGTCGTGCCTAAAAGTGAAAATTAGCTATATACTAGGGTTTCTGACCTAGGTTTAAGCGTAAAACGTTCGTGCTATAACTTTTATCGATCATAATGCAATCCTTGAACTTTTCCTGAACTTTCTCCTTCATAAATATATTTCATTTAATAAACTTTCGTTCAGGTTTCCCTTCACATTACATCAACCCTAATCGTAAATAGAAATCTCTTCCACTTATTCTAAGCTTAAAATCTTGGGTCTTACATTACTACCCTCCAAAAAGAAAGTTTCGTCCTCGAAACTTAAGGGTCAGTAATAGTTCTGGATATTATTCCTTGATCTTTTCCTCTAACTCTCACATAACACCGTCCGTGTCTTTATTCCAAATAATTTCCACTAAAACACTCTGCTTTCCCTTCGATTGTTTCACTCTTCTAGTCCCAATGTTGACCAACGGCGTCTCAAAAGACATATCGTCCTCTAACTCTCTGTTGTCCGGTTCGACCACTTGAATCGGTTCTCCGTTGGAAAGAATATTTGTTGGCATTCGTGCAATCGCACAACCTTAACCACTTGCTCCTCTGCCCTTGTTCGTCCAAAATACTGATTAGGAACTCGGTACCTCTCTATGCTCCGGAGTGAATGCTCAACTTGTCCTCGAGATGTTCACCCATGATCCAAAATTCAACTCGATCGCTTGGTAACTCCTAGACGAACTATTCAATTGGAATCTACTAGTTCATTAACGTCACTTCCAGCTTCGTAACTATCGTCGCTCGCACCATGAAATCAATCTTCCCCTTAGTCACCGTTCAAATTAAAACTCGACTTGAGTCTTAATACCTCGTGCATGACAAGGTTCATCCCCTTAATATCTAACAATCCATTATTGTTGTCTTCGTCCTCAAAAATTTCCTCACTCAAACCGATTTAGGCTTACAGAAATCCCTAACACTTCGCATAAAATGAGATTTATCCCCTAGAAATCCAATCATAACTATACTTCAAGGGGCTTAACTAGTCACCTCGTCATCTCATCCTTCAACTTACTGTCATCCAGCTCGATAGCATGTGTCAGATCCGCAATATACTTCCGTTTAAACGCATCGGTGGAAGACTACTCCCTAGGCTTAGCATGTTATCCTAAACCTCGTGTACTTCTATAGTTAAAATACGAGCTACGGTCAAGTAAGGTATTAATAGGCGTACTAACTATAAGGTCAAAGCTTAAACGATGTAAGCAAGATAGGTGTGTTTGCACACGCTACGAGAGAAATGGAACAATATTATACTGAAATAAGAAAGATTGGTTAGAAGGTTACCATCGTTCTTGCGCTCTCCTCTGACAAATCCTTCAGCTCTCTCACCGTCCATGGTGTAAACTCTTGCTTTAGCAGCAGAACGTTTTCCACGAGCAGTGTTCACGGTTGGCTCCGTCTTGGGTGCTCTGCACTGATCGGCATTATGCCCCATTCTGTTACAATTAAAGCATTTGGGCCTCTTGTCGGGACAAGCATTAGCATAGTGCCCCGGCTTCTCACATCTGAAACAGGTCACCTCCCTGTTCAAAGTCCGATCTCCAGAACCACCAGCAGTACCCGTCATGGGTCTGTAAGATCCTGAAGTAATCCCTCCTCCAGCAGGACGCTGATATGGTTTCCTGCTCTGAAACTTCCCCTTGTCTTGAAAATTTTGAGAACCTGATCTCATCGGCCCTCCAGTTCCAGCCCGGTTCAACCTCCGGTTCTTCATCAGCTCCACTTCCGTGGCTTTCTCCACCAATGATTGGAATCGCATGATTCCCAGTGGCCTCACTGAGTCCTCAATATCGGGTCTCAGTCCATTCACGAAGCGCTTGCACATGTAGCGCTCGTCAACATGATCATTAAAGAATTGGAAATGCTTTGCCAAGGACTCCAACTTCGAAGCAAATTCCGGTACAGACATACCTCCCTGACGGAGTGTCAAAAACTGCGCCTCCCTCTCATCCCGGGCACTTGTCGGAAAATACTTTTCCAAGAACGCGGTCCGGAACGAGTTCCAGTTGATCTCTTCATGGTTGGCTTCCATGATTCCCCTGGTGCCCTTCCACCAGTATTCAGCATCTCCTAGCAGAAGGTAAGTCGCCATGCCCACCTTGGCACCCTCAACAGTTTGCAGAACACCGAAAATCTTCTCGATTTCCTGGATCCAGAGATCTGCTTTATCCGGGTCAGTACCACCAGAGAACTTTGGTGGGTTTTGCCTCCTGAAATCATTCAGGCCTTTGTTCTGGTCCAGAGTGACTTCCCTCTGGCGCTGATGCTGTTCACGTGCATCATGTTTTAGGTCTTCATTGTAACGCCCCGAATTTCGGGTGTCACTTTAGTAACCTATTAAAGTAAATATGCAACATTTTCCAAAAGAATGTATAAACACGAGTATATTTTTTTTTCAAATGTATTTCCAAAACATGTCATGCATACTCCCAACTACAAAGGGATTTACATCAAGCCTTGAACAAGGCGAGTACCCGAAACCTCAAATATAAATTTCCAAAATCGTTATGCAAGCTTAAACCAATAATGGTTAGCTCTCTAACTCAAGGCTCTAACTCCACACCCGTCTATATTCTTCAAGTCTTCCACAGTTGTTCAAGTTCTCCTCTCCGACTCGTACGAAGGTCAAGCTCCATCGAGGGTTCTCCATCGCCTAATAGCGTTAAGCGCCCAAACAACAAGTAGCAAATAGAAAGGGTTAACTCCATACAACTACCACGTATAAAAGAGAAAAACAAGTTATTCAAATTTAATTACCTATCATGGTAAATGAACTAGCAACATAACTAAACTCGTATATAAGCTAACAATATAATCAAAGATAGATATCAATAGAAGCAGCAACATAGAATTAGACCAGATATAAACAACTTCAACAATATAGAATCAAATCATATGACAATAACCTCAAATCAGATATAAACGATATCACTACATATCATCAAAACATATATAAACAAAATCACTTCTAATAAGATATCAAAAACCTCAACAATATAATACCAATAAACCAATAACCAAAATCCAACAACATAGGGTCAAGTGTTAGTTCCCTATAATGCAACTATATGTTGCTACCAAAATGGATCGATCAATAGTGTCTCTCAAGACGGGACAGAGCGGGAAACGGACTCCCCTGAACTATCACCAAATAGCGCCCATAAAAGACGGGACAGACGGAGAACCGAACTCCCCTGAATGCCACTTAATAACGCCCATGAAAGACGGGACAATCACGTGGGACAATCACCACCACACTGCCACTTTAGGACATCTCGAAATATGAGACTATCACGTGGGACAATCACCACCACACCGCCACTTTATAACGCCTTAAAAGACGGGACAATCACGTGGGACAATCACCACCACATTGCCACTTCAAGACCAAGCCCTATATGCCAAGTCAATCAACCACAATGCCCAAACCAATGATTTATTCGGAGTAACCACATGTTATTCCTATTATCAATGAACATAACTCAATTCAATTGCATACCAACTCAGTTCAATGACAGAAACCAGTAAACAGTCGAAGCCTCTCAGAAAACGGAGACACACGTCTCAATAAGTTCACTCGGCCGAAGCCTTCAGAAAACATTTGGCACAAGCCTTAGAAAACATTCAACATAAGCAAGCATACAACATTGCAAAACATGTTAATATTTCAATTAATAGCCAATCAAATTAAACACCTTCATCTCAAACGCATGCAGGGCGATTTAAACATGCAAGACTCAAAGATGCTCTAAAACCGAGTTACCCTTACCTTAGCCAATTTCTTCCTAAACTGCAACTTCAATCCAATCACATCTTTGTTTTCCGCGTCGGCTCGCTTCCTTCTATTCTTTAGCTTCGTTGCAAGGCGCTTTCGTCATTCGTACCCTTCACAAGTTCACATACTAAACCTTAGCCTCTAAAGTCACATCTAAAGTTCCAGAACAAACTTAGCCAATCTTTCTACCTCACTTAGGCTAAATGCACAAACTTTATGTTTCAAGGACTAAAGTCCAAAGATAAAATATTTGTGAATTTTAAAGAAAGGTCCTTAAGAAAAACACATTTCGCAAACAACTCTCAACTTTTAAGTAATTCAACCCTAGTCCCTTGATATGCACATAATCACGAAAAGGTCCTCACATAAAGGTAAGTTCTTTTTCAACCCTCAATCTTTAATAAATTTATCAAACAGACCCCAATACTTTTAAAACTCCGGTTTAACCCAAAACTTCTCAGCCTCTTGTGTTTTAATCCTAAAGTTTTCCCATAATAAACTTTTAGTCCTCACACTTAGCTTATGATTTTCACTACACAAAAACACGTTTCAGAATTAATTTTCCACACCCAAAATATGTGCCATAGCCTCGGCCACCCTGACATAACCATGTACAAATTTTCCTTTTTCCCCAAATCACTTCCAAAGTTATTTTAAACATTTAAAAAAACAACTAATCAAAGCTTAAATTAAAATCACTAAAACATCAAAATCACTTAACTCAAAAAACAACTTTTTAGAAAACTAATCGGTGAAATCTATAGGTCCGGTGATGGGAAATAACATTGGTAAAAGCACTTTGGAAAAAGCTCTAATTGAAATTATTACAAAGATAATAACTCAACCTTTTTGGAAATGAAAACCATGGTTCACTAGATCTTTTCCATAGTCATAACTTTAATGAAGATACTAGGTGTGGAAACTAAAAGGGTAAATTTAATTGACTAAAAGATAAGCAAAGAAAAGAGAAGAAGTTTTACATAAAATTGGAAGATGAAGATGATGGTGCTGCACAAGAGAGGAATCACGTGAGGGAGGAAAAGGGAGCATGATGTGCGTTTTTTTATGCTGCCCAGGGGAAAGAAAAGAGAGGAAGAATAAGTGGAAAGAATTGGTGAGCTGCAGCAAAATAAATGAAAAGAAAGGAAAAAGTGTTGCAAGGAATAAAAGAAAAGAAAAGAAGAAGAGAAAGAGAAGTCTGCAGAAGAAGAAGAGAGAAAGATATTATGAAGAAAAGAAGGAAAAGTCACAAGTGAGAAAGAGAGTGGTACCAGATATATATATATATATATATAGAAATAGAGAAGAAGAAGAATAAGAAAGAAAGATTATGGTCTGCTGCAAGAGAAAGAAAGAAACGTGACAATTGAAAGAGAAGGAGGGAGTGAACGTGAGTCACAGAGGATGAGGATGGATTATTTAGATATTTAGGGAAGATATTTTGAGAAGATATTTATAAAACCGGTACTAATTGATTTAGGCACCGAAGGATTTAACTCATAGAGTTAAGAGAAAATATAATGGTGATAAATTACTATATCAAGAATTATGGGGAACACTATGAAATGATAAAATATAAAATTGAATCACTCTGGGCAAAATAAAATGATTAATGAACCAAGAAATGAGTAGAAACTGAGCTAAAGAATAACAGTGAGACATTTAGAACAAATATGACGTCGTTATATTATGCGTATAAGCTAAATATAAATTATAAGATAGAATCCGGCGACAGAATTTCAGAATTCGAAACAGGTTTCTTGAAATTTAAGCAAACGATTCACTAACGGTGTTAATCGATTGTTGGTCAATTCGCAAGTGTACGAATACCTCCGGGTTTTAAATTATCGAACCACAGGGAATTAGATTGCAAATTCAGTTTAAGATTCCAGTTCAAAGTTGAAAAGCAAGTAAAATTCAGTTTTATAAGCTGGTTGTTTCTTGAGTTTGTAAAAGACAAGTAATCACGTAATAAGGCGATTTAAAAAACAGAGATGAAATTCCCTTGGGTTCTTGTTCAACTAATTCAGTTTTAGCAAACCTTTCTATTCAATCAATCCGGAGTCTCTCCTTGATATTCTAGCCTAGATAGTCATCTATCGATGCCTCGTAAAGAAAACCCTTCCTAACCAATAGATAGGTTCAATTCCTTGATAACCTAAACAATTGCTAGGAGCACTAAGCATACAAATCAGGCCAACAAACCCCAACCCTTCCTCTATCCCTAGCAGCAAGTATAGAAGGAGTAATCTCACCACAAGTCCCAATTCTATAACAAACTATCGTTATGTTTATAGAAAAGTAAAAAGCTAGCATGCATTCAAGCTTGAAAGGTAAAGCATAGAAGTGAGATTCAAGGGTTTACTCAGAACATCATGAATAGAAATGGATTGAAAGCTAAAACATCCAAAGTCTTACAAAGAACCCAAAGCAAAAGGGGTTTTAGCCAAGCATGGCTATGAAATCCATGCTAGAAAATAAAGATAAAACCTGGAACATAAGACCTAGGGAAAGCTCCCAAAGCTTCAGAACTCAAGCTCTCTCTTCTATCTTATGTAAAAATTGATAAAAATGACAAAAGGTACAAAAGAAATGACAAAAAGCCTATTTATAGGCAAACATGTCGAATCTGGGCGCTCAGGCGCCAATTCAGAGGGCCTGAGCGCCAATTGCATGTAAAAACATGCTCTCTGGACCCAATTGGCGCCTAGGCGCCCATCCCCCAGCGCCTAGGCGCTCAAGCTCGCTTGAAAAGGGCTTTTTGGCTTCTGAAACTCCTCTTTTCAATCCTCTTTAAGTTTCCCATCAATTCCAAGCTTATTGGCCTTCTTCCTTCTTCAGTTCCTGATCTGAAACTTAACCAACAAGCCAAGGAAAATTCTAGAAGCTCAAAGAGCTTCTTATCACAAGAGATCCTTCAATTAACACCTTAAAACCATGGAAGTCCTAAACTTTACCTAAAATGCAAGAAAACTCCCTATAAAACTACTAAATTACCAAAACAAAATAAAGACTAAAGAAAAGATAAAAATGCATGAGAATGCAAGAAACACTACATGAGACTCAACAAAAAGACTCAAAACTATCAAAGAAATGACCCTAAAAACACTACTAAAATAGGGTCATCACACCACTATACTCAACGACAGCTCGCCCTCGAGCGTAAATAACACTCGCTTGCCCTCAAGCGCAAGAAATGCTCCCAAACAAGTGCTCTCAACAAGGAATACTTCACAAAAACAGGGGGACAAAGTAATCACGGCTAGTTCCAAGAGAAAGATCCAACAACCTACTTCATGCATCTTTTGAAAAGAGAAGAGTGTAGAGTCCATTCATGAGAAACAAATAGAACTACGAATCCTAGGACGAGATGTTAATTTAGTGCACTGAGCACACAAGCAAGTTCATAGGTCCTGAATGTCGTTCACCCAATAGCAACAAAGATTAAGCATGCAAATATTCAAAGAGACTTTCAAAAGGGTTGAAACATTGACTAGGAAAAACATGATGGTGGTTGGACCCTAAGGGAAAACTAGGCTTTCAAGCACACTGAGTGTGGTCCTCTTCTAATAACCCCGGAGCTTACAACACACTTTTTTTACAAGTCTCTTGCACCCACCTTTTCAATTTTTTTCTTTTTTCCAACTCCAACTTTTGGTTAGGAGCCCTTTTTCTTTCCTTCTTCTCTACTGATTTTTTCTTTTTGGGGCAAGAGTCTATTTCTCAATCTTCCAGCTCCAAACAACACAACAAGGACCATCACTCCCCAATATTCCACCCAAACATCCGTCCCAAAAACTTGGCTACAACAAATTCTCCAATAAGGCTCAAATGGGACAACTAAAGACAATGTTCGAACAATGAATTCAGAATCTCAAGAAATCCTACAAGTCTCAAGAATAAAGCAAGAATCACTAAGCATGCTATGAGCGAAATCAACGCAGAACCAAGAATTGCAAGTGAGTCAGGATCCTCCAGGAACATTTTATGGTGAAGGTTCAAAGATAGACCCTTAATGGACTCACCTCGACTCTTTTCTCAAGAAACACTCGGAAGACCGAAGTCTCCTCCTCTCTTCCCCAAACATGCAATCACTCATCCCCAAAAACAAACACAAGTATTCACAAAAAACATTTTCAAACCAGCACAAGTAGGGAAGCAAAACTATAGCTAAAGCATGTGAGTATAGGGAAGTAAAAGACCCCAAAAACAAAAACTTAAATAACAATGCATGCTTAAAATAAAAAGCTACAAAAGGAAGATATGAAAAGATGCATGAGCTAAACTAAAGGAAAGAGTTGACCTTCTTTACCAATTACCATGGAGGTCTTAGAGTCACCTCCTGCTCTAGAATTTAGGCTCTCAATCCCTGCAAAATGCAACAAACAAACAAGCAAAATAACAAAACTTGGGTTGTCTCCCAAGCAGCCCATTGTTATAGTCTTAGGTAGACTATCCCCCTTATCAAGGAGGTTTGAAAAACATGGCTTCCAACTTCAGCACCTCACCACCTTGGTACACTTTCAACCTCTGTCCATTCACGGTGAAAGTGTTCTTGGACTCTGGGTTTTCAACCTCAACAGCACCATGAGGAAACACCCTCTTGACCACAAAGGGTCCAGACCATCTAGACTTAAGCTTCCCAGGGAAGAGTCTCAATCTAGAATTGAAGAGCAGCACCAATTGCCCTGAGACAAATTCCCTATTCAAAATTCTCCTATCATGCCACTTCTTCGTCTTTTCCTTATAGATGCTAGCATTCTCGTAAGCTCGGAGTCGAAACTCATCAAGCTCATTCAATTGCAAGAGTCTCTTCTCGCTAGCAACTTTCCAATCAAAATTCAATTTCCTTATGGCCCAATAAGCCTTGTGTTCTAACTCCACAGGTAAGTGACACGCTTTCCCAAAAACTAAATGGAAAGGAGAGGTACCAATCAGAGTTTTAAAAGCGGTTTGGTAGGCCCATAAAGCATCGTCGATTTTCCTTGACCAATCCTTTCTGGAAGAATCTACCACCTTTTCAAGAATACGTTTTAACTCCCGATTAGAAATCTCAACTTGCCCACTAGTTTGGGGGTGATAGGGGGTAGACACTTTGTGCTTAACACCATATTTTTCCAAGAGAGACTCGAAAGCTCTATTGCAAAAGTGGGTACCCCCATCACTTATAATTGCCCTAGGTACACCAAACCTAGTAAAAATATTCTTTTTTAGAAAAGCAACCACCACCTTAGAGTCATTTGTTGAGAGTGCAGCGGCTTCAACCCACTTGGAAACATAATCCACAGCCACTAAAATATACTGGCAACCAAAAGAAGGTGGGAAAGGTCCCATGAAATCGATGCCCTAAACATCAAACAACTCAATTTCCAAAATATTCTTGAGGGGCATCTCATTTCTCCTTGAGATGTTACCAGTTCGTTGACATCTATCACAACTCTCAACAAAAGCTCTACTATCCCTATGCAGTGTAGGCCAATAGAAACCACTTTGGAGAACCTTAGCAGCGGTCCTCTCCCCACTAAAATGTCCACCATAACTTGATCCATGGCAATGCCAAAGAATTTTCTCAAAATCAACTTCTGGGATACACCTTCTAATGACTCCATCAGAACAAATTTTGAAAAGGAAAGGGTCATCCCAGAGGTAAGATTTTGCATCATGCATAAATTTTTTCTTTTGCTGCCATGTCAAGTCATGGGGAATAAGTCCAGCAACACGGAAATTAGCAAAGTGTACATACCAGGGTAGGGGTTCCTCGGTGGAAACAGCTAGGAGTTTCTCATCCGGGAACTTCTCTTGAATAGGTATTGGGCTGCACGCCCCACCTTCCAATCTTGACAAATGGTCTGCCACGCCATTGTCCTTGCCTCTCCGGTCAATGATCTCAAGGTCAAACTCTTGAAGGAGTAAGACCCATCGAATCAACCTTGGCTTAGAGTCCTGTTTAGCAAACAAATGCCTCAAAGCAGCATGGTCAGTATGAACAATTACTTTAAAACCCAAGATGTAAGGCCTAAACTTTTCACAAGCAAAGACTACACCCAACAACTCTTTTTCAGTTGTAGTGTAGTTCCTTTGGGCCTCATTTAACACTCTACTTGCATAGTATATCACATACAACACTCTTTCTTTCTTTTGACACAAGACAGCCCCTAAAGCTAGATCACTAGCATCACACATGATTTCAAATGGTAGAGACCAATCCGGAGCAACAATTACCGGGGCTGTCACCAAACTCTCTTTAATCAACTCAAAAGCTTTCAAACAATTCTCATCAAAAGTAAAAGGTGCTTCCTTCTCGAGCAAGTTGGTCATAGGCTTAGCTAATTTGGAAAAGTCTTTAATAAACCGCCTATAAAATCCAGCATGCCCAAGGAAACTCCTAATACCCTTGATGTTAGTCGGGGGAGGGAGCTTTTCAATGACTTCAATCTTAGCTCTATCAACCTCAATCCCCTTTTCGGACACCTTGTGTCCAAGAACTATGCCATCCCTAACCATGAAATGGCATTTCTCCCAATTCAAGACCAAGTTGGTCTCTTGACATCTTTTCAGAACCAAGGCTAAATTCCTTAGACAAGCATCAAAACTTGGACCAAAAACAGAGAAGTCGTCCATAAAAATTTCGATGCAAGTCTCTATCAAGTCAGAGAAAATAGCAAACATACACCTTTGGAAAGTAGCTGGGGCATTGCAAAGCCCAAATGGCATTCTCTTATAAGCAAACACGCCGTAAGGGCAAGTGAATGCCGTCTTCTCTTGGTCTTCCGGTGCAACACAAATTTGGTTGTACCCGGAATAGCCATCAAGAAAACAGTAATATTGATGCCCAGCCAACTTATCCAGCATTTGATCTATGAAAGGAAAAGGAAAGTGATCCTTTCTAGTTACCGAATTCAGCCTTCGGTAGTCAATACAAACCCTCCACTTCGTCACTTGACGAGTGGGAATCAGCTCATTGTTCTCATTGGCAACCACAGTGATGCCTCCTTTCTTGGGAACCACTTGAACGGGACTTACCCATTCACTATCCGAAATTGGATAAATCACACCTGCGTCAAGCAATTTGATTATCTCTTTCCTCACCACATCCTTCATGGAAGGGTTAAGTCTTCTTTGAGGTTGGACTATAGGTTTGTAATTTTCTTCCAACAAAATTTTATGCATGCATATCGCAGGGCTAATGCCTTTGATATCATCAATAGTCCAACCCAAAGCTGACTTGTGATCCCTCAAAACTCTGAGGAGTTTCTCCTCTTCCAAGGGAGTGAGAGCACTATTCAAAATAACATGTTTATTCTCACCTTCCTCAAGATAAGCATACTTGAGAGAGGAAGGGAGTGGCTTGAGCTCACTCTTCTCCTCAATTGGAATCTCCTCATCCCTAGTTAACTCTTCTTTCCAAATGCTTTTGGTGGCAAGAGATGAGATAGATTCTAATTGAGATAGAGTAGCATTCACCTCATGATACAAAGAATCAAGTTCCCTCTCAAGATTTTGGTCCTCTATCTCTAACCCCTCCATGATTGTTGTTTCCAAGGGGTCCTTAATAGATATCCTAACAAACTCTTCACACACGAGCTCATCCACTACTTCACATCGGAAAACTTCCTCATCCGCTCGGTGTTTCAAAGAGTCAAAAATATTGAAGAGGACCTCATCTTCACCTACTTTCAAAGTTAGAGTTCCCTTAGCCACCTTAATCTCAGCCTCACCAGTGGCTAAGAATGGTCTCCCCAGTATGAGAGGAACTTTAGAGTCCTCTTCCATGTCTAAAATGACAAAATCCACTGGGAAGACAAACTTATCCACCTTAACCACAACATCTTCAATGATCTCGTAGGGGGTTTTTAAGGACCTATCCGCCATTTGCAAAGAAATCATAGTCGGGGTAACCTCACCTAAGTTCAACCTTTTAAACATACTAAGCGGCATCAAGTTGATACTCGCTCCTAGGTCACACAAGGCTTCTACCATAGTTAACCCCTCTATCTCCACCGGAATAGTAAAGCTCCCGGGATCTCTCCTCTTTTTAGGCATCTTCCTTTGCAAAATGGCACTACACTCTTCGGTCATCAAGATAGTTTCATCGACCTCACTCAACTTCCTTCTCTTACTGAGGATATCTTTCATGAACTTAGCATAGATTGGCATTTGCTCCAAGGCTTCGGAGAAAGGAATGTTAATGTGAAGCTTCTTAAAAACCTCTAAGAACTTAGAAAATTGTTTATCCAAATTTTTCTTCACCAAAGCCTTGGGAAATGGAATCTTGCGGAGTTCAGGAGTATGGGTATTAACAACTCTAGTCCTAGTAGGCTCTCTAGCTCTTTCCTCCATAACACCCTCATCTCTTTCTACCTCAGCTTCCTCACTTTTCTCTCCCTCAATTTTCTCCTCTGGCCCATGTAACACTCTTCCACTCCTAGTAGAAACCACAGCAATATTTTCTTGCTCAGTCAAAGTTAAAGTTTCGGAAGAAAAATTACCTTGGTGATTCTCGGACATTTGCTTTGCTAGCTGTCCCAATTGACTCTCCAAGCTCTTGATAGCCATATCATGGCTCTTGTAATTGCTCGATGTATGATCAATGAATCTCTCAATCAGCTCCTCAAGACTCTTCTTGCCAACCGTCTTTACAACAATTTGCGGCTGGACAAGAAGCCCTTGTTCTGAGGTTGGAGCTTTTCCTCCTTGAGTCAATGTTCTGACCTTGCCACCATCATCATTGACAGTACACTGGTCACTATCATGAGATTCACCACAAAATTTGCACTCCAAACTAGTTACTCTCGCTCCAATGGACTTGGCAACCTGAATATGTTTCCGCATTTCCGCTACTTCCTCGGAGAGTTGCTTGTTGGAGGCTATGAGCTTATCATAAGATTCCACTTCAAAAGAACTTCTTCGGATTTGGCGTTCATTCTCGGAGTTCATGGCTCTCATCGCCATTTTCTCTATCAAATCATACCCCGCTTGTGGGGGAAGAGCATCGAACTCCCCACTTGAAGCCGCGTCCAAGCCAAACCGTGATGAATATAGTAACCCATCATAGAACTTCGCCACACATTCAGCTTGAGTGAGATTGTGTTGAGGACATTTCCTCAAAAGCTTCTTGAAATGCTCCCAAGCCTCATAAAGATTTTCATCTGAGGATTGTGTGAACGTCATGATGTCATTTTTCAATTTCCTCAAGAGGGACCTTGGGAAGAACCTTGTTGTGAATTTTTCTGCAAGGTCTTCCCAAGTAGTGAGACTCCCTTGAGGTTGTGAGTTCAGCCAATCCTCTGCTGCGTCCTTCAAAGAGAAGGGAAATATGCTCAACCGGATTGCTTCTGAAGAAACATTCACCACCCGATAAGTGTTGCAATTCCGGATGAACTTCTCCATATGAGCATGAGGATCTTCTGAGGAACCTCCACCATATTGGCTTTGGCTCACCATGTTGATGAACGCAGGTCTTAATTCAAAGTTCCCCACTCCTTCGGGAATGACAATACTTCCGGGATAGTCAAAGCTCATGGACCCCGAAGTTAGTTCCCGAAGAGTTCGGTTGGCATTCTCAACTTCTTGTTCACGCAAGCGGAGGGTGATACCCTCTTGGATCCTTGCCTCAATGTGGGCTTGCATCTCCTCCTCTGTCATGCGGCCACCCATGGTGGTGCCTCTCTTGAAAGCAACCTGCGTATGACACTCACAGAGAAAGATTAGTAGCACCAATTCTAGACAAGTTAAAACTTAAAACTTAAACCAAAAATCGCAAAACAATTCCCCGGCAACGGCGCCAAAAACTTGTTGGTCAATTCGCAAGTGTACGAATACCTCCGGGTTTCAAATTATCGAACCATAGGGAATTAGATTGCAAATTCAGTTTAAGATTCCAATTCAAAGTTGAAAAGCAAGTAAAATTCAGTTTTATAAGCTGGTTGTTTCTTGAGTTTGTAAAAGACAAGTAATCACGTAATAAGGCGATTTAAAAAACAGAGATGAAATTGCCTTGGGTTCTTGTTCAACTAATTCAGTTTTAGCAAACCTTTCTATTCAATCAATCCGGAGTCTCTCCTTGATGTTCTAGCCTAGATAGTCATCTATCGATGCCTCGTAAAGAAAACCCTTCCTAACCAATAGATAGGTTCAATTCCTTGATAACCTAAACAATTGCTAGGAGCACTAAGCATACAAATCAGGCCAACAAACCCCAACCCTTCCTCTATCCCTAGCAGCAAGTATAGAAGGAGTAATCTCACCACAAGTCCCAATTCTATAACAAACTATCGTTATGTTTATAGAAAAGTAAAAAGCTAGCATACATTCAAGATTGAAAGGTAAAGCATAGAAGTGAGATTCAAGGGTTTACTCAGAACATCATGAATAGAAATGGATTGAAAGCTAAAACATCCAAAGTCTTACAAAGAACCCAAAGCAAAAGGGGTTTTAGCCAAGCATGGCTATGAAATCCATGCTAGAAAATAAAGATAAAACCTGGAACATAAGACCTAGGGAAAGCTCCCAAAGCTTCAGAACTCAAGCTCTCTCTTCTATCTTATGTAAAAATTGATAAAAATGACAAAAGGTACAAAAGAAATGACAAAAAGCTTATTTATAGGCAAATAGGTCGAATCTGGGCGCTCAGGCGCCAATTCAGAGCGCCTGAGCACCAATTGCATGTAAAAACATGCTCTCTGGACCCAATTGGCGCCTAGGCGCCCATCCCCCAGCGCCTAGGTGCTCAAGCTCGCCTGAAAAGGGCTTTTTTGCTTCTGAAACTCCTCTTTTCAATCCTCTTTAAGTTTCCCATCAATTCCAAGCTTATTGGCCTTCTTCCTTCTTCAGTTCCTGATCTGAAACTTAACCAACAAGCCAAGGAAAATTCTAGAAGCTCAAAGAGCTTATTAGCATAAGAGATCCTTCAATTAACACCATAAAACCATGCAAGTCCTAAACTTTACCTAAAATGCAAGAAAACTCCCTATAAAACTACTAAATTACCAAAACAAAATAAAGACTAAAGAAAAGATAAAAATGCATGAGAATGCATGCATGAAACACTACATGAGACTCAACAAAAAGACTCAAAACTATCAAAGAAATGACCCTAAAAACACTACTAAAATAGGGTCATCATCGATTTAACCCGAAAAGTTACTTTTTGCAGTTGATGTCGGAAGAGAAAACTTCCTTCTGAAGAAAGGTAAAAAACATCGAAAGAAATGGGTGTACGCGTATGGAATCTTCATTTGAAGCTCCGAATAGAAAAAGTCTTCATCGACAGTTTACTTTAAGGTTCTTGAGCTATCAGGGATTCAGTTCCGGCAAACTTCCGAGAATTGAAATCGGTCGTTCGTACAGTTCAGGGTTTCGTGTCGAAACACTTGTCAAGGAAAGGAATAAGAGAAATTTTTATATTCCTCTGAATATTTTTGAATATCGTTTCTACAGTGCTTTAAGAGCAGATTAGCCATTTACTAACGTTTTTGCCCTAAGGCGGAAGTGAATAAGACTCGTGTTATAACCTATAGCGACTATAGAACTATTCTTAGTCATTCCCTGAACTTTCTTTCTCTTTATACTAATCCGAACATTAAACACAAGTCATGTTCCCCTCGCGCTAACAAAAAATCCTATGCGTGAGTTGGAAAATAGTTATTTATTTAATTCTAAAATCCTGGGTCTTACATTCATCCTTTTATAGACTTTAGCAGCGGTAGCATGGGTTTTAGGGTTGGCACGAGCTGAAGAAACAGATTGCAGTAACAGCAATTCAAAACGCAATCTTGATAGATTCGGTTTCTTATTGCACAAGTAAAGATAGAAACCAATCTTTTAACAAAGATTGTTTCAACAAATAACAACCCAACAAATAAACCCTTCTGGAATAACTACTTGCTCCTCAAGTAACTCAAAAACAAATCTTCAGTAAATCTTCAGAGGGCCCACAACAGAAACACAAGCTGAGGACTGATGCCCTAGCTACACGAGGATAGATGCCACGACATCTGCTTCGACAATCGGTTGTTTTGACAAAATGCATGACAACATGTTCCAACACGTATTAACTACGGAAATTTATATTCCGTATTTTATCACGTCTTAGAATTCAAAAAATCATCATTCTACTTAAACTACTTAATCTAACTACTTAATCTAACCACTTCAACTACTTAAACTAACAACATAACAACAAACAACCAACAACATTTACCTCAAATGCTATCTTGTTGCATCCAATGGTGGAGAGCTTGCCAATGAAGGAGTTGGTGGTGGTGGTAGGAAGAATGAAAGTGAGGTAGGAGAGGGTGAGGAGAGGGTGTTCTAGAGGCATTGAGGGGGTTAAGGGGGCTGGTGAGGGGTTGGTGACGGAGGAGTGATGGTGGAGGGGTTGGTGGAGGGAGGAGTAATGGTGGAAAAGGTGATGTCTGTCAGAGATATAATACGGAAGTTTAACTTCCGTATTCTATTTTAGTGAATACAAAATTTTAATTTCCGTAGAGCATTTATGGGTTAAAAAAAACAGGTGGGGCGCGGAGCCCCATAGGGAGGGCCCCAAACCCAATTCCCATCTATTGCCAATTCACTTTGAACAACATAATCAGTTTAAAACGGTGCCCACTAGGGTGGAAAATGATCAAAATGGTCCATGGTGGACCAAGGGCTTCTTTAGTAATTTCCCTTTCCCATCCCCAACCCCTATCTCTCTCCCTCCCCCACCGCACCCCCTGCCTCTCTGTCCTCCCTCCCACACCGCACCCCCAACCCAGATCTTCGAACCAAAAACCCAGATCTTCACATATCAAGAAGCTGATCTTCGCACATTAGAAACCCAGATCTACTCAGGTCAAGAAGCTGATCTTCGCACCGTGGATATATATATCTGACAAGCATGTGGAACTTGGATCTGGATCTTTGCCGGTGGTTTATGGTGACGGTTTCAAGGTTATTTTCAATTTTTTCCTATCTTCAAATTTCAACTCAAACAGAGATTTAAACATATTATTAGCATGTTCGGGGAGCTTGGTTTGCTAATTGCGTTTCTAATTTGGAGAATTTTGGGCTTTTGAATGGTACGTTGGATTGCTTCTTAATCGCGAGAAAACTTTATCCTCTCACCCGTTCTCATCTGATTTCTTCATGTGTTCACGGTGAGTGTTTGAGAGAAGAAGGGAAAGAAATGATATTACGCTCTTACCCTTTCAACATTAACTCAATCCTAACCACTCATTTTAAGAATATTCCAAAATCCCTTCATCCAACGGTTCTTAGGCACTTGTCCACCCATACCATTTCTATACTTGTCCACCCTAGTGGGCACCTTAAACAGTACAGAAATAAGCAAAAGAATAAATTCTCCTTCTGGGGTGGAGTATAAGGTGCAATAGAGGATAGGTCTTGCATCGGTGCCATATAGGTGAGGGCCAATGAGATTAAAGCATCTGTCAATTGGGGATATTGGAAACCGTCTCTTTCTTTTAATTGAAAATTTAATGTATTTGAAATAAAATATGTAAATGACACTTGCACCCCTATCTTTCTCCCTCATTGCTTGAAGAAAGATTTAACCTTCACTAGCAAATCTCGCCGCCGCAGCTATCTCCGGTCAACAATTGCGGCGGCGGTCACAGAGATTCGGCCCGGAAAATCACTGCACAACCATCCTCTTCATCTCAGCATGAACAACAACCAGAAAGAGGAAGGTTTTTTAAGAACAAGCTAACCCATTTCCCTTTTTTCTTGGAAGAACCACCCACCACTCCTTTTGAGATCTGGGGCACCACCATTCTCTGAGGTGGTGGCTGTGAGGTAGAGAGAGAAAGGAAAATATAAAGGGTAATTTTTTGGCATCTGGATTTTGCACTTGGTAAATTAACTTGATTATAAAAAAACTTGCAGCAGATCCCAATTTAACCCAGTCGAAATAAACTGACCAAAGAATCTATTAACAACCCAGAAAATATTCAACCCAGACGCATTGGGGAGAAACGAGTGAATTATCTTGATCTGAGTAAAGGGAACTGCATTTCAAGCACCGTTTCTTTGTTTGGACAAAAGATGGGGTTGCTTTGCTCTGTGAATTTGAGCAACACTTGACCTCTAACATGCCATGTTCAATTCCAACGGGCCTGCAGAAAAGGTTGAGAAAAACTAACTGCATAAACCATTAAGATTTCCCTTTTTGTTTTACTTAGTGAATCTAAGAAATGTAAAGGGATGACTGAGGAGTGACAAGTTGAACTTCAGAGTTCACAACATTCGGTGCTTCTAATATGAAAATCCCAGAATAAAAAGTTCTGGTCTTTTTTAAAAAAACCTCTATTGGTGCATGCAAACCCACCTTGAAGATGCAAATGCAGAGCAAGGTCCAATTTGGTGGTGATGGAGATTCTCACCCAGATCTGGGGCTTTGCTCTGGTTTGATGCAAAGCGGAGATGAGAGTTGGATTGGGTGGTGCGGCTGCGGTGGTGGGTTGTTAAGTTTGGTGGATTTTTTGGAGTGGGGTGGGTTGGTTCCCGTTCTTGTGTGGTGGCTGGATTGTTGTTTCTGAATTCCGGCTCGGCGGCGGAAGCGTTCCGGAAACGGCGACCCAAAGAGAAGGGAGGTGATGGGGTTGGACCTGGGTTCCGATGGCTGTGGTCGTGCGGTGGTGCTCACGGCGGTTCCGGTACTGGGGATCCCCGTGGAGGGAGGTGAAGGATGTTGGTGATGCAAAAGAGGAGAGGATAGACTTATGAGGGTGAGGGTATAAGTGTAACATAGCTTTTTTTATTTTTTTTCCGGTAGGTAATTGTTACCTATTATAACAGGTAAAATTGGCTCTTGCATGGTGCAAGACCTATGATGCACTTGCACCATAGAGGCGACGCAATGGGAACTGGTTCGACTTTGGTCGGGAAGGAAGTCCCCATAATCGGAAGCGACGCTGTTCGATGGATCGACCTCTCCGTCCCTTCCTCCGCCAACATTGCCGTCGGCAGTGGCGCCGCACCTCTCGCTCCTCCCACCACCGACAACCGTGCCTCTTGCTCCGCCATCGGAGATCCTACCACTTACCTTATCTGGAGAATTCACAAGGCACATCCTCAATCTCTCGAACTGCTGGAGGTCTCTGCTTCCAAAGAATTTCCTCGTTTGGGGCTCAGATTCACTTTCCCCGAGGCGCTTTGCCCCTTCGCGTTCATCTGCAAAAACGAGATTAGTGGCAGTTCTTCTAGGTTCCCCTACTTGCTTTACGTGTTGACAGTGTCTGGCCTGGCTTACCTCTTGAGGATTCGAAATGTTTCTGCATATGCGTCGTGTTCTATTAGTATTATCCCTGTGGATGAGCTTTTGGAGCTTGATATTCGCGGTTATGTTTCCAATAATGCGGCAATAACTGCAGTAACAGCGACCGCTGGGGTTCTTGTTATTGGCACGAGTTATGGTTCTGTTTGCTGTTTCCAGCTTGGTGTACTCGATCCTAGCGCTCCTGGTATGCTCTCTTATCTATATCAAGTTTCCCTAAATGTTTGGAATTTTATTGATAACTTGTCTATCAGTTTTCATGGATTATTGTGGATTTTTGTTTTTCCCTTGAAGGTTTTTTGCATGAGCTGAGAGATAAAGCTGGAATCAGCCGTTTGTGGGGTTTAATATCTGGGTATATTTTTTAAATTCTAATACCCAATATGCAATATTTTTTATTATGTTAGATTTCTTTTCCAATCTTCCTATCTGTTTTCCCTTTTTTGGATTGGGCGTCTCCTTGTGTAATGAATTATAAGATAGTCTCTAAACATGTCTCCTAGGGGTAAAATGGTGGCTAGTGCTCAGGACTTGGTAATTTGTGAGTTGCGTGAGAAAAAGTTTGTGTTTGTGCTTCATTTGGATGGGACGCTACGAATTTGGGATCTTGCATCTCATAGCAGGGTCTTTACTCATAACATGGGTGTTATGGAAATGGCAGGTATTATCAACCTCTCGATTTAATTCCAAACCTATGTTTTTTTTGTTTTTGTTTTTATGTTATACTTGCTCCATTACCCTGTGGGCCTCAAAGAACAATAAAGAGGACTTTCATTATCAATTTCTGCAGTATACATGTTATATGAATGGAGATATTAGGAAACTTGCCAGTGACTTTTACTGGGAGGGTTTCAGGATTCCATGATTTGACTTGTAGGCTTATGAAATTTAGAGAAATGGGTTGCACTATATGGTATTAGGCTATTAGAAGATCATTTGGGGATTTCAGGTCTTAACAGTGGCTGGCTTCAATGTTAATCAAGTGGCTTCTCGGAGACCTTTAAGCATATAAGTTCAATGGGTTTTTGTGGACAATTGGGATATAAATTTATAATATTGTGAAAAAGCTTCTGAATTTTAAGATTTGTCGGTGAATGAAGAAATTGTGTTTACTGGTCTCATTTAATATCTATTACTGGATATTAAACATGGAAGGGAAAGAAAAACACTTTTTATACTTTTATTGTACCACCCAAATCCTTGAGAATCCAAATTGGATATATTTATCTTCCAGCATTACCACGATTTTAGAAAAACACAGAAACCCATAGTAGGGAAAACAGAAGAGAGAAATCTCTCTGAAAACTGAAAATAGATTGTATTCAATCAGGTGAATGTAGCAGTTACATCTGAAACTTTTATAGCTGAATCCTAAGATAACAAAATGGTGAGCTGGCTAACAGAATGCCAGCTCAGCATGTAGCTAACTGAAGCAGTGAATCATATGTAACTAGACCAAACCTTACTTGTCTCTAACAACGTTTCACTTGTATTTCTCTGTTGATTGGCTTATATTCCCCCCCTCCCCTCCCTTTCTCCATTTACTTCCTTTTCTTCTCAGTTTTTTTTTCCCTTGTAGTACTATGAAACACATGAGTCAAATCTAGAATTATGTTATATTTGCATTATGTTAACAGACGAGCAACTGTCTTTTCCTCTCTGCATGCACACCTTTTTGCTGATATCACAAGTTCTTGAACATACAGTATGTATTTATACTAGCATAATTTGATTTGATTTTAAAATAGAACATAGGGAAAAACTAGTTTCCAGCCATAACAGTGTGTTGGCTTTTGTCACTTTGTCAACTTAATTTTGTATTTTTTCCAGGTCTATTTTCTTTTGCTTCTTTTTGGGTTAAAGGGAATTAAAAGTTATCTCTCCTTTTCTTTGTTTAGTGATATATTATTATGCGGTCCCTGTTCTTTTGTTTACTTGTACTCTTAAACACAAATATGGTCTCAAACTTCACTGTTTGCTCATCAGGTGTTGATAAGGTTCAAGACCCCAAGTTAACGCAAAAAATAGTCAGAGGCATATATAGGTTTTTTAGGGCTAGTGACTAATAGAAACAAAACAGAAAAGAGAGAAGAGAGAGAAAGGAGAGAAGAGAGAGAAAACTTTCTAACTGAATTTTGTTATTATGATAATTAGTAATTGACACAGTCACACAGTACACAATTGATCTATTTATAACTAAGACTAGCAGCTTACACAATAAGCTACTTCTTCCTAATCCTAATAGTACAATACATCACATATTCCTAACAGAGTGCTATACACTCCATTACTCCCCCCTCAAGCTGAACTGGGTGTGTGTGCAGCATCACACACAGTCAGCTTGTTCCTTAAGGTAAGAAATCTAGTTGTAGGCAGAGGTTTAGTCATGATATCTGCTATCTGCAGATCTGCTGGCAAATGTTGGACCTGAATTTGCTTTTGGAGCACTTTCTCTCGGACAAAAAACAAATCAAGCTCAATGTGCTATGTTCTGGCTTGGAGAACTGGATTGTGAGCAAGAGCAACTGTGGACTGATTGTCACAGTAAAGCTGAGGTGTGGAGGCTGAGACTTTCCTGCAGCAAAGATTGAACCCAAAGAATTTCTGCTGTAAGGTGTGCAAGGCTCCTGTATTCTGCCTCTGTGCTACTGCGAGCAACCACTTGTTGCTTCTTGGACCACCAAGAAATTAAGTTGGGACCAAGATAAAGAGCTGCTCCTGAAACTGACCTTCTGTCATCAGCATCAGTAGCCCAGTCAACATCTGTGAATCCCCTTAATTGTAAAGGATAGTTAAGGGCTGGCTTCATATGAAGACCATAAGAAATTGTACCATGAAGTCTCTTTACTGCTCCCCAATGAGTATCCAGTGGTGATACCATAAACTGACAAACTTTGTTGACTGGAAAGCTTATGTCAGGTCTAGTAATTGTAAGGTACTGCAAGGCTCCTACTATGCTTCTATAATGTGTTGGATCCTGAATTGGTATACCTTGATCCTTGGAAAGTCTAGAAGTGCTGACCATAGGAGTAGGAAGTGGATTACAACCCTGCATCTTTGCTTTGTCATGCAAATCCCTGATGTATTTCTGTTGTGTCATGAATAAGCCTCCTGTGGCAGTTCTTTTGACTTCAATTCCCAGAAAATAATTCAAAGGACCCAATCTTTTCAGAGCAAAGGTAGTGTCAAGATGAGTGATGATCTCATTAATCAAGGAAGGGGAGCTACCAGTAAAAATTATATCATCTACGATTCTACATAGATGAGTGCATACACAACAGCATTAGACTTGTGCATAATGAAGAGAGAAGGATCACACTTACTGCCTTCAAAGCCCATCTGCAGTTGAACTGTGTGTAGCCTATTGAACCAAGCCCTTGGGGCTTGCTTGAGGCCATAGAGAGCTTTCTGAAGCTTACACACCTTGAGAGAGTATCCTTGGATTTGAAACCAGGAGGTTGATCCATGTATACTTCTTCCTCTAAGAACCCATTAAGAAATGCATTATTCACATCTAGTTGTTCGATAACCCAACTCTGTGTCAAAGTCATGGTTAGAAGAATTCTAATAGTGATTGGTTTGATTACTGGAGCAAAGAAAGCTCCAACTCTATCTAGTGAAGGTTTAGGCTTTCTTTGCTTGCCTCGGACAAGCTTTTTTCTTTCCTTGCGTCTCTGACTTCTGCTTCTGCTAGGTGAAGAAGCTATGAGACTATTTAAAGGTCTCTGTGTAATCAAACCCTGGCTGTTGATGAAAGCCTTTGGCAACAAGCCTGGCTTTGTATTTCTGAACAGTGCCATCTGGGTTTTCTTTGACTCTGAAAACCCATTTACACCCTATAGACTGTCTTCCAGCAGGTAAATCCACCAAAGTCCATGTCTGATTCCTCTGTAGAGCATCAAACTCATCTTGCATTGCTTGTATCCAGTGTGGATCTGCCAAGGCCTGCTTTACACTTGTAGGTTCCATGTGAGTTAACAAAAGTGTGGGGTGTAGTCTAGGTTTAACAATCCCAGCTTTCGACCTAGTGATCATGTTATGTGTGTTTTGTGGTGCTAAAGACACAGGAGAAGTCTCACTGGAATCACTTGCTGAAACAGGAGCAGTAGGTGCATGAGAGGAATGAAAAGGGGGTTGAGAATCAGACCCTGAGGAGACAGGTGAAGAAGGAACTGAGACACTTGCTTGCTGTGCTAATGAAGGAGTAGAACTAGGGTTCTGTGATTGTAAGGAGACACCAGCAGTAGGAGAGGAAGTATTAGATCCATGTTGGTGCATTGAAGGATCAAAAGAGGAACATAAGGGTATAGAGGCTGTGACTGGTGCAGAAAGTATAGAGGCAGTGGGGTTAGGAGACTCAAACAACTTCTGGTAGGGAAATGAAAATTCATTAAAAATGACATCCTTTGAAATGTACAATCTGCCCTCACCAGAGAGACACTTGTAACCTTTATGAGAGTTTGAATCGCCAAGAAAAAGACACTCTTGTGATCTGTAGTTCAGTTTGTGAAACAAGACCTCATAAGGAATTTTCCCTTGAAGAGACTTGGAAGGTTGTCTATTTATGAGGTAAACAACAGTTTGGAATGCAAAATCCCAAAACTTATAAGGCAAGCCAGCTTTTGCTAGAAGAGTTAGACTCGGAAGGTGCTTCTGAAGAAGAGACTACTGGAACTGAAGTAGACTGATCATGCCCTGGAGGTGACTGAGTATTGTTTACTGGAGATGCTTGACTTGCAGTCTGCTGCTGCAAGTTGGACTCTGCAGAAACTAATGAGATATGGCCAGAACTGGCCAATGCAGAAGATATAGGTTGTGGTAAAGTATGTGTGAAAAGAAGAGGACTCAGCAGGGAAAAGTGCAGGAAAAGGAAATCTATGCTCATGAAAAAGAACATCTTTAGAGACATAAATTCTGCCAGATTGATCCAAGCACTTGTACCCTTTATGACTAGTGGAATACCCTATAAACACACACTCTTTAGAGTGCAAAGGCAGGTTATTGGAATTGTAAGGCCTAAGAAAAGGGAAACAAGCTGAACCAAAGACTTTTACACTTTTGAAATCAGGATTTTGACCATACAGCTTGTCCCACCTTCAGTTTGCGGGGGTGTATAAGTGTATATGATATATAAAATATCGAGTTAGTGTGTTAGGCTGTAAGCAGTACCAGCTAGGATGCCAGCTGGACACATGCAGTTAGAATGCAGTTATGGATCTGTTAGGTTTCTGTTAGGATAGGTTTCTATATAAGGAGATTCTTCAATGTAACAAACTAAGAAATAATACACAATCAGTTTCAGCTCTCTCTCTCTCTTCTCTCTCTCTCTCTTTTCTCTCTCTCTCTTTCCCTGATTTCAGTTTCTTCTATCACTCCAAGTTTTTTTATGCTTAAAAATATGGCCTATTTATTTTTCTTTTTGTTTATAAAAGAAGAAATTCATAATGAGAAAGGATGATTCTCAATTATTTCTTTTCTGCAGGAGGATATTTTGTCTTTTGTATCTTCTATTTTCTTAAGAAGGCTGCTTCTTCCCGGGGTTCATCTTAATGCTGCTTTGTATGCAACTCTAGTTGAGTATAACAGGCATTTGGCTGAGTCTGAGTTACATACATTAACTGCTGATGAACTGAAAAAGGAGATACTTTCTCTCATAGAACATGAGGTTTTTATTTTCATATCTTTAAATCTCTCATCTATCTCATTGCAATTTCTCCACCCCTAATCTTGGGCTGGCCAATTTGTTGTAATTGTAACCTGACAATTATTAATGTTGCAGGTTGCATCTGAAAAGGTGTCCATATTACATTGCTGGAAATGCTTTTTCACTCGCTATTTCCATAACTGGTGCAAGAACAACGCATTATATGGCTTGCTTGTTGATTCCTCTTCTGATGCTGTTGGTTTAATCAGAAAAAATTCTGTTTCACTTTTTCGATCTTTGGAAGATATCGAGCAGATTGTAGAAGGTGATTAATAATTTTGGACTCCTCTCTATCACATTTTTTTCTTAATGAATTCTAATATTATCAAAACATATCTGGCTTTTTCTTATATATTTTTAATGAACTTGCTCATTATTCAGTTATTTGCTTTTGTTTGCTTTCCTTACTTTGGAATTTTCTTCATATTCTATAGGCTCTTCAGCTGAAGTTATGGGGCTCACATGCCTTGTGCATTTATTTGATCTTATCGAATGTGAAATTCTGATCGACCTGCTTAGATGTGTTATAAGTTTCAGCCAACAATTGGGCAAAACTGCTTCTTCTATATTTTATGAATCACTTTTAACTGCGCCAGTGATCTCTTCTGAAGATATTGTTCACTGTATAATGAAGATTCTGGAAACTGGTTATTGTATATCAGGTCCAGTGCTCCAAACTTCTACTTCTGGGGATAATATAATTGTTCTGGAGAAGGAACTAGCAGATCATAAAAGATTGAGGAAACTTTCTGTTGATATGTTTTTGTCTCTTCAAGGTTTGTACAGAAAGGCTTCTGAATGGGGCAAGATTTTAAATGTATTTGAAGGTTTCCTGAAATTTTTGGTTCCACAGAAAATAATACGTAAGTTTGATACCGAAATTTCATCAAACATAAATTCCTCCATTATAGTACACACCGCATATCAGATTGCAAAGGTGATGTTTGAAACTGCCTGGGATTTTCTTCTATTTTTAAGCTATTTGGTGGACATCAGTGGTCAGGTGAGTTTATACAACTTGCTGTGCATGCATATGCTTTTACAAGTAATGATCTTCTTATTGTAAGCTTAAGTTATGATATCAATTGGAAACACTTAGTACTTAGTTGTCTGTGTTTCAATTGTGTAATTGCTATGTTCAAGTAGACAGTGTCTTAGTGTCCTGTCATAAAAATTAGTTAATTGATATTATCATCTAATTAAATAGTATAGCAATTTGAAATTCTCGCTAGAAAGTTGTCTATATGTCTCATGTTTCCTTTATTTGATAGTAATCTACTTGAACTTTCTTTGATTTTTGTCAATTCTTTAGCTGGTGGCAAATTGATCAACTAGCGAAACTGACAACCGCTGCGGTTACTTAAATATTTTCACTTGCTTTGCATCTTTGAACTGTGTTAGGGACCCAGTCCCATGATAATGACCAAATATTTTCTCTGTGCATGGATATGATGATTAATACATCTTAAGCCTTGTCTGTTAGTGTCATAATTTAGTTCCAACTTCCAAAGCTTCCAGTTAGAGATGGCAGTTAAAAATTAGGCAACAATACTTGTTAATGTTAATTTGTTAGAAAAAGTGTACCCTAATATAATTGATGTTTTTCGCAACCCATGAATTAATAAAATTGAGAATCTTAATGGAAATCACCGCACCAGTAATAATTGAGGAGTTCAAGGTTTGCTCTCTACTGTAGGTGGTTAGCCGCGGCCTAGCACCATGTTGACATTGTTGGCACAGAACGGTTTTTTAAAGATTTAGGAGGCCATATTGTTAGCAAAACGCTATTACTTCTTTGTCAACAACGCAACATAGAATAATACATTGTATATTTTTTATTAACTTCTTTTTTTGTGCAGGTCCATTTGTCACCTGATGATATAACCAAAATACAACTTGAGTTAGTTCCAATGCTTCAAGAAACTATTTTTCAATGGCTAGTTATCATCTTCTTTGCCATCACACCTGCTACACCAGCTGTTACTGAGGACTTCGATTCTAAACTTTCATCATTACAAATAGGTAAATTGTATGCTGTAATATGCCACTTGTGCAAATTTACATATATTGAGACGAGTTTATCATTATAAGGGGACAGAGACTCATAATTGCTCCCTTTCTTAGAATTACGAAAATTGACTGGATTGTTAAAAGATCCTAGTTGTTATTGGGAATTCCTTTTAACCTGCATGTTTAAAATTGTATGAAACATTCATTATACACATAAATGCATGCTGATCAACGTCTTGTTATTAGGTATGTTAATATGGACCTAATGTTTAATTTTTATTTTTCACACTAATATTTCTGCCTGTTGACCTGGTTATTTGATAGCTTCTTTTTGCAAATATTGCTTCTTTGCTTGATAGTTTAGGAGCATGGAGCACATTATATTGATCAATGGAACATTAAGGTTAAACATTGCCACATCCAACAATATAGAGAATGAGAACCATTTGCAACAGTGATGTTTACTTGAGTAAGGGCGATAGGGCAAGATATGTGAAATAGCTGGATAAACAACTTGAGAGAGATATCCTAAAGAAAGAAATTGGTTTCACAGTGAAGCATTAAGCCAACTGAACTAAGGTTTTGAGGAAAGTCTTCTCCCACAAGTGCGACTAGGCTAGATAGTGGCTAGAATGGAGAAAGTGTTCACCTGTGAGTAGTATGGCACCAATTCGAGGTCAAAGAATAATCGGGAAGGCGGCTTGGATTTAATGTGCCGACATTTCTTGATTCTATAATTGCGAGGGACCCAAATGCATTGGGTCTCCGTGGATGAGCTGATTTGAGGAAGCTGCTCCTGGTAAGGTCTCCAATTAGGTAAACGGTGGTGAGCGATGGCTTCCACGGGTCTTCTCTCCTAAAGTCAGCATTGGGCTTATTCAAGGTGGCCGCAATGAAGGCTGCTTGGGTGAAGCAGAGTCTCCCAGATGGAGACCTTCGATAACGACTTGAAAGGAGTAGTAATTTATTCAGTGACGATTGACAATATACAAGCTCTACTATTTATAAAGGTTATTGTACGTGAATCCTAAATTCCTAATTAATGAAAATAAAAAGTAGAAATACAAATCTGTACTAATTTACACAATGGAATTTAAGAAAAAAAGGAAAGAATGAAAATTTTCTATTCCAAATAGTACCATTCCAGGTTATTGAGGAATTGTTGGATGAATTGGGGGGATCTTCTATCTTCTCAAAGCTGGACTTTATGATCAAATCTGTATGAAGGAGTGTGGCAAACATTGGACTGTATCTAGAACCCATGATGGATGCTATAAATATGTGGTGATACCGTTTGAGTTAGCATATGGCCCTTCTACTTTCCAAGGATTAATGAATGATATTTCCCATGCTTATCCTGAAGGATATCATGGTGTTCTTTTATGATATTCTGATTTATAGTTCAGATCAGAGTGTGCTCATCCTTGCCAGTTGAGAACAGTCTTGGAAGTTCTCAAAAGCAATTCTTTGTGGGTGAATTATAAGAAATGCTGTTTGGAGGTGTCTCAATAGGAATTTCTCATCAGAGGGCATCAAGACTGATCTCAGTAAGGTGAAAGTTATGAAGGAGTGGCCCGATCCTAAGGATATCTGCACTTTGATATGATTTCTGAGGTTAATTGGATGTTATAGGAAGTTTGTTCCTAATTAAGGTTTGATTTCTAAGCCACTCATGGAGCTGCTAATGAAAATTACTTTAGTGGGTCAACCGAGGCTCAGAAGGTATTTCATGAGCTCAGAAGCCCTATATGTTAAGATCCCACATTAAAATGTCTAAAGTAGTTCTTATTTGGCAATCCTCATGACCTCACCTCTTAAGCCATACTTTGGGGTTAAGTTAGACCCATCCCAAATTGTAAGTGTACAGGGAGGTAGTGAGTTAAAATCTTTAGTTTTTCTTGATTCTGTTCATCTTCCTTCTGATGATGATAAAAATTTGGCTGCACAGTTGGTCCCCCTAATTTGGACTATGCGCGATTTTAGTCCCGGTCCCCTAATATGTTCAGCAGATTTAGTCCTCTAACTTTTTTTACAATCAAGTTCCTCAATCACTACTATTCTACTTAAAATTCTCAAATTCTTATTTTCTAAGAAAACTTTTCACAAATTGAATCAATTTAATCATTATAGAGTAGACGTTCTTTTCATAAAAACTCACTAATCAAAATATTAAATTTCAACAAAAAAACCCAATTTCCGTGCTCATTATACCCTCATCTCATATCCTACAAAATCCTTCAAAATTTAACAAAATGTCACTATTTTTTATACTTGAAGTTTTAAACATTCAAAAATGCATCATAAATTCTAAAATATTTGAAAAGAAAATGAAGATTGAATAATTTTATGCATACGAAAATTGAGAGAAGGACCAAATTTGCTTAATTTAAAAGTAAGCGGACTTGATTAGCTCAAAAAATAGGGGAATTCAAATCACATAGTCCAAACTAAGGGAACCAAAATGCAAATAAGCCTTATAAATCATACCCTTAACCTTTTTGGTGTCTTCTGTAAGTCATGTTTTGTTTCTGAGTTTAAGACCCTATATGGATGGTGAAAGTTTTCTTTTGGACCAACCTGTCGGCAACGATACATAATCATAGACCTCTTGCTGTTTTTTCTCTTAGTAATGTGCTTTCATATTTTCACATTTTTCTGCTGCGAACTTGTTTTTGGCATTAAGCTGTTTTGGGGAACTTTAAATGAGATGATTGGAGCTACCCAAAGATCTGCACCAGTTTCTCTGGTTTCAGTCTCCTTAAAGAAGCTAAGATTCTGTAGTAGTACTGCTCTATCCTTATTCATTACTATTCTCTGGCGGATGGAAAGTAAGGTTGGAATAAACAGGCAGAATCACCAATTCTGTTGGCAGAAATATCAATCTCTTTTTGACACTTGACAGAAATGCTCTCTCAATCTTCTTCACTCATGTTCTCTCATTCCTTACTACTTTCCTTTTGTCCCATCTATTAAGCTTAAAATGGAGTAGTAGTAGTCTAGTGGAAGGGAGCGGGATTCAGATTTGTTAGCATTAGGTAAACTACAGTGTCTTAGTTGTAAGGGGAAACCTTTGTAAGATAGATATTTCTCCTTGCTCTTTTCATTTTCAATCAATAAAATCATTTATCTTTCTCTATTTCCATTGTGTGTTCCTAGCATTTATATTGGAGGGTTTCTGAGCTGTTGAAAACACTTGAATGTTTAACTGAATTTCATTGATTGTAAAACTAAAGAGTACAAGAGATGATCTCTCTATTTATAGAGAGAGTTTACAAAGCTTGCATAAGAAGCTAACAAATTCTGTTATGACAGCTCAGCATGACAGCTAAGATAACTAACTAGACAGCTAGGCTTAACCGCTAGGATAACTAACTATCTAACAGTAACTAACAGTTACTTAACAGAAACTATATCTGACTATATAGTATACTCTAATAGGCCCCCTCAAACTCAAGGTGGTTGAGAAAGGAACTTCTCAAGCACATGTAGTTTGGAACGAAGAAGATCAAAACGAGTTGGGGCTAGGGCCTTGGTAAAGATATTAGCCAACTGGTCTTCTGAAGGAACATGATGCACAAAGAGGGACTTATTGAGAACTTTCTCTCTCACAAAGATGTCAAGTTCCATGTGCTTTGTGCGGGTGTGAAGAACTGGGTTGTGAGTCAATGCTACAACATGTTGTCACAGAAAACCCTTGGAGGAGTAAAGGGAACCTGAAGTTCCTGTAAAAGAGATTGTATCCACAACAATTCAGCAGAGGTATTTGCCAAGCTCCTGTATTCTGCCTCTGTACTGGACCTAGCAACTAAGGTTTGCTTCTTAGAGCACCAAGACACAAGATTAGGTCCAAAGAACACACAAGACCCTGAAGTTGACCTTCTATCATCAGGATCTGAGCCCCAATCTGCATCACAAAAGGCCAGTAATGGGACTGGAGAAGTTAAGGAACAGGGTTTTAGATGCAGGCCATGATGAATGATGCCCTTGAGATATCTAAGTATGCGCTTAACAGCCTTCCAATGATCTTCTCATGGCTGGCTGAGAAACTGGCATACTTTATTCACTGCAAAGCTGATTTCTGGCCTGGTTAGAGTAGCATATTGGAGGGCCCCTACAATGGACCTGTATAGAGTGGGATCAGTAAAGTAATCTGACCCATACTTGCTTAATTTTGCACCCCCAATCATAGGAGTAGAGATACCCTTAACTTCACTCATATCTGCTCTTTCAAGTAAATCATGGATGTATTTGGTTTGAGTCAAGAGTAAGGATTTGTCCTGCAAATGATGGACTTGGAATCCAAGAAAATAATCAAGCTGGCCCAACTGCTTCAAAGAAAACTCTGAATTCAGATTCTGAACTATTTGTTGAACCAAAGTCAAGGAATTTCCAGTAATAATAATATCATCTACATAAACTAGAATGTAGATGCAGCTGCCCTTGGTATGAAATGTGAACAAAGAAGGATCCCATTTACTAGGGTTGAAACCATACTTGACCAAGGCTGTTTTCAGCCTCTCAAAGCATGCTCTAGGGGCCTGTTTGAGGCCATAGAGGGCCTTATTGAGTCTGCAAACTAGGGACTTGTCTGAGTGTTGAAAACTAGAGGGTTGAGTCATGTAGACTTCCTCTTGAAGTGCACCATTGAGGAATGCATTGTTCACATCAAGCTGGTGAATGTGCCACTGCTTGGTAATGGCTAAAGAGAGAGTAATTATTATAGTTACAGGTTTGACTACTGGAGAAAAGGTCTCTGACTAATCAAACCCTTTAACTTGATGGTAGCCCTTGGCCACAAGCCTGGCTTTATACCTGTTTATGTAGCCATCTGCATTTTCCTTCACTCTAAACACCCATTTAGAACCAATAGGGTGTCTATCCTTGAGAAGAGGGACCAAAGTCCATGTGTTGTTGGCTAGCAATGCATCATATTCTGCCTGCATGGCAGCTTGCCATTTAGGGTCCTTGAGAGCCCGCTTAGCCGTAGTAGGTTCAGCCTGAGTTAGGAGCAATGATGGGAACAATCTGGGCATCACAATGCCAGATTTGGACCTTGTTTGCATGGGATGAGCATTCCCAACTGGTGGAGGTGTAGGACCTGAAGAAGAAGATGCATCTGAAGATTGCACAGGTGGTAGAGAGTGAGAATGCCCTGAGGAAGCCTGAGAAATCTGTGGAGACTGTGCAGGCTGTTGCTGTACTGAAGCAAAACTCTGAGAATTTGAACTGGCAGAAGGTGCAGGCACTGTAGCAGGTTGCTGAAGTTGAGCAACAGCAGGCACAATTGGTATAACTGAAGTGATACCTTGTGCAGAAGAACTTGTAGGAGAGCTAACCTTATCAGAATAAGGGAACTTAAACTCATCAAACACCACATCTCTGGACACATAAATCTTGCCATCACTATCCAAGCATTTATATCCTTGATGAGGTGAAGAGTATCCAATGAACACACACTCCTTAGACCTCAAAGACAACTTTGAGTGTGTGTAGGGCCTGAGATGGGGATAGCAAGCACAACCAAAAACCTTAAGAAGCTTGTAATCAGGTTTAGTCTTGAACAGCTTGAAATAAGGACTTACATTCCCCAAAACAGAAGTAGGTAGTCTATTAATAAGAAATGCAGCAGCCAGAAAAGCATGATCCCAAAATTGAAAGGGTAAATGAGCATGTGCAAGCAATGAGAGACCTGTCTCTACAATATGGCGATGCTTCCTTTCCACACTACCATTTTGATGGTGTGTGTAAGGACAATTAAGCCTATGAACAAGACCCAACTTTGTAGAGTAAGAGGTAAGAGGCTTAAATTCAGTGCCATTGTCAATTTGAACAAACTTGAGTTTCACAACAAATTTCAATTCAACCATTGCTTGAAATTGGAGGAAAGTAGAACAAGTATCAGATTTCCTTCTCATGGGAAAAATCCAAGTGAACCTAGAATAGGCATCTACACATGTAAGGAAATAGTAATACCCAACTTTGTAAAGTAAGAGGTAAGAGGCTTAAATTCAGTGTCGTTGTCGGTTTGAACAGACTTGAGTTTTACACGAAATTTCAATTCAACCATTGCTTGAAATTGGAGGAAAGTAGAACAAGTATCAGATTTCCTTCTCATGGGAAAAATCCAAGTGAACCTAGAATAGGCATCTACACATGTAAGGAAATAGTAATAGCCACTAGATGACTCAAGGGATGTAGGTCCCCATAAATCAGCAAAAACAAGTTCTAATGGTGAATTATAGACAGTAGTAGAGGTAGCAGAAGGTAATCTATGAGACTTGGAAAGACAACAAGCTGAACAAACTTGAAATTTTGCTTTGTTAGGTACTGGAATATTACAAGAAGTTAAAGCAGAATGCAAAGCCTCATGATGAGGATGACCTAACCTAGAGTGCCACAAACCATAAGAGGTTGGACATACAAGAGAGTTACTAGTAGTGCTAGATACATTAGATTTAGGAAAAACAGTAGAATAAGCAGAAGAAACAGCAACAGATGGGGTTGAAGAAACAGCAGCTGAAGGGACTGAAGACACTTGGACAAGAGGTTGCTTGGGAGTATGCATGGCCTCAAAGATATACAAGCCATCTGGACCAACACTACCACGAAGTAGAACTCTAGAAGTTTCTTGACATTTGACAACACAATAAGAGGAGTGAAACTCAAAGTAAACATTATTATCCTTAGCAAATTTGCTAACACTAACAAGGTTCTTGGTAATATTTGGAACTAAGAGAAGTTTACTAAGAGTAAGTGGGGTGTTGGTGTGATAAGGAGAAGGAAAGGAAGCTGAACCAATAGAGAGAATAGGCAAACCTTGACCATTCCCCATACAGATATGATCATTACCAGTAAGTGAAACACTGTCAGAGATCACAAAAGCATCATTTGTAACATGGTGAGTATTACCTGAATCTGGAAACCAAGTGCTAAGATTGGCTGCAGTAGAGGAAGTACCAACTGATGAAGGTGGACCAGTGAGCATAGCTTGAGGAGGGCTGCCTTTGGCCTCCACCAGAAAACTGAGAAGCAAGAGAATTAGGCCAGTGAGTACCTCCATTGTTCCATTGTGAACCAGTAGCAGGAGCAAATCCAAATTGCTGAGAAGGATGTCCTGTGCCAGAGCCTTGTCCATAGAAGAAACCAGGACCAAACTGTTGGCCAAAACCAGAACCAATTTGGTGACCAAACTGTGTAGGAGTGCCAAATTGTGGAATGCCACAGAAAGGTGAAAAACCAAACTAAGGCATCATAGGAGAAGGCATAGACATATTAGGCGTATTGAAAGGAAAATTCATGCCATACCCACCGTCCATTCCAGTAGAAGATGAAGAAGAGGAACCGCGATGATAACAAATACTTGCATCATGTCCATATTTATAGCAAATTTGACATTGAACACTGCGATTACCTCCTTTACAACGTCCATGTCCATCACCATAGCCACCACGAGAATTGCGACCACCGCCACGACCATTGTAACCACCGCGGTTGCGGTCATCACTGCGATCTTCATAAGATCTATCATCAAAGGAGGAATCCACAACACTGCTTCAGTCGTCGCAGTCGACGGTGCTGGCGGAGGCGTTGGTGGCGGCGCAACCTGAGTCAAAAGCGCTGAAGGTGGATTTGCATTCATCTGACGAGATCGAGCGCGATCCAAGCACGCTTCATGTGCGATAATCATAGCTTCAACTTGCGAAATTGGAGTTTGAGCCTCACGATTGTACACAATCGTCATAAGATGACTATAGTCATCGGGAAGACCATCGAAAACAGCTTCAAGGTGCTCGCGATAGGTGACTGGATCACCGATGGTGATTAACGCATTAACGATCGACTTGATGCGTTTGAGATCCGATGTGCTCTTCGATCCTTTGGTTATGGATCGCAACTCAGATCAGAGTTGTGTGCTATGCGCCAGTGAGTGCGCTTGGAAGAAATCGAGCAGCGCCTTCCAGATCTGCCACGATTGAGTATAATTGACCACTTTAGGTAGCACTGACGGCGAAAGCGAGGAAAGATGCCATGTGAATTGTTGGAAAATATATCAGTATTTATTGTTTTCCAGTCAATTCTAGAGATTCTATTATTGACTTTTTTATATGTAATAATTTTCTCCTTAATTCAAGGAGTAGTAATTCTCTCCTTAATCCAAGGAGTAATAATTGTATCCTCTCTATAAATACCAGCCTTTGGCTGAGGAATAGAATAGAACAGCATTTACCTATTATTTTCCAATATGGTATCAAGAGCCCTAGGTTGGGACTTCTACTGTAGAGCTTTCCACAGCTAGTCTGATAAACCTATTTCCTTCCCCGACCCGTTTCACATACCCATTTAGCCTCCTATGGCAGGTCGCAATAGGTGGCCCTCCATAGCAGAGGCCTACACCGGATCCACAGCCAACCACGGCGAACAATCACTTGACTCGGGCGTCAACAGCGGTGATGGCGGTGGCAAAGGAGACGGCGGTGGTCGCGGTAATGGTGGTGGTCGTGGAGATGGCACACCAAAGTTCGTCGCAAACAGTGGCGGTAATGACAACAACAATGAAAACAGAAACAACAGTGTTTATGGTGACAGTAATGTCAATATAGGTTGCAATGACCAAGAGGGTTCCTCATACTCCCTCAAGGTCAATATTCCTAAGATGAATGGGAAGAACTATAATGAATGGGCCTAAACCGTTCGCTTGGTATTGGATAGCAAAGGGAAGCTTGGTTTTTTAACAGGAGCAGTAGCTGAACCAACAAGCGGAGACCCTCGTTACAAACAATGGAAATCTGAAAACTCCTTGATTATTGCTTGGTTGGTAAGCTCTATGGAAACTGGAATAGGTAAGCCTTACATGTTTTTGCCTTCTGCAAAGGATGTGTGGGAAGCTGTTAAGGAAACATACTCTGATATTCAAAACTCCTCCCAAATTTTTGGTTTAAAATCAAAGTTATGGCAGGCTAAACAAGGTGACAGGAGTGTAACTGCTTATTACAATGAGTTGTTGACCCTGTGGCAAGAATTAGATCTCTGTTATGATGACAATTGGAGGTGTACAGAAGATAGTGTTCTGTTTCTCAAGAGGCAAGAAAATGATCGTGTCTTCATGTTTCTTGCTGGGCTAAATACAGACCTTGATGAGGTAAGGGGTCGAGTTTTAGGAAAAATACCATTGCCAACTCTTCGTGAAACTTTTGCAGAAATCAGAAGGGAGGAGGCACGACAAGGAATTATGATGGGCAAGACACCACGAAGTTCTGAATCTGAAGGCTTTGCTCTGGCTACTAGGAACCTCGGCGAGGGAAAAAGGTCAGACAAAGTTCCTTGGTGCGATCACTGCAAGCGCGAATGGCACACGCGTGAAAATTGTTGGAAGCTCATAGGAAAACCTCCTAGCTGGAAGAAGAAAGGTGGTCGTGCATTTCAAGCAAGTAATTCTGATCAAGGGCAGCAATCCTCTTCGACTCAGCTTCCGCTCACTACGGAACAACTAGACAAACTGCTCAAACTCCTCGAGTCTTCAACCCCTTCTTGCTCTATAGCAACAAAAGGTAATTCTGCATGTCTTAGTGTCAGTCCCAGTCATACTTGGGTATTAGATTCAGGTGCCTCGGATCACATGACAAGTGAATCCACCTTGTTTTCTTCATATAGTCCATGTGCAGGTAATCAAAAAATAAAAATTGCAGATGGCTCTTTTTCAGCCATTGCAGGTAAAGGGTCAGTTGTGTTGTCTCCAGTGTTAACTCTTAACGATGTCCTTCATGTTCCAAACTTATCCTGTAATTTAATGTCTGTTAGTAAATTAACCCGAGATATAAATTGTCAAACCAATTTTTTCCGTTCTCACTGTGTCTTTCAGGATTTGAACTCGGGGAAGATGATTGGCAGTGCTAAGGAGAGTGGAGGACTCTACTACCTTGACATTGGATCTGCATCACAACTACCTCCAAAAACAATAAGTTCCTGCTTTGAATCTTTTTTTGTTTTGAATAATAATGATGACAACGTTATGTTATGGCATTTACGATTAGGTCATCCTAGTTTTCATTACTTAAAACACTTGTTTCCTAAGTTATTTTATAATAAGAACCTTTCTTTGCTTAAATGTGAAGCATGTGAGTTTGCAAAGCATCATCGTTCCCAATTTCCAATACAGCCATATAAACCATCAAAACCTTTTTCTATTGTTCACAGTGATGTTTGGGGCCCTAACCGTACAAGTACACTTTCTCTTAAAAAATGGTTCATCACATTTATAGATGACCATTCAAGAGTATGTTGGGTGTACTTGTTAAAGGGGAAATCAGATGTTTGTCGGGCTGTAAAGGATTTTTGTACAATGGTGCAGAACCAATATCAAACAAATATTCAAGTCTTTAGAAGTGATAATGGCAAAGAATATTTTAACACTATTTTGGATGATTTTTTCCTAAAAAATGGGATTGTACATCAAAGTTCATGTCCTAATACTCCTCAACAAAATGGAGTTGCTGAAAGAAAAAATAGACATTTATTGGAGGTTGCTAGAGCATTACTTTTCTCAAGTAAAGTACCAAACTATTTGTGGGGCGAAGCTGTTTTAACAGCGGCATATTTAATTAGTAGAATGCCCTCCAAAGTTCTCAATTTCCAAACTCCAATTAATACTTTCAAAGAATGTTTTCCTAGTACTCGTGTTTCAACTGATTTGACATTAAAAATCTTTGGTTGCATAGCCTTTGTTCATGAACATAAAAATGTTGGAAAACTTGAACCACGTGCTATAAAATGTGTTTTTGTTGGATACTCCCCAACCCAAAAGGGGTATAAATGTTTTGATCCAAAAAACAAGAAAATGTTTGTCACTATGGACGTTACGTTTTTTGAAAATAAACCTTTTTTTTAATGACACTCATCTTCATGGGGGGGATATAAAGGAAGACTCGTTTCAAATTGAGGACATGAGTTTTTTAAATAAATTATCTTTGCCTGTACCACAAAGCTCTAAGACTTATAGTTCTGCACCAACAGAAAATGGCCAAGATACTCTATCTGATCCTACTCCTGTTATGAGTAAGGAACTTGAGGAATAAAAGCCTACATTTTCTCATGAAGAAACCAATGAGAATCTTGACAATAGGGATGATGATGATCTAATTAAAATGCCACAAAATAATGAGTCACTTAAAGAGAACAGATTTGAAGTAGGAAACAGGACTTGGAAAGGGAAGGTTTATGTGAAAAAGCACCACAAAGAAAGGAATGAGTCCACATCTCAACACTGTCAGGAATCTGAACCGGGGAATGATCAACCTCCTAAGAAAATGAAAGGTAAGTCTATCTCTGTTTCTGAGAGTCGTATTTTGTATCCTGATATAGATGATCCTGTTGCCATTAGAAAACCTGTTAGATCTTGCACTAAACACCCTATTTCCAATTTTATATCATATTCAAATTTGTCTTCATCTCTGTCTGCCTTCACCTCAAAATTGTCTAGTGTAGAAATTCCAAAAAATGTCCAGGTTGCTCTAGAAATTCCAAAGTGGAGGGAAGCTGTACTTGAGGAGATGACAGCTCTTGAAAAGAACAAAACTTGGAGTGTTATGACACTACCAGATGGCAAGAAGACAGTTGGATGCAAATGGGTGTTTACTGTGAAGTATAATTCATATGGGTCAATTGAAAGGTACAAGGCTCGCTTGGTGGCGAAGGGCTTTACTCAGACCTATGGTATAGACTACTCAGAGACATTTGCTCCTGTTGCAAAATTGAACACTGTCCGAATTCTCTTATCTCTTGCTGCCAACCTGGATTGGCCCCTACATCAATTGGATGTTAAGAATGCGTTTCTTAATGGTGATCTAGAAGAAGAAGTATATATGGAGATTCCTCCTGGCTTTGAAAGCAAATTTGGACCAAATGTATGCAAACTAAATAGGTCTTTGTATGGATTAAAGCAGTCCCCTAGAGCTTGGTTTGAAAAATTCACTCAGTCCATGAAGAAACAAGGGTACACTCAAGGACAGGCTGACCACACCTTATTCACAAAATTCTCCCATGATGGGAAAGTTGCTGCCCTGATTGTTTATGTTGATGATATTGTCCTTACTGGAGATGATACAGTTGAAATGGCAAGAGTAAAAGAGAAATTAGCAGTAGACTTTGAAATCAAGGACTTAGGACCCATGAGATATTTTCTTGGAATGGAGGTTGCTCGATCAAAGAATGGTATTGTGGTTTCACAGCAGAAATACATTCTAGACTTATTGAAAGAAACAGGAATGAGTGGATGTCGTCCAGCAGATACCCCTATGGATCCTAATGCTAAACTTTGGGAAGAAGGTAGTGTTCCCGTTGATACTGGAAGATACCAAAGATTGGTTGGGAAACTGATTTATTTGTCACACACTCGACCTGATATTGCTTTCTCAGTTAGTGCAGTGAGTCAGTTCATGCATTCTCCTTTTGAGGAACATCTTGAGGCAGTCTATAGGATACTGAGATATTTGAAGGGAAATCCCGGAAAAGGCTTATTTTTTAAGAAGACTAGTGAAAGAAATGTGTCTATCTTCACCGATGCTGATTGGGCAGGCTCAGTCACAGATAGAAGATCAACCTCTGGATATTGTACCTATGTTTGGGGTAATCTTGTGACATGGAGGAGCAAGAAACAAGGAGTTGTGGCAAGAAGTAGTGCAGAAGCTGAGTTTAGAGCTATGGCTCAAGGTATTTGTGAAGGATTATGGATTCATAGAGTCCTAGAAGAACTTAAGATGAAAATTGAGCTTCCATTGAAATTATACTCCGACAGTAAAGCTGCTATTAGCATAGCTCATAACCCAGTTCAACATGACAGAACCAAGCATATTGAGATTGATCGACATTTCATAAAGGAGAAGTTAGATGCTGGAATCATATGTCTACCTTTTGTGACTTCGAGTCAGCAAACTGCGGATATCCTGACCAAGAGCTTGGCAAGACCTACCTTTGAGCATTTGATAGGCAAGTTGGGCATGATAGATATCTATGCACCAACTTGAGGGGGGGTGTTGGAAAATATATCAGTATTTATTGTTTTCCAGTCAATTCTAGAGATTCTATTATTGACTTTTTTATATGTAATAATTTTCTCCTTAATTCAAGGAGTAGTAATTCTCTCCTTAATCCAAGGAGTAATAATTGTATCCTCTCTATAAATACCAGCCTTTGGCTGAGGAATAGAATAGAACAGCATTTACCTATTATTTTCCAATATGAATAGAGCAGAATCTTGCTGCTCCCAAATCAGATACGCAGGATTCTCCACTGCGTTCACGCGATCAACTTCATTGAGGAAACGAGGTAGAATTTCATGACTGGTGAGGAAGCTCTGCAATCGATGAGTGCGAGCAATGCCTTCAACGTTGATAGAGTGAAGAGGATGCCAAAGCCTCTTGTTACTCAAGTCTACACTAGGCGCTAGCAAAGCAAGTCTCTAACTGATTAGGAGCTGAGTTGGACTAGTCTATAAATAAGAGCTTCACGCTCATAGTTAGTTACTCTTGTTGTTTTGGGTAGTTGGAATAACTGAATTGAAGGCAATTCAGTTAGGGATTTCTGGTTCACAACTGAACAGGGTTCAGTTGAGTTTCCAGTATCAATTTCAGTTCTTGTTGTTCTTGCTTTCTTCTCTGTAATCAACACTGAACCTCTGGAAAATTCTCTGCTATTGAATTCGAATTCTGTTCTCTTTTCTTCTGTGATTTCTGTTTCTGGTTCTGGATCTATCAATTGGTATCAGAGCACCAATCTGGTGCCCTGAATTCCGCGATTTCCAGGGGTAGTGCATGAAGACACGAAGCATGGCGAGAAACGTTGAAGGTTGGGAAAACGAGCGTGAGGAAATGCGAATTCGACTGGAACTCGCAGAAGCTCTGGCGAAAAAGCACGAGGAACAAATCGCGGAACTCGTGGCGAGATTCAGCCACAACCGTGATCGTGAGCGTGAAAGGGAGCACAACCGCGAAGGAATTGGTAGCAGTGGGGATCGATCTGAGGAGTCCATACGCAAGGAGAAATGGAGGAAGCTCGAGATTCCGATTTTCGCCGGCGACGACGCATTTGGCTGGACACACCGATTGGAAAGGTATTTTCTGTTGAAGGAGGTGACTGAAGATGTAAAGATGCAAGCTACTGTCATGGCGTTGGAGGGGAAAGCGTTGAGTTGGTTCCAGTGGTGGGAGAGGTGCAATCCCAATCCTGCTTGGGAAGCTTTCAAGCTAGCTGTGGTGCGTAGATTTCAACCATCCATGGTACAGAATCCATTTGAGCAATTACTTGCACTCAAGCAAACTGGAACTGTGGAAGAGTTTGTTGAGGAGTTTGAGAAATTTGTGGGAGCTTTGAAGACAATAGATCAAGAGTTCGTGAGGGGAATCTTCTTGAATGGCCTCAAAGAAGAATTGCAGGCAGAGGTAAAACTGTATGAGTTAAATTCTTTGTCAGAAATTATTCAAAAAGCTTTGTTGATAGAACACAAGAATTTGTTAATTCATAAGAAGAGTGGCTATAGCTATCCTAGATCTTCTGGATATTCCAGAAGCACTCCATTCACTAAAACCATAACTGTAGAATCTAAGTCTGGAACTGAAAAAAAAAGTGAATTAGCTGTTAATAGTAGTGCAGCTAGCAGCTCTGGGCAAAATCAAAGTTTGGAGAGTGTTAGAAACAGAAGTGGGGAATTCAAACACTTAACTAGTGCTGAAGTAAGGGACAGGAGAGAAAAAGGGCTTTGCTTTAGATGTGATGAGCCCTTCAATAGAGAGCATAGGTGCAAAAATAGACGATTCAGAATGCTAATTTTAGAAGAGGAAGAAGAGGAAGAGTTAGAGGAATTTCAGGATTGTGTGCATTCCTTGAAAACTCTACATTTGTCTTTATGCTCCATGTCTGGATTTACAACAACAAAATCATGGAAAGTGGAAGGAGGGTTACAAGGGAATTCTGTGGTAATCCTAATTGATTGTGGGGCTTCCCACAATTTTATTGCAACTGAACTAGTGGACAGGTTGCAGCTACAAGTGTAGGATACTCCTTCTTATTTGGTTGAAGTTGGGGATGGACATAAGGTGCACTGTAGAGGAAAATGTGCTCAGTTGCAACTTCAAATGCAGCAATTAGAAGTGAAACAAGATTTTTATCTTTTCACTTTGACTGGAATTGATATAGTCTTAGGATTGGACTGGTTGTCAAGTTTGGGTGAAGTCAAGGCAGACTTTGGAAAACTAGAATTGACTGTGCAACAGGGAGATTAACTGATCAAGATCACTGGGAATCCAGCTTTGGCTAAGACAGCATTGTCTTTTGGAGCCCTGATGCAAGTTCTTAAGGAAGAAGGGGAGGGGCTGATGATACACTGTGAACCTCTTAAGGAGGAAGTGAGTGCTCAGCAGGAAACTCCTACTGCTGTTGAGGAATTACTGGCAGAATATGAAGATGTGTTTTCAGATCCTAAGGGCCTTCCCCCTACAAGGAGGCATGATCGTGCTATTCACTTGCAAGAGGGGGCTACAATTCCCAATCTGAGACCTTATAAATACCCTCACTATCAAAAAACCGAAATTGAAAGGTTGGTAAGTGAGATGTTGGAATCTGGGGTCATAAGGCACAGCATCAGTCCTTACTCTAGCCCTATTATACTTGTCAAGAAGAAGGATGGGGGTTGGAGATTCTGTGTTGACTACCGAGCTTTAAACAAAATCACCATCCCTAATAAGTTTCCTATTCCTATAATAGAAGAGCTTCTTGATGAGATAGGGGGAGCAACCATTTTTACAAAATTAGACTTGAAATCTGGTTATCACCAGATAAGAATGCATGATTCAGACATTGAGAAGACAGCTTTTAGGACCCATGAGGGCCACTATGAGTTTGTGGTGATGCCTTTTGGCCTCACCAATGCACCTTCCACATTTCAGGCGCTTATGAATGAAGTATTGAGGTCATTTCTGAGGAAATTTGCACTGGTTTTTTTTGATGATATATTAGTGTACAGCAGGGATATTTCCTCCTATGTGTCACACTTGAGGAGGGTTTTAGAGGCTTTAAGAGCTAATTCTTTGAGGGCTAACAAAAAGAAATGCAGCTTTGCTCAGCCTCAACTCGAATATTTAGGCCATATCATCTCTGGATCTGGGGTGGCAGCAGATCAATCCAAGGTTGCAGCCATGAGTTCTTGGCCAGTTCCAAAAGATTTGAAGAGTTTAAGAGGATTTCTAGGCTTGACAGGCTACTACAGAAGATTTGTGCAAGGCTATGGCAAAATAGCTAAGCCTTTGACAGAATTGTTGAAAAAGGATAGTTTTGTTTGGACTTTAGATTCTACCACTGCTTTTGAGACATTGAAGGCTGCTATGGTGAACTTACCCATGTTGGTTGTCCCTGATTTTACTTAGACATTTGTCCTAGAAACTGATGCTTCTAGTAAAGGGGTAGGAGCTGTCCTAATGCAGGAAGGTAGGCCTTTGGCTTTTTGGAGCAAGGGACTTTCACCAAGAGCTCAGCTGAAATCTGTTTATGAAAGGGAGCTTATGGCTTTGGTCCAAGCTGTCCAAAAATGGAAACATTATTTGATGGGAAGGCACTTCATCATCAGAACAGATCAAAGAAGTCTAAAATTTCTCACTGACCAGAGGCTTTTCAGTGAAGAGCAGTTTAAGTGGGCAGTGAAACTCATTGGCTTGGACTTTGAAATTCAATTCAAGCCGGGCAAGGAGAATCCAGTAGCAGATGCTTTCTCTTGCAAAGCCATGTATTCAGCAATTTCTGTGATTGAGATGGCTGATGGAGAAGATTGGTTCCAAGAGGTGCTACAAGAGCCAAAATGGAGAAAGATAATTCAAGACTTAGCTGGAGACCCTGACTCTCACCCTGGATTTCAGTTTCAAGCTGGCAGATTGTTGTATAAGGGCAGATTAGTCCTGTCAAAGTCTTCGAATAGGCTACCCTTAATCTTGGCTGAATGCCATGACAGTGTTTCGGGAGGACATTCAGGGTTTTTCAGGACTTTTAAGAGGGTTTCTAGTTTTTTCTATTGGGAAGGAATGAGAACTTATGTCAAACAATATGTGGAGGCTTGTGATGTTTGCCAGCGATACAAATATTCTACTTTGGCCCCTGGTGGTTTGCTGCAGCCCCTACCTATTCCCACTCAAGTTTGGCAGGATATTTCTATGGATTTTATTTCTGGCCTGCCTAAATCCAAGGGCAAGGACACCATCTTTGTTGTGGTGGACAGACTTACAAAGTATGCCTACTTTTTTGCTATTTGACATCCTTTTTCTGCTAAAGATGTAGCAACTGTGTTTGTCAGAGAGGTGGTAAAACTTCATGGTTTTCCAGCCTCCATAGTTTCAGATAGGGATCCATTATTTGAGTCAGTTCTGGCAGGAGATGTTCAGGTTAGCTGGGACTCAGTTGAAATACAGTACAGCATATCATCCTCAGTCTGATGGCCAAACTGAGGTCACCAATAGGAGTTTGGAGACCTACCTCAGATGTTTTGTGGGACCTAAGCCTAAACTTTGGGTGGATTGGTTGTCTTGGGCTGAATTCTGGTTCAACACCACATACAACATTTCTGCAGGCATGACTCCATTTAAGGCTTTGTATGGTAGGGATCCTCCTACTTTGATCAAAGGGTCCACTTTTACTTCTAAGGTGGAGGTAGTCAATCAGCTTTTGGTGGCCAGGGATGTGATTTTACAAGAATTGAAGGAGAATCTTTCCAAGGCTCAAGAGTTGATGAAATCTCAGGCCAACAAACATAGAAGGCAGGTTGAATTTGCAGTAGGTGATTGGGTTTTCCTCAAGCTCCAACCCTATAAGTTGAGGTCTTTGGCTCGCAGGCCTGTAGCCAAGTTGTCACCTAAGTTCTATGGACCTTATAAGGTTCTGGAAAGGATTGGTTCAGTAGCATATAGGTTGGAACTGCCAGATTATGCTAAGATTCACCCTGTTTTCCATGTGTCCTTACTGAAAAAGTCCCTTAAGCCTATGCAGTCCCCTCAACCTTTGCCTCCTGCACTCTCTGAGGAGCTGGAACTGCAAGTGCAGCCTGCTGAAGTCCTCCAATGGAGGGAAGATTCTGGAGGCCAGTTGGAAGTCTTAATCCAGTGGGATCAGCAACCAGATTGTGACAGTTCTTGGGAGCTGGCTTCTCAACTTTTGCAAGTTTTCCCTCATTTTCCCCTTGAGGACAAGGTGGCTCTTTTGGGAGGGAGTATTGATAGAGTGAAGAGGATGCCAAAGCCTCTTGTTACTCAAGTCTACACTAGGCGCCAGCAAAGCAAGTCTCTAACTGATTAGGAGCTGAGTTGGACTAGTCTATAAATAAGAGCTTCACGCTCATAGTTAGTTACTCTTGTTGTTTTGGGTAGTTGGAGTAACTGAATTGAAGGCAATTCAGTTAGGGATTTCTGGTTCACAACTGAACAGGGTTCAGTTGAGTTTCCAGTATCAATTTCAGTTCTTGTTGTTCTTGCTTTCTTCTCTGTAATCAACACTGAACCTCTGGAAAATTCTCTGCTATTGAATTCGAATTCTGTTCTCTTTTCTTCTGTGATTTCTATTTCTGGTTCTGGATCTATCAAACGTGCTGCTTCCATGAAAGGAAGTTAGAATCATCAAGCCTTAAGGTAAGCTTGTGAACCAGAGAAGAAGAACTCAACTGTGGTTGAGCAACAGAAATTGGAACTGGAGTTGCAGGAACTTCAGTTTCCTAAACAGGTTCTTCATCAGCCATGGCGATGAAGAAGAAGAAAACCAGAAGAAAAATTCTCAAGGATCGTACTCAGCTCTTGATACCTGTTGAGAATTCAAGTGCGGAGTTGGAGTCCCACATTGGTTAAGTTTGGGTGAGGAGAAGAGTTTATAAGAGATGTGACCCATAAACCTAATGCCTTAAGGTTTTGGGTTAAGATGTGGTGTCCAAGATCTCTTGGTGTCTTGCTCCTCGGCCTATGAGCTCCCCTGTCTCCCCCAACAAGTGGTATCAGAGCCGATGGTTGGTGTAACCATGGTTACGACTCCTTGTGTCGAAAGTCTTCCTAGCGGTGTGGCTAGGCGGCGGGTTCCGTTAACGCGGTGAAGCGAACGGCGGTGCAAGAGTGGATAAGCTTCCGCGGAGGGGGGCCATGATAATGTGGAGGTGACTCGCACTTGAGGGGGAGATTGTTGAGAATTCAAGTGCGGAGTTGGAGTCCCACATTGGTTAAGTTTGGGTGAGGAGAAGAGTTTATAAGAGATGTGACCCATAAACCTAATGCCTTAAGGTTTTGGGTTAAGATGTGGTGTCCAAGATCTCTTGGTGTCTTGCTCCTCGGCCTATGAGCTCCCCTGTCTCCCCCAACAATACCATGTTGAAAACACTAAAATGTTTAACTGAATTTCATTAATTGTAAAACTAAAGAGTACAAGAGATGATCTCTCTATTTATAGAGAGTTTACAAAGCTTGCATAAGAAGCTAACAAATTCTGTTATGACAGCTCAGCATGACAGCTAAGATAACTAACTAGACAGCTAGGCTTAACCGCTAGGATAACTAACTATCTAACAGTAACTAAAAGTTACTTAACAGAAACTATATTTGACTATATAGTATACTCTAATATGAGCTGATCACATATGTGTTGGGGAGAGTCACGGCGAGGACCCATAGGGCAAGGTCGAGGGGAAACACCAAGGAGATCTGGGACACCACATCTTAACCCAAAACCTTAAGGTATTAGGTTTATGGGTCCATCTCCTTATAAACTCTCCTTATTACCTTGACTTCTCCGATGTGGGACTTGACTCTAACACTTGATTCCAACAATATGCCATGCCACTGATATTTTGAAACTTTTTTTGGTCATGAATACAGATAACAACTTGGGGAGACAATTATGGAATGAGAAGCTTGGCAGATGTGACTTCAAAATGGCTTTTATATTCTTGCTAAACGTTAAAAGTTCATCTGTAGACCATAGCCACCTTTTTTCAGAACGTTTCTCATATATGCAGAGCTTTATTAATAGGATGAGAGACTTCATCAGTTTAGTCATTTGGGGCCAGGCTGGTGGATCTTCTACTTTCTTGAGTCGCTCCATTGATCTTGCATTTATCCTTTTCAAGCATGATCAGTATGGTGCTGCTGAGGTTATTTACTTGCCTTTTCTTTTCTTCCTGGAATCTTAATTTGAACCCTTGTTGATCTTTCTTTACACTGTAGTAATCATTACTGAAATTTTACTATATTTCAATTTACAAAAATGTTTCAAAAGCAATTGCTTATGATGGTGGAGGGTCATTTGCTAAAGAAAAAGACATCCCATAGTATTCAAGACACTGATGGTGGATGGTGCATACGTCATCATCTTCTAGGATGTTGCCTACTTGCACAGGTGCAGGGTGGATTACATGCAACAAAGAAAGATAAAAAGGTTTCTGATGCCATTTGCTGTTTCTTTAGGTATGTACATCAATTCAACTTTGAGATATTCTCTTTGTATTATTCTCATTATGTGGACTTATCTAATTCAATGATTCGATTTTTTATTCTACATTTTCAATCTTAAAATGGATCACACTTATTTATGTATTTGGATGATATTGGTTAGTGTCAACAGACTGTGAAATAGAGCGACTAGTGGGAAGGTTAATATACCTATCTCACACCCGTCCAAACATTGCCTTTGCTGTAAGCATGGTAAGCCAGTTTATGCATGCACCAGGTCATGAACACTTGGAGGCAGTTTTCAGAATCTTAAGATACTTGAAGGGATCATCTGGGAAGGGGCTTCTTTATAAAAACCGTGGGCACCTTCAGGTAGAAGCCTACACTGATGCAGACTGAATCAGGGTACCATGCAGAAGAAGATGTTGTTCCTGCTGTGGCCAGAAGTGCCTGTGAACCTGGAGCTTGTACTGGTGGTGGTTTTCTTGGTTGAGCAAGGAAACCAGGAGGTGTAGGAAGCAATGGTGGCTGTTGATAAGGTTGCTGCCAAGGAACTGGAGCTGCTGGCAGCTGTGGAAAACCTAGATTAGGAGGCAATCCATAAGGAGAGGGCTGCACTTGTGGTGGAAAAGGCTGCATAGGCTGATAAGCCAGCTGCTGGTAAGTAGAATAGTGTGGTGATTGTGTGTAGTTTGGTGGCTGATAACTCTGGTAGCCTGAGGAAGCAGGAGCAGCAGGAGTATTCTGATTGTGATATACCTGAGAAGGAGCATAACCTTGTTGAGAAGAGTATCCATGGGAGGGAGGTGGTGGTGGAACATAATGAGGATTAAACCTATTGTAACAAACAGAAGCTCCATGTCCTTGTTTGTAGCAAACTTGACATCGAATTGAGCTCCTTCCTCCCCTACCTCTACCATTGCTTCCTCTGCCTCTGCCTCTAGCATCGGAATTGTAATCTTCAGAATAGGTATCTTGTTGTTGCACTGCAGAATTCACTGCTGGGAGGAAACTTGAGAAGCTTGAACTCCCTGTGTGAGATTAACAGAAAAATCCTGCATAGGCTTATTTTCCTTTGCAACCCTAACTTCTTGAGCCAAGAGAAGTGCCTCAACTTCTTCAATAGACAGCCATTGAAATTTGGTACTCATATGAACTAAATTCACCAAAGATTCATACTCAGATGGTAAACCCTCAAGAATTGCATCTACTTGATCTTTTGCACTAACAGGAACACCAATAGCATGCAAGGAATCAGAAATTGACTTGAGTTTTGCAAGATATTCATCAATTGTTTTAGAACCTAGGGTTGTATTCCTCAATTCAGTGCGAAGTTGCTGTGATTTTGCTTGCATCTGAGAGTGATAATGTGAGTGCAATTTCTCCCAGAGTTCATAGGAAAACTTACATCCAATCAGCTTTGTGAGCACAGGAGCAGAAATTGTTGATTGAAGCCAAGATCTGAGTAGAGCATCTTGCTGCTCCCAGGTTTCATACTCAGGATTGAGAATTCCAGCCAAACGTTCAGCATATGTGCGAAAACGTGGTGGAATTGTAGGATCCACAAGAAGAACATGCAGTTTGTGTCAAATGATCACTGGCTCTATCTGTTGCTTCCAGAGCAAAAAATTCACATCAGATAGCTTCTTTGTGATGACATGCGAGAATGAAGAGGAGTTCAGTTGCTTGAACAACGAAGGAGTGAACATGTTCAGAGGCTGCGCGTGAACTGGAGGTGGTGGCGGCGCGTGTGGCGGCGCGTGTGGTGGTGCGCGTGGCGGTGATGATGGAGGAGTTGATGGCGGTGCTCCGGTGTCAGCCATGGATCCGCCAAAAAATCAAGCTCTGATACCATAAGAGAATTGAAGCGTAACAGAAAGAGAGAGAAACGAGAGAAGAGAGAGAGAGAGAGAGAGAGAGAGAAGAGAGAGAAAGTAGATCTGAGATCTGAAACTGAATATTCTGTTATTGGTGAATGTAACAGTATGGGATTACACTATTTATAACATGCAAGTCATAGCTTGCTGAGTAAGCTATTGCTTACTGTATAACAGAAACCTAACTGCCTAACTGACTAACTGTATAACAGACTAACTGCCTAACAGAGTGTATACTCTATTACTCTGGCATCCTCCAGCCTCCTTCAGTGTAGCGGCCATCCCGCTATGCACCGTACTGCTATAGCATTTTTGGGGTCGAAGCTACACTCCGCTATCCGGGATTGACAAGACAAGTATCAAGTGGACGGGTTATTTTTCATGATCGTGAGAGGAATAAATGTAGACTATAAAATCTTACACAAATGGTCAAAATTGAAACAAAATCGGATGATCTAGTCATATTAGGGTATACAGTATGAGTATGTACAGAGTTACATTTTAGTATTGCTGACTGTACTAACAGTCAGCACTAGGGTTGTTATGCTTAGCTGTTGATGAGCTGGCAATTCAGTTAGACTAGGCAGTTATGCTTAGCTGTAAAACTGATTCAGTTAGAGTTTGTTAAACTTGTTGAGCAAGCTTTAGAAGTTCTATATAAGGTGTAATCAAGCACTTGTATCATTAAGCTTTTCATAATCAATGAGAAACATTTTTACAATTCTGAGTTTCTTTAACAAGTCATAATGTAACCTGGCTGTAAGTAACTTAAAATCTTATCTATCCAAGTATAGTTGTATAGTCAATATTTTTGAACTCGCTCAGAAAAATAGCCCTCTGATTCGATACACCCCCTACATATAAGTTAATTGGATTTTGTATGTATATTTTACATGTGTTTTAAGCTCTCTGCATATTTAGTTGTGGTTTCCTTACTAGTATGACCCATCACTATTTATTGGCATTTAATTCAGGTCTTCGTCAGGAAATGGTGCATCTGAGGCTCTGCAGAGTTTATCTGCTGACATAGGAATTCCATATCTTGGTTTCAGTGGGTATCTATGTTGCTATGTTCTCATGATCTTAAATAACAGATTATTTCAGTAGATTATTAATTTGTTTGGTTTTTGTACAGGTGGTTATACATCAATTGCTATATGGAGGCTTCAATACTATCAATGGGCTATGCAGTTATTTGAACGTTATAATGTGAGTGAAGGTGCTAGCCAGTTTGCTCTTGCTGCACTTGAGCAGGTTGATGAAGCTCTACAGACGCAAGATGAAAAGTGCATGCATGGAAAGCTCAGTTAATAAATCAGTGACAACCATCAAGGGACGACTGTGGGCGAATGTTTTCATATTTGCATTTGACCTTGGTCGGTTTCATGATGCATATTGTGCAATTATTTCAAATCCAAATGAGGAGAGCAAATACATCTGCTTGAGGCGGTTCATAATTGTTCTTTATGAACAAGGTGCTATAAAGGTTGGATGAACTTTGATGAACTCCTTTATTGTCCTTTGCTAATTATCTCAACCTATTGTTTTTCTTATGTTGATGTAAAAGATAGAATGAAATCGTTGTGAAACTACTCATATTGGAATACTATATTGATGACTCTCTCGCCCAAGGATAATTACAGGAAGATTTTGTGATTTCTAGGTCAAAATTAGATAACTAAAATTGGTATTTGAGTTATAATACACGATTTTAAAACATAGTTGTAGGACTCTGGTGCTCACTACTACAAGCAGCTATGTAATTCGTGAACTTGTGCTTTGGTATATTTCCAAATCATTCTACTACTATATTTGTTATGTTTCCTCTACTTCATCTTGCTAAAACTAGTATGATGTTTGTTTGTCATAAATCAACTATCCCAAAAGTTTGTCATGTGGGGTCAAAACACATGAATGGTTGTTATATGTCTAACACGCTCCACACACAGGAGAGTACTGGCCATAATCTGTTGGACAGTCATAGTGCTAGCTTTGTTACTGCATGCCCAATTGCCTCCTTTTATTAGAGCAGTGGGTGCAATAAACTCCAATTTCTTGTTCATAGAGGCTCTTATACTATGTCATGAAGCAACTATCCATTAAGCTTAAGCTGTTGGGTCAAGATATATGCATTGTTTTATATTATGTTTCTAATTTCTAACAATGTTATTCCTCCCTTAAAATGCTGAGATTTATGTTAGTGTTTACTTTGTGTTTGTGAGTGGTAATATTAAAAGGTCCTGCTTTTCATTAAAAAAAATTCCAGAAATTTTACCCTTTACATTTTAATCAGTATTTATTATTTTTGTATTTCCCAGATTCTTTGCAGTAATAAACTTCCCCTTAGTGGTTTAGTAGAAAAAGTAGAACAAGAACTTGCTTGGAAGGTATGGCCTGACCAAACAAATCAACTTCTTTTAATTTTGCTGTTCTGTGCAATATGCATAATTTTTACGGTGTAAAATGTAGGCTGAACGATCAGACATTTCGGCAAAGCCAAACTTGTATAAATTGCTCTATGCATTTCAATTCCACCAGCATAATTGGCGACGAGCAGCAAGCTACATATACTTGTATTCAGCTCGTTTGAGAACTGAAGCAGCTTTGAAAGATAACCAAGGCAGTTCCATGATTTTGCAAGAGAGGCTGAATGCGCTCTCTGCTGCAGTCAATGCATTGCATCTTGTTCATCCTCCATATGCTTGGATTGATCCATTGACTGAGAGAAGTTCTCCTTTGAACGAACATAATCCAACTAAGAAAGCTAAAAGAAGGCCAGATGAGCACAGTATGTAGTTCAACAACAAAAAATCATACTGTTTTGTTTCCTTTCGTGTTTGTTTTTTAATTCCTTAGCACCAAAAAAATAAATTTATTATATCTTTTCAAAAGGGTATCCCTGACATGTATGTTGAGGGATTGGGTGGTTTTTCATAAATGTTTTCTTTCCTTTGTTTTTAAGGATGATCTTGTCCTCTAGTCTACTTGCAATCATGTGCTTGACTTAATTTTTTCATCTTTTCGTTAGTTTTTTATACTAATGTTTGAAGAGGTGTGATGTTATCTCTAATTTTCTGACCAGCCGATAATGATGCTGAGCCTCAAAGCTGGCAGTCCTTTATTGATATTGAAAAACTTGAGGACGAGTATGCACTTACTTTAGCGGAGTATATGCTATCACTGGCAAACGTGAAATGGGAATTTTCTGGTAAGTCTATTTTCACTTGAATTGTCTATGAAGCGTATGACTGCTTCTAGAATGACTGATGATATTAAGTTTAAATATACTGTGTTTCAATTTGATATGATTTTGAACCTCTGTCCCTTTTTCATTTTAAAGGTAAACATGGAGCCCTTTCAGAGTTGGCTGATCTTCTTGTCCAAAACAATTTGTATGATATAACCTTTACGATCCTTCTCAGATTTTTCAAGGGTTCTGGACTGAAGAGGTTTACATCCTGCACAATTTCTGTGTGTGTGTGTGTGTGTGCATTTATTGATATGCTTATATACATAATTTGGTCTTTCTTTTAGGGAACTGGAAAGAGGTTTATCTGATATGGCATTGAAATGCTGTTTTGATAAAGTCGAATCCAACTGTTTTGATAAAGTCGAATCATCAAAGCTTGAGATGGTTGTCCATGGTTCACCTATTAAACTTCCAACAGCTCCACAAAGTGACAGAAATAGTCGATGGGCGACTCTCAAGCTTTACCTTGTTCGTAGCTTCTGACCCTTGATTAATTTCACCATATGATTGATTATTCATACCAAAAATTTCCTACCTTATTTTTGCAACAACTTGGAATGAGAATATGGTTTTGAAATTTGAGAGACGCGTGACTACCCTTTTTATTTTTTCATGGAAGAGAAATTCATCATTGTTATGCTTAGGCTATTCTGGACTGGCTTTTCACTTTGCATTTTCAATGAATATTGGTTGTTCAACACACTTCCATGTTTACGATTTTATTTACATTTTCTTTGAGTCACTGGTTCACTCTAACTGTTGAAACTGCTCCTAAATTGCAGGAAAAGTATAAGGAGTTTCATGGTAGATTACCAGTTATTGTTGCTGAAACTCTTCTACGTGCAGATTCTGAGATTGAGTTGCCCCTATGGCTTGTTCAATTGTTCAAGGTAAGTTTCTAGGTCTAAAATCGCTCTGATCGGTTTCATTGATGCAAAAGAATGTATGTTTTAAAACTAGTTTTGGTAATGTTTCTACGAAACATGTTCTTTTTGCAAAACTACCTATGATTCCCCCACATGAATTTTTCTATATAGATTTTTGTGGTTGATCTTTCTGTTTTAGTCACACTTGTTAATCAACTAGGGATTAACATTTACAACCCTTTTGTGATTGAGTAAAACCCCAGGAAAATAACATGTGACTGAGGAGAAAGTTCAATAAGAACAATACTAAGATTATGGACAAAACTGTTAAAAACTCTAATCTATGACTATGAATCTGATTCTCATTTATTTTCGAAGTTATTGAACACAAGAGTTAATACAGTATATATAGAAAACACTAAGGCTTGTTGAACAAGCTAACTAACACTTAACAAACTCTAACCAATTCAGTTATAACAGCTAAGCATGACAGCTAAGCATAACTGACTTTGACAGCTAGCATAACTAACCCTAAAGCTGACTGTATACACAGTCAGCAGCTACTAACAGTAGCTTCTACTACATGGTATGTGATGTACTCTAATAGACCTCAAACTCAAGGAGGTGGGTGAGGAAGAACTTTCTCAATCACATGGAGTTTGGAACGAAGAAAGAAGATGTCTGCAAGCTGGTTTTCTGAGGGAATGTGATGAACAAAGAGTGACTTAGCAAGAACTTTCTCCCTCACAATGAAGATATCAAGCTTCATATGCTTGGTACGGGTGCGAAGGACTGGATTATGAGTGAGAGCAACAACCCCCATATTATCACAGAACACAATAGGAGAAGTAAAGGTAACCTGAAGCTCCTGTAACAATGATTGAACCCAAAGCAATTCTGCTGAGGTATTAGCCAGGCTGCGGTATTCAGCTTCTGTGCTGGATCTAGCCACCAAGGTCTGCTTCTTGGAACTCCAAGACACTAAATTTGGTCCAAAAAACACACAAGTTCCTGAGGTTGATCTTCTGTCATCTGGATCTGATCCCTAGTCAGCATCACAAAATGCAACAAGGGGAACAGAAGAATGCAAGGAACAAGGTCTAAGATGAAGACCATGATGTAACCCTTAAGATACCTAAGTATTCGTTTTACTGCCTTCCAATGGTCTTCCAAGGGCTGACTGAGGAACTGACATACTTTATTGACAGCAAAGCTAATTTCTGGTCTTGTCAAAGTAGCATACTGTAGTGCACCAACAATTGACCTGTACAAAGTAGGATCTGCAAAATAATCTGAACCATATTTGCTTAATTTTGCACCTCCAATCATGGGAGTAGAAATGCCTTTAGCTTCCCCGATATCTGCTCTCTCAAGTAAATCAGTGATGTATTTAGTTTGAGTTAAAAGTAAAGACCTGTCCTTCAAATGATGAACTTGTACTCCCAGAAAATAATCAAGCTGCCCTAATTGCTTCAAAGAGAACTCTGAATCAAGATTCCGAACCACTTGCTGAACCAGAGGCAGAGAATTGCCAGTGATGATAATGTCATCTACATAAACAAGAATGTAGATTCAACAACCTTTGGTGTAGAATGTGAACAAAGATGGATGACATTTGCTAGGAGCAAAACCATACTTGACTAGGGTTGTCCTCAATCTTTCAAACCAAGCTGTAGGAGCTTGTTTGAGGCCATAGAGAGCTTTGTGCAGCTTGCACACAGGAGACCTATCTGTACATTGAAAACCAGAGGGTTGAGTCATATAGACTTCCTCTTGAAGTGCCTCGTTGAGAAAAGCATTATTCGCATCAAGCCGGTGAATATGCCACTTGTTAGTGATAGCCAATGTGAGGATGATGCGAATAGTTATAGGCTTTACTACTGGAGAAAAGGTCTCAGAGTAGTCAAAACCCTTCACTTGATGATATCCCTTGGCAACCAACCTTGCTTTGTATCTATTGATAGTCCCATCTGCATTCTCTTTAATCCTAAACACCCATTTACAGCCAATAGGCTTCCTATCCTTGGGAAGAGGGACCAAAGTCCAGGTGTCATTAGCCATTAAAGCATCATATTCTGCCTGCATAGCAGCCTTCCACTTAGGATCCTTAAGAGTCTGGGTAGAGGTTGTAGGTTCTGCTTGTGTGAGGAGTAAACTAGGAAATAACCTTGGCATAACAATGCCAGACTTGGCCCTTGTTTGCATGGGATGAAGATTCTAAATGGGCTAAGGAATAGCACCAGCAGAAGATGCAGAATGATTGTCCCCTTGCTCTGCTGAACCAAAAAATGAAGCAGGCATAGGAGAGTGACTGGTCTGCTGCTGGACTGAAAAATCACTGTGATGACTGACCTGAGGAAGAGGCAGAAGCTGCAGCAGGTTGTTGATCATTGGCAGCAGGTTGCTGGGCATTCACAGCAGCTGGAACAAGAGAAATAACTGAAGAAACTCCTTGGTCTGAAACATTAGCCTCAGAAGATGGAAACATGAAAGCTGAACTCATCAAAGATCACATCCCTGGAGGCATAGATCTTTCCCTCATTGTCCATACACTTGTAACCTTGATGCTGTGAAGAATATCCCATGAACACACATTGCTTAGATCTGAGGGACAACTTTGATTGTGTATAAGGCCTTAAATGTGGATAACAAGCACAACCAAAAACTTTAAGAAGCTTGTAATCAAGTTGTGTGTTAAAAAGCTTGAAGTAAGGACTCAAGTTGCCTAAAACTGAAGTAGGCAATCTGTTTATGAGAAACATTGCTGCAAGGAAAGCATAATCCCAAAACTGATATGGCAAATGAGCATGTGCTAGCAAGGAAAGGCCAGTCTCAACAATATGGCGATGCTTTCTCTCTACACTACCATTTTGATGGTGTGTGTAGGGACAAGTTAGTCTATGGACAATCCCTGATTTGGTAAAATAGGATGTGAGTGGTTTGAACTCTGTGCCATTGTTAGTTTCTACAGATTAAAGTTTCAAGTTAAATTTCAATTCAACCATAGCTTGAAACTGAAGAAAAACAGAACATGTATCAGACTTCTTTCTCATTGGAAAAATCCAAGTGAAACGAGAAAAGGCATCCACACAAGTGAGAAAGTAAGAAAAACCACAAGAAGACTCAATAGAGGCAGGCTCCCATAGATCAGCAAAAACTAGTTCCAAAGGTAAAGTATAGACAGTACTAGAAGAATGAGAAGGTAATCTATATGACTTGGAAAGACAACATGCTGAACAAACAGTGAACTTTGTTTTATTAGGTACGAGAATATTACAAGAGGTTAAAGCTGAATGTAAAGCCTCATAATGAGAATGGCCTAGTCTAGAGTGCCATAAACCATAAGAGGTTGGGCTTACAATAGTAGAAGAAATAGAAGACTTGCTACTAGAACTAGGTATAGTAGAACTGTAAGACCCAAGTTTTTAAGCTTAGAATAAGTGGAAGAGATTTCCATTCACGATTAGGTTTGACGTATTGAGAAGGGAAACCTGAACAAAAGTTTATTAAAGGAAATATATTTATGAAGGAGAAAGTTCAGGAAAAGTCAAAGGATTTTATCGAAGTCGATTTAAGTTATAGCACGATCGTTATACGCTTAACCTAGGTCAGAAACCCTAGTATATAGCTAATTTTCACTTTTAGGCACGACGGAAGTTAATTCCAAAAATCTTCAGAGAAATGTTAGAACTTCTCTTTTTCCATATATCACAACCGTTTCGAGGCGAAACTCTAGGATCTACGCACGTCCGATTCCAATCATCGGAAGTTTGCCGAAACCGAAACCCTGGTATTTCAAAACCCTAGAATTTCTCGACAATGAAGACTTTTTCTATTCAGAGCTTCAAATGAATATTCCACACGCGTACACCCATTTCTCTTGATGATTTCAATCTTTCTTTCGAAGGAAGTTTTCTATTCCGACATTCGATGCAAAAAGCAACTTATCGGGTAAAATAGTTTTACACCGACTATGCATTTGTTGCCAAAAATATAAGGAGACCTCATTTTAGTTTTGGAATTCTTTCGCCAAAACCTATCTTAGAATTCATGGAGAATGAAGCCGGAAAAATCAGATTCGCGAAACTTTCATTTTACCGCGTTTTGCCAACCTCTATATATAGCAAGAAAGGTGAGAAAAATTACAAAAACTCCTCCATTTTCTCTCCAAGGCCGCGAGCTCCATAGAAGGAAGAGGAAGAAGAGCTTTTCTTCATTACTTGCTTGATCGTCGATCAACCAGTTGCTGCTTCAAGGCTTCGAGGTATAGTCGCTAATCCTTACCTCTGATCGCTTTTTCCATAGCTTTTCTGTAGAGTTTTCTGAGCGGATAGTTTATGGGTTTTTGCAAAACTATCCTGAATCTTTCATTTTTGATTCTAAACATCTTCTATATGTGCCCAAGATCACTTCTGCCGGATTAGATTTTCCGTTATGTCGCCGGAATTCCGCCGGAATCAATTTTAGCCTTAAATACCCATTTTTGGAGTTTTTGAGGTAAAGCTTCAACCTTTAGGCTAAAAACTATCGCCTTAGCTTAGTGTTAGTAGGATTAGTTGTCATAAACGTCGTTAGTAACGTCCCTGCAAAATTTGGTTTTTGGGATTTCAGTTTTGAAATTTCTAAGTTAAAAATCATGACCAAAATACCCCTGCGACAGTTTTTGATCCGATAATTTTTCCGAGTTCAGAATACCCTTAGTTACGGCTTATGAAAGCATAGGAACCAAGTTTGATCGAAGAAAAATCGAGCCCCATAATTGCACAAAGTGGCCGAGCCCTATTAGGGGGGGAGGAGGAAAATTTCCTTTTCCGAAAACTTGTCTTTCGCGCTAGATTATCGTACCTTAGAGTATAGATTACTTCGAGTAACCTTAGTAAGTATCGATAGCTTAGTTTTCGATAGATTCTAATAGTATTTCTGTGGTTTTGCTCTAAAGGTGATTTTGAGGAATTCCCAGAGGAGCAAGGCTTTGATTGTGAACAAGTGTTAGGAGATCGTCCTGGAGAATCTACAGGTGAGGGCTTCTCACTGAATCTCTAGTTAATGCTTAGGGTCGATGTTTCGACATTGTTTACTGTTTATGCACTGGAATTGTGTGTGATTGGAAAATGTTTTCTGAGGCTTCGGCTGACAATGTAGATGATGCATCTACTGAATGTTTTTGATGAGTGAATGACATGCTAAGTGCTAATTGGGTAATTTAGGATGTGTGGTGCATGCCTTATATGCTAGGTGCTATGTGGTTATTGCTTAAGATATTGACATATGACATGTTGATTGATTATGATGAGTTAATTCTGCTTTTGCACTATAATCTGAGTTTCTGAACGGTGAGAAAAGCGGGCAGGTCATGCCGATTTTATTTTGAGAGTTTTGAGAAAGCTTGAAAGGACGAATGAGATTCGGGCCTTGTTGTGGTGTTGTATGGATCGAGACATTCTCTGGAGTCATTTGGGGATTAGGAGATCCCGAGAACTTATAGGATTCGCGATAAGACTAAAAGGATAATTATTTTGTAAAGAAAACTCATAAGACATTAAACAACCTCTAAATCTTTAAGTAATGGTAATAATCTCGGAAGGAAGCTTTGGATGCAAATCATAGTTTTGGAAAACGAGAAGTGTCGTCGGATCCCAGCATTGAGAAAGTGGAGGGGCTTCGAGTATGTAGATGTTGTGGTGCTGTTGGAGCAATGGTTGTTGTTGTGCTGTTGGAGCAGCTATTGTGGTTGTGCTGTTGGAGCAGCTATGTTGTTGGGTGTATCTTCGACTTTGCGGCGCGAATCCGTATGTCCAAACCCGACGGGTTGGGCCGATTCGGCAATAATTGTTGACACGCGCGAATCCGTATATTCAATCCGATGGATTGGATCGATTCGGCGGTAGTCACTCAGGCACGCGTGAATCCGTATGTTCAATCCGAGGGATTAGATCGATTCAGCAATAACCTTTCGACTCGCGTGAATCCGTATGTTCAATCCGAGGGATTGGATCGATTCAGCGACAACTTTTCGACACGCGCGAATCCGTATATTCAATCCGATGGATTGGATCGATTCGGCGGTAGTCACTCAGGCACGCATGAATCCGTATGTTCAATCCGAGGGATTGGATCGATTCAGCGATAACCTTTCGACTCGCGTGAATCCGTATGTTCAATCCGAGGGATTGGATCGATTCAGCGACAACTTTTCGACACGCGCGAATCCGTATATTCAATCCGATGGATTGAATCGATTCGGCGGTAGTCACTCAGGCACGCGTGAATCCGTATGTTCAATCCGAGGGATTGGATCGATTCAGCGATAACCTTTCGACTCGCGTGAATCCGTATGTTCAATCCGAGGGATTGGATCGATTCAGCGACAACTTTTCGACACGCGCGAATCCGTATATTCAATCCGATGGATTGGATCGATTCGGCGGTAGTCACTCAGGCACGCGTGAGTCCGTATGTTCAATCCGATGGATTGGATCGATTCAGCGATTGCCATTTTACCTCGCGTGAATCCGTATGTTCAATCCGAGGGATTGGATCGATTCAGCGATAACCTTTCGACTCGCGCGGATCCGTATGTTCAATCCGATGGATTGGATCGATTCGGCGATAGTCATTGGACACGCGCAATGTCCGTATGTTCGACTCTTTTGAGTGAACCGACTTGGCGTTGTCATTTGTTGCGTGTGCGAGTCCGTATGTTCATCCCGATGGGTTGGATCGACTCGACATGCCTAATTGTGGGAGTTGCGTGTGCGAGTCCGTATGTTCAACCCAGGGGGTTGGATCGACTTGACATGCCTAATTGTTGGGCTATCCTGGGGATAAGTCCGGGAAACCGGTAGTTTCCGAGTATGTGATACTCTTTGCTTGTTGAGCAGTTGTGACCATCGGATTGAGATGAGTCGGATGATCCGGAGATCATCATGAGTTACTATGTTGATGTGAAGAAGTGTCTTTTGTCGCAGAAATCGACTTTACCTTAGGGTAAGCTTTTAGAGACTTTAATTTATCTAGAACACGTGGCGACGTGTCGAGTGAGAGTCGGAGACGTTGTTTGACTAATCATCCTGCATTCATGCATACTGATTTAGTTGTCGAGTGTGATTGTTATTTGTTAATCCTATGTGGAACATGTTAATTGTTATTATTGCTGTTAAGTTCATTATGGAATATGCAACCCTAGGATGTTATCCCTAGCTATAAGCCTAAGTGGCTATTCTTTTATCTAAATCTATTGGTGCTATTATTTATGTAATTCCTTGGAGTTGACCCTCGCGTCTTCTGTGTGTGCTTTGGCGGACAAACGCCCTTTGTCAGATGTCTTTGGCGGACTGGTTCACGATGGTTCACCCTTCGGGGGAAACTAGAGTTGGGATGCTGGAACAGGAGCGCATCGCGATAGCGAGCGGAGGACGGATGGTGTACATAGACTAGGTCGTTCTGGATTTCGAATTCGGACGACGATCATGCTAGCATGTAGGTTTTAGTGCTGGTGTGAGCTCCTCGAGATGGGATTAGTGTAGGAGTAGAGTCTTAGCTCTGAACATTATTTGTTTCATTCGGGACAGGGTAGTTTCCCACCTATAGCTTTTTGTGTGGTTTCTTTACGGGAATCACAGAGAGTTGGTTGGACTTAGGAGGTCTTGTTTCAGGCCGATGGGCCAGCTTATTCTCAGTTTTTGAGGGATAGTGTTGCAGACACTTACCTTTAGATTTGGTTTGTACATTTTGCCTTCGGGCGCTACACTTTTCTTTCCGTCACTGGAGGTTACTCGTGACGAGGTTGTTACTTATAGCGGGGGCTGTTTATATATTGTATATTAGCTCTATTACTTTTCGCTTTTGGGTTTTATTTAATTCAGTCTTGTCTTAGTTATTATCAAAAAAAAAATATTTCACGTTTTTCCGCATTAAGTTTACTTTTGGTTACTAAAGTGACGCCACCGAAATCGGGGTGTTACAAGAACTAGGTAAAACAGCGACAAAGCAGAAGCTGGATCTGGAACAGCAACTGGAGACAAAGAATTTGGAACTTGAACATGAGAAGTCTTGGAAAGAGAAGGAGTATGCATGCCTTCAAAGGCATACAAACCATCCGGACCAACATGACCTTTAAGGAGAACTCTAGTGGTGACCTGACATTTCACAACACAAAAAGAGGGGTGAAACTCAAAATAAACATTATTATCCCTTGCAAACTTATTGACACTAACCAGATTTTTGATGATATCAGGAACTAAAAGCAGGTTTTTGAGAGTAAGTGTGGTGTTATTATGGTAAGGAGAAGGAAAGGAAGCAGATCCTATAGAGAGGATTGGCAAACCTTGTCCATTCCCCATGGTCAGATGTGGTCATTACCAGCAAGTGAAACACTATCTGAGACAACAGATGCATCATTAGTCACATGGTGAGTTGCACCAGAATCAGGGAACCAAGTGCTCAGGTTTGCCGAAGCAGAAGAACCTCCAGCTTGTGATGGACCAGTGATCATAGCTTGAGGAGTTCTTGCATTGAAATTGTCAGGCCTTTGCCCTCCATTTGTGAACTGAGAAGAAGATGCATTATTCCAAGGTGTACCAGAAAAAGGATGAAAACCAAACTGCTGAGGACCAAAGAGAAATCCAGGAAAAGAAGATCCAGGTCCAGCATAACTGACTTTGACAGCTAGCATAACTAACCCTAAAGCTGACTATATACACAGTCAGCAGCTACTAACAGTAGCTTCTACTACACGGTATGTGATGTACTCTAATGAAAACAAGTAGACCCAAGGACTCGTGGTGTCAAGGAATGCAACGCTTGTTGTGGAAACAACACTTAACTGGGGACTGGAGTACTTTGTTATTAAGGACAGCGAAGGGCATCCGATTAGTTAGGTAATAAGCAGTAAGGACAGCACCCCCCCCCCCAAATGGTGGGGTGCGTTGCCATGGATTCAAAGTGTCCTAGTAGTTTCAATGAGGTGATGATTTTTCCTTTCAACAGCCCCATCTCGTTGAGGGGTATGAGCACATGATGTTTGGTGCAGAATGCCATGATAAGCCATAAAGGACTGTGACAAGTTTTCACCGACATTATCACTACGTAAAGTGCGAATAGATACACCAAACTGTGTCTTAACTTCATGGTAAAACCGTTGAAAGATTCAGAACAACTCTGACCTATTTTTCATTAAAAGCAAACAATTACAGTGATAGTAATCATCAATGAAGGTGACTAACTATCAAAAACCTAGAGTGTACTAAATACGACTAGGACCCCAAACATCAACATGGACCAAAAGCAAAGGGAGGTTTAGCTTGACTATCAACTCCCTTCGGGAAATGATGTCATGTATGTTTTTCTAGTTGACAAGAATCACAAGAAAAGGGTGGATATCTTGGAAAGACTTATACCAATTTTTGTAACTTTCGAAGGCTAGGATGTCCCAATTGAGCAGAGATGAATCTGTAGTAGTGCAAATGCGAGGTTGGCTAGAGAGTTGGTAGAGACCTTTGCACTCATATTCAATGAAAATCATTCGCCTTGAACTCTGGTCTTGTATGAAAACAAAATCTTGATGAAATAAATGATAATCAAGTGAGTGAGTCAAACGACTAATAGAAATTAAATTAATTGGGGAAGCTGGAACATAAAAAAACTGAGTCAACATATAGGGAAGGAAGAGGATTGGAGTACCCACCCCCTCGAATTGTGTTTGGGAACCATTGGCCATGGTGACCGAAGGTAGATAGATAACTACAAGAGGTTGGAAGATAAAAAAATTAAGATTTATTACCAGAGACGTGGTCAGGAGCACTTGACTCCAAAATCCATGGATCATGAGAAGGAGACACAGATAGGCATGCAACACAATTACCGGTGTGCACAACAAAATAGTACAACTTTGGATCTAATGGCGCTTAAACCACTTTAAGAAGTCAGTATAGGTTGCAAGTGATGTAGAAGGCTTTGAGGGTTGACGCTTTGTAAACCACCTCAAGAATTACTTTAGGGCGACATAGCAGCAAAACTGTTAGATGGTTCATGGGAGAGTCTGAAAGCCATGGGTTGCAAAGAGGAGAGAGAAACACCCGAAAAACTGTAATACCGAAGGCAAAATTGCAGATCTTTAACACCCAAGATTTGAAAACCAAGAAACAAGGTCAGATCTGGAACAAGTAGAGGTGTGATCAGTGAGACAAACGACGACCGAAGAAGTGGCTGGATGTGACGCCGTGTGAGAGCTATGATGAGGGCAAAACTGGCGGGAATTGGTTGATCTGGATTTGGAATTTCAGTGCGGTGGTCGTCGTCAACTTCCGAGGAGTGGCGGTGGCTGGGCAGTGTCAGGAGAGTAGAGAGAGAGAGAGATCTGAAACTGTATTCTTGTATATTTAATGAATGAGTTGTTATAGGCACTCCATAAGTTTACGTCAAATCTCGAGTTTGACAACCTTGACAATAAATGCATAATATCAGTATTTCCCTATTGACAATGATTATGTTACGTACTTACATTTATTGCAAAATATCCTATATATATTTCCATTATTTCTTACAGTTTACATGGCTTGTGACAGGAGGGACAAAAAGAAAGAATGTGGGGGATGACTGGCCGAGAATCAACTCCTGCATCTTTATTTCAGCTTTATGTTAACTATGGTCGATATGCAGAAGCTTCCTATCTTTTACTAGAAGACATAGAATCATTTGCTTCAATGGTAAATTTTTCTCCCTACTATGATGGAATGAACTTATTATTGTTGATCATTCTAATGTTTGTATGTTCAATTGGTATGATCAAGACTAAATTGCTTTTATCATTAGATTTTCCAATCGAACATTATTGTGCTTGTCTGCCTGTTGAGAACCTAAGCAGAAACTGAAAAACTGAATAGAAATTATCATTGAATCAAAGGTGTGATTACAAGAGTGATTCTCAGTATTTATACTTGAGATAGTAGCTTGCTAAACAAGCTATCTAGACTAACCATAGTTCTAACTGAACTAACTAGAGTTGACAGCTGGCTAACCAGGGTTAACAACTAACCGCAACTGACTATAACAAACTCATAACAAACATTGAGTTTAACTGCCTTATACTCTAATAGACCCCCTCAAACTCAAGGTGGTTGAGAAAGAAATTTCTCAAACACATTGAGTTTGTCCCTTAGAACCTCAAAACGTGTAGGAGAAAGAGGTTTAGTAAAAATGTCAGCTAGCTGGTCAATAGAGGGAATATGGGTCACAAACAGTGACTTGTTGAGAACCTTCTCCCTAACAAAGAAAATGTCAAGCTCCATGTGTTTAGTTCTAGTATGAAGAACAGGATTATGAGTTAGAGCTACTGCCCCCATGTTGTCACAGTAGATCTTTGGTGTCTGAAAAGGAATATGAAGCTCTTGTAGGAGAGATTGGATCCAAAGAAGCTCTGCAAAAGTGTTGGCAAGGCTTCTATATTCTGCCTCTGTACTGGACCTTGCAACCAGTGTTTGTTTCTTGGAGCCCCAAGACACTAAGTTTGGACCAAAAAACACACAAGAACCAGAGGTTGATTGCCTATCATCTGGATCTGATCCCCAATCAGCATCACAGAAGGCAACAAGAGGGACTGGTTGAGAAAGAGAACAAGGCTTGATCAACAAACCATGATGGCTGGTTGCCTTAAGATATCTGAGAATCCGTTTGACAGCTTTCCAGTGCTCTTCTAAAGGCTGGCTGAGAAATTGGCACACTTTATTCACAGAAAAACTGATCTCAGGTCTGGTTAGAGTTGCATACCGCAATGCCCCAACAATAGACCTATAGAGTGTTGGATTATCAAAGTAATCAGCACCATATTTAGTAAGTCTAGCACCACCAACCATAGGAGTGGAGATACCTTTAGCTTCTGCCATATCTGCTCTCTCCAATAAATCTCCAATGTATTTAGATTGAGTGAGAAGCAAGGATCCATTTTGTAAATGATGCACCTAAACCCCTAGAAAATAATCCAACTTACCCAGCTGCTTGAGTGAGAATTCGGAGTTCAAATTCTGAACAATTTTCTGAACCAATGTCAAGGAGCTACCAGTGATGATGATATCATCAACATAGACTAGGACATAAATGCAGCAGGAACTAGTATGAAAGGTGAATAGAGAAGGATCACAACAACTTGGCTTGAACCCAAACTTGACTAATGCTGCCTTAAGCCTCTCAAAGCAGGCCCTTGGGGCCTGTTTGAGACTATAAAGTGCCTTATTTAGCTTGCAAACTAAGGACTTGTCAGCATTCTGAAATCCTGGTGGCTGAACCATGTCTTCAAGAGCACCATTGAGGAAGGCATTATTAACATCTAGCTGATGAATATGCCACTTCTTAGTCACAGCCAAGGAAAGAATCAACCTTATGGTGATAGGTTTCACCACAGGAGAGAAGGTTTCTGAGTAATCAAAACCTTGTACTTGATGATAACCCTTTGCTACTAATCTAGCCTTGTATCTGTTAATAGAACCATCAGCATTTTCTTTAATCCGAAACACCCACATGCAGCCTATTGGTTGTCTATGAGAAGGAAGAGGAACCAAGGTCCAAGTATTATTAGCTTGCAATGCATCATACTCAGCTTGCATAACTACAAGCCATTTAGGATCCTTCAAGGCCTGCTTTGTAGTGGTAGGCTCAACTTGAGTGAGCAAGAGAGTAGGAAATTGTCTTGGCATGACAATACCAGACTTGGATCTGGTCTGATCCAAGCCATGACTTCCGCTTCCTAAAAAAAAAAAAAACGAAAAAAAAAATTCCGAAAAAATTAAAAAAAAAAAAGCAAAAATGGCAGTCCCATTTGCGCAAGCCAAAGGCCTCAGACTCAGACGAAGGAGCACAAGTCCAAGGAACTCCGATGTTCCCGCTAGAGTACTAGCCCAGACAAAGAAAGTCGAAAGGCAGACTCAGACGAAGGAGCACAAGTCCGACGACCACTGATGTTCCCGCTGGAGTGCAAGGCACATGCAAAAAAAAAAAAAAAATGGAGTCCCAATTGAGGGGGAGTAATAGAGATAATAAAGTGGTGACTCAAAGAAGTCCCACATTGCCTAGATTAGCAAGTGCACAAGTGCATATATAATAAAGAACACACACACCCATTGCCTTAAGCCTAAGGTTTTGTGGTGTTGTGTGGTTCTAACTTATGATTTCTAACATATTAGAGTATAAGGCAGTTAAACTCAATGTTTGTTATGAGTTTGTTATAGTCAGTTGCGGTTAGTTGTTGACCCTGGATAGCCAGCTGTCAACTCTAGTTAGTTCAGTTAGAACTATGGTTAGTCTAGATAGCTTGTTTAGCAAGCTACTCTCTCAAGTATAAATACTGAGAATCACTCTTGTAATCACACCTTTGATTCAATGATAATTTCTATTCAGTTTTTCAGTTTCTAGTTAGGTTCTCAACATGGTATCAGAGCTGGTATGATCCAAGCCATGACTTCCGCTTCTCAAAAAAAAAAAAGAAGTAGGAAAAAAAAAAATCCGAAAAAAAAACAAAATTCAAAAATGGCAGTCCCATTTGCGCAAGCCAAAGCCTCAGACTCAGACAAAGGAGCACAAGTCCAAGGAACTCCGATGTTCCCGCTAGAGTACTAGCCCAGATAAAGAAAATCGAAAGGCAGACTCAGACGAATGAGCACAAGTCTGACGATCACTGATGTTCCCGCTGGAGTGCAAGGCACAGGCAAAAAAAAAAAAATGGAGTCCCAAATGAGGGGGAGTAATAGAGATAATAAAGTGGTTACTCAAAGAAGTCCCACATTGCATAGATTAGCAAGTGCACAAGTGCATATATAATAAAGAACACACACACCCATTGCCTTAAGCCTAAGGTTTTGTGGTGTTGTGTGGTTCTAACTTAGGATTTTTAACACTACCACCTAGTAATATGTTTTACGTAACTGATCTTTTTGTGTTTTGGAAATTGATAATATTAGACAAATGATTATAAAATGTGTTCACCATTTCAGATAACACCGTTTTAGAGACATATTTTGACCCATATCTGAAATTTATTGACCTTGCACCTTTTTAAAATTGTTCTTGTTTACAGACTTGCACTGCATAGGATTTAGTATCCTTTACGGTTTTACCATTAATGGATAGCTTGAAACAGTCCATTCGTGCTGTTCTTGGTCACTTATGTTTATAGTTGACTGACTTGATTCATATTAAACATCTGCATTCACTATTTTTTTATATATAACTATACATTCTAATGTTACATATTAAATAGTTTAAGTTGTTTGCAAAACAAGGAAATTCAGAAACTGTGGGTAACTATATGAGTCAGTATATATAAGATGGCTTTGTCTGCCGTAAATCAGGAAAATAACTGGTGCACTGGTGGACCAGAAATATTAACCATTGGATTTGTTGCAAGTTTTTTTAGAGGGATGAGATTTATTGTAGCCACTTGTTACTAGCGGTAAAGGCTAATTTTTCTTTTTTGAACATGGGTCCTTGATTCAGTTAGCGACTCTTAGCCTTCTGTTTCTCTACGGCAATCGCGGCACCATTTTTTCTTTCGAGGAACCAAAGCTCTAAAGTTGGCCACTCATATCTTAGTAACAATTATCCTCTTCCTTTTTAATCAATCTTAGGCTGCAATTCTTGTATGAATCATGAATAAAGCATGAGTTGAAGTTTCAAGAAAAGAAAAACTTCACAAATAGCATCAATCTTAGGCACCCACGTTCTACAAGCAGATTGTAACCCACGCTCTACAAGCAGATTGTTGATGATAGTTGTTAGATATCTTGTAAATAAGTCGGATATCTTTTATTTATGGTTATTAGGTAAGCTAATCATGTAATTAGGGAAGTGATCATTTATTGTATCTTTATGGTGCCTATTATAAATAATGATCCCCATTATGTAGTTTAGACACACAGATTAAGTCTAATATTGCCTCTCAGCTTCTCCTAATTTTACATGGTATTAGAGCCTGACGAGAGGCAATTCTAATCCGTCGTCATTCTCAATGGACTCAATGCCCACCGGTGTGAGAAACTGTGTCTCATTCTGGTTTTCGTTTCTTACCTCTATCGTGTTTCATTCCGACAGTTTCCGTTTCTTCCACCTGCCGTTGTCGTGTTTCATTCCGACAGCTTTTCCGACCTTATCACCTGTTGTGTTTCATTCCGACTGTTTCTGACCTTACCGCGTGCCGTGTTTCACTCCGATGACGTTTCCTGCTTCTACCTTTGTCGTGCATCATTCCGACAGCCTTCTCCAGCCACTTCCAACACTGCTCAGTCATGCCGACCACCACCATTAGGACCGCCTGGAGTAGACCGGCCGATCCTTGGTAGTTTCAGCTCAAACAGAGGTTCAACATGCCTCCAATGCAGTTGTGTGAACTTACCCGTCCCCCTTCTCAACTTTGTGTGGCAGTGCGTCCTTTGGTGGCTTCGGCCGCCGTTTGGTTCGCCACACTCGCCCTTCCTAAGATTGACAAGCCTCATATATATATTAAATCAATAACAAATATTACTTGAAATTCATAACATATTCTTACTTTCATAGTAGCAAACAAGCAATAAAAGTCATAGACCTTGAGAGAGCAGAGTACTCTACAGAGTACTTTCTTTTAGGAAAGGGATTCAATCCCATAATTACGAGATGGAATAATTGGACTTTTTTTGTAGGAATTGACTGGATATCGGGATGAGATGTTGTTTATGAAAAAAAAAATTAAGAGCTAATACTTGTCTGATGAAATTATCACAAAATCCTTTCATGATGACGGATGTGCTGGCATCTTGGTGTTCTTCCCTGAAGTTGTAAGGCTTGGTGAATGTGTGCGAGAGATGCTTTGTTGCTGTGTTGTGCAGAGGTGTGTTTGCAATGTTATGATGATAGCTGTTGTGGGTGATTGTGAAGATGATGGTGTATTTATAAGTGGCGACTTAAGTGGGCTTTTGATATTGCTTGGCCTCTCCTGCTCGATACGGAGATGGACACTTCACAGGGTTACAAGGTGGAGAGTGTTAACTTGATGGTTGTTGTAGCCTGGGTTTAGTTGGGATTTTTAAGGAATGCTGCGCTGTGCAGCATGAGTCTGGTTTCTGCTGTTGAGCACTGTGAATTTGGTGTGTTATGTCTGTAGTCTTTGCAGGGTTACAGTGTTGATTTGAGGGTTCTCTGGTCTTGGATAGTTTGCTTGTGGCTTGAACAGGTGGATTATGGCAGTGTGATATGTTCGGAGGTTAAGAAAGATGCTGAAAATGTTTTTTATCTTGTTAAGTTTGTGGTATGTTGAGGGGTTCAAGATCTGTGATGAAAATTTGTGTCTTGGTTTATGTGTTCTCATTTGTTCTCCTATATGTCGTCAAGGGTGCAATGTGCTTGCTGCAGGAGTGTTGCTAGCTATTCTTCCCTCTCTTTTATCTGCTGCCAAGGGTGCCATGGGAGGTGTGTCTGGCTATAGCCAGCCAGAGCCGTCCCATTTTCTCTTCTTTTTCTTCTTGCTTGAACTTGGGTCTAAAGGGCTTTGCTCTTCTCTATGATGTGTTATGGATTACTGAGTTTCTCTTCTCTTCTTAGTGATAGCTCTATATTAAAAAGGCTTTAATTTCTTCTCTTCTTTCTCGTATTGATATTTCATGTTATTTGCAATGTGGTGGCAATTGGCAAATTTATGGTGTGCTTTTTCTTTGTGCATGGTGCAGCATCAGTGCCATCTGTTTGTTGTCTATTCATTAATATTTCCCAATATGAACCTTCTGCAGAGACCGGCAGATATAGTTAGAAGGAAAATACCATTTGCTGCTTGGTTCCCATACACAACAATTGAGCGGCTTCTTTACCAACTTGAGGAATTAATCAGAACGGATAACATGGTTGATCAGTGGGACAAGCTCAGAAACATGTTGCATGATTCTTTGCGGAATCATCTGAAGACGGTAGGATCAATATCTTCTTGATTTATTTATTTTTCCTTCTAAGTGGCTGGGGGTGTTCCAATTAGTGTATCTGTCTCTCTGCTTTTCAGTTGAAGGTGGACTCAGATGATGCTATTTCTGTATTTTCTTGATGGTTACTTAACTGTTGAAAGATAGTAGAGGGAGACATGTCTGTTCACAGTGCTCTTGATCTCTTGCTGTGTGTAAAACAGGTTTGTCATTTGTTTATACCGCAGTGGTTCGTTCACTTTTTGTTCCTCAAGTTATGGTGTATGTATTGTTTATCTGTTTGATAATTTCTCTGTTGAACATTGTATGATCCTTTGAAAAGGCCTTGGCATGGAATGTCAACATTTTGGGATGGCACTAATTCTCTTGCCACAGGAACAACAAAAATTATCAATGATGACCTCTTCACATGAATTGAAGATGTAGCACTAAGAATCAGCGTCCATGAATACCAGTATAAAATTTGTACATGCTTTTTATTTTAACCATAAAGATATATTTATATTGGACAAGATTGACCCGTTGTTTGTGCGTACGTGCTGTGGCTACATTGGCAATATTTCAGGGAAATTCACTATAGAATTAGTGCATGATTGCTCCCCCTACCCAAGTACACCACCTTAAATCCACTTAGAAAATTGCATGATCTAGTATGGTTTAATTTTTCGAGGATCTTGGAAAGAATTTTTTTAAGGAACATAGCTCCCAATATTTTGCCCCAACAAAAATAATATTACACAATTATATCTAGAAATGTAATATAAAATGCAAAAAAGTTAAGAGTAATGATTAACTGTTAGTTTTAGGATTATAAAGTTGACAAATTCCGTGCTACAAAAATGGTTCCACATGATCCGGTTAACTGGGGAGCAATGATAGTTCCTCAAGCCCTCCAGGAAATGGTGGCTCCCTCTAAAGAACAGCTTGTAACAAAATCACAAAAAATCAAGAACAAAAACATAAAATTCGGGTTAAGGTATGTTTCAAGCTCTAAATCCCTTAACTAAAACATAAAGGTGAGGTTCATGTATGTTTCAGGTTTGAAATTGTGGAACAAGGACAAGGACAGGTTCAAAATAGGTTTCGGGTTCTAAAACCCAAAAAAAAAACATAAAAGCCGGGTTAAAAATAGGTTCGGGGTTCTAAATCCCAGAACAAAAACCTAAAAGGAAGGTGCAAAACAGATTTCAGGTTTTATATCCTGGAACAAAAATATAAAGTCGGGTTCAAAACAGGTTTCGAGTTCTATACATCGGAATAAAAACATAAAAGTCAGGTTGCAAGTCCCCGGACAAAAACAAAAGGTCACGTTCAAAACAAATTATGTGTATTATGAAACAAATACATAAAAGACTTTCGAGCTCTAAATCCTGAGAATAACAAAAAAAATTCAATGATATCTGACTCTAAATCTTGCTGGGATTTAGGTCTCGGAACACCCTAAACATAAATCCATTCAAATACATTTCAATGTTAAAACTCATAATGGAATTTATGTTCCCGGGATTAAAACCCGGAATGACGAAGCTTCGCTCTAATGGTGGAACTAGGGGTGGCAATATGGGTTGGCAGGACGCATTATTAAAAGTTGTAACTGTAACCTCAATGACAACTATCAAGTGTAAGTGTCAATAACCTTCATCAAATCATTGGTAAATGTCATTTTTTCTTTGATACACGCTCACTAGATGTGTTTACAATCATCAACAAGAGTCACTTCAGTCAATAATTGTCAACCAACAATTATAAACGATAATGTCGAGCGGTAATGAAAGTTTTAGACAAAACATAACCTACAAATAGGATCACAAATTATATAGGTGAATACATGGAAGGTCATTATTGACTAATTTTCAAAAAAGTCTTTTTAGTTTAGGTCTGTTGTAATATATGTGCGTCTTACAATAATCTACTTAAAGAATAAACATAGAAAGAAATTTTCAAAAAAGAAGTAAAAAATGGGTTGGCGGGCTGACCCAACCCAACCCGTCATAAACCTGCCAAAATGCTGGTTGGGTTGGGCTGACCCAATTTTAAAATTTGGGTTCAAAGTCTCAACCCAACCCGCTAAAAAATTTGGGCCAAACGGGCTAGCCCAGCAGGTCAAGCCCATTTTTCCATCCTAGGTGAAACCGTCGTCTGGTAAACACGAAGGAGAAATGGGGAAGAGGAAGAAACCACCAAATCAAAGCTTGATGAAGGTGAAGATGAAGCTTATCTCAAGATTGGAAGATGAAGCTTGATGTTTGAAGCGCGATGGAGGTGAAGATGAAGAGGTTAAGGGTTGAGAGATGTTCAAAGTTGAGAGTTGATAGTGTGAGTGAAAGTGAAAATGAGTGGGGCGGGGTGCGTGGGAGGGGATGGTATTTTAGAGTAACTGAAATTTGGGTAGGTTGTGAAATTGGGTAGGTAGATTGGAAAATTCAACTCCCTTATCCGTACTTGCGGCCAATCCATGTTTCGATTCCTAGTCTATGTCATGGGCTCAACATGCCATAATGTGTAGAAGTCTAGATCCACCTATAAAATCTGAAATTGATATGTGAACTTATTATCCGCTCAAGTCAATATCACAGCCTAAAGTATATCTTAACTTATGGTAGGTAGACATGTAAAAATGAGTCGAGTCGGATAGGTCAGCATAAACAATGGGGTCAAATGGTAGGTATCATGAACTAACTATCATAAAAGCTTAAATTATTGAGTAAATAACACATGAATGATTTTATAGATGGCTATTGCGTGAGGGGGTGTGTTAGAAAGAACGCAATAGCTATTTGGACTAAAAGGGTGGACGATGCACAGATCCACCTACCATATGCTAAAATCAAATTTTTTTTATTAGAATAACAAGCCCAAAAATGATTGAACTCCAGACCACTTACTCGTACCAACTATCCCAAAAACTTAAGTTATTGGGTAAAAGACACATGAATGATGCTATATTATATTTGTAAGACCTAGGATTTTATAATTAAATAATTAATTTCCAGCTCACGCATAGGACTCTGTGTAAGCGTGAGTGAAACTTGACTTGTGTTTGACGTTTTGACTATTGATATGAAGACGAAAGTTCGCAGTATGTTTAAGGATGACACTATAGTCATTTTGATTGATAGCACGAGCCATATTCGCACCCGACTAAGGTCGTGAGTGTCCGAAAAAGGCTATATCCGCTCCTAGAGCATTGTTTAAGAGAATTTTAGAATTAATGAGAGAATAAGAACCTGAGTATTTTTCCCATGACCAGCTTTCCGATACGAAACCCTGGACTGTACGCTTGTTAGGTTTCGCTTCCCAGAAGTCCGTCGAAGCCAGACTTTAACTTCTCGGGGACTTTAACTAAGACCCTGAATGAAGATTTTTTCTATTCGGAGCTTCTAACGAAGTTTCCATCCGCATAGCCTCATTTCTTTCGACGTTTGTGACCTTTTTCCTGAAGGAAGTTTCTTCATCCGACGTCGACTGCAAAAAGTAGTTTTTCGGCATAAATCGACTCACACTGTCTTTGAGACGTTTTCCTCAATTAAATGAACCTTGATTTGAGTTTCGACATTCTGTCGCCGAATACTCAATTTTTATCAGCAGACGAAAGTACCAAAACGACCGGAACCGCAAAATATCGATTTTTCGGATTTTCCCCTCTACTATAAAAAGGGAAAAATGAGAAAATATCTCATTTTCTCCCAAAGTGGCCGAGAGTTAAAGAGAGAAAGAGAGGGGTGCAGAGCTTTTTCCGATTCTTTCCCGATCGTCCTGATTTCAGAAGCTACGCGTAGGCACAGAGGTAAGGATGCTTAATCTTACTTCTATTTCTGCTTTCTGTCGGCTTATTCTAGCTATTTATGTGCTTAAAGTTTAGGGCTTTTTGTAAAAATGTCTGATTACCTCGATTTTTCTTTCCAACTATCTTCTACTGCAACCCAACATGCTATAATCACTGTTGGATCGTTCGGATTTTCACCGAGTCGACATAGATCTGAAAAACTGACTATAAACCCATTTTATGCTGAGGTTCCGCTTTTTGAGTCAAAAACTCTCGACTGAGCTTAGCGTCAGTAGGATTAGTCGTCATAATCGTCGTTGGTATCGACCCCATCTAATTTGTTTTTCGAAATTCTAATTTTGAGTTTCCGAGCTAAAAATATTGACCAAAATACCCCTGCGACAGTTTTCGACCCGATAATTTTTCTGAGAGTTTCCCTGGCCTAGATATCGCCTAAGAATACCTAGGAATTGATTTAGATCGAAGAAAAAGTTTGGAAACCCTATTTTTGAGAGTGGCCGAAACCTATTTGTTAGGGTACCGTGTCCAAAAATAATTCTTGGGTCTCTATGACCTGAGCCATTACGTAGCTCTTTCAATTGTCGAAATTTTGGCGTTGGTTTCGTGTCATTTCGAGTTCTATAGCTCGAGTTATGCTCGTTTTAGCGAACGAAGTCTCTGTTGTCAATTTGTGCTTAAATAGGAACTCTGAAGCTTTAAAAGCTTTCTTTACGATTTCGATTAGTGTTGTTTCTAGCGAGGCTTGTGTTGATGATTGTGTTTCCTTTTTCTAGGTTCACAACTTTCATGCCCAACTTCTACTCACGAAGGTAAGGGTAACTCAGTTTTAGCGTGTCTTTGAGTCTTGCCTGCTTTTATCGCACTGCATGCGTTTGAGAAGAAGATGTTTATGTTGATTGGCATTTGATTATGATTGTTGTGCTGAACAAGAAAATGTTTTCTGGAGGCTTCGGCCGAGTGAACTTATTGAGACGTGTGTCTCCGTTTTCTGAGAGGCTTCGGCCGTTTACTGGTTTCTGTCAATTGAATTGAGTTATGTTCGTTGATAATAGGAATAACATGTGGTTACTCTGAATTGATCATTTGCTGGGCATTGCTGTTGACTGACTTGGCATATAGGCTTTGGTCATTAAGTGGCGATGAGGTGGGTGTGGTCCCACGTGATTGTCTCGTCTTTCGAGGCGTTATAAAGTGGCAATGAGGTGGGTGTGGTCCCGCGGGATTGTCCCATCTTTCGAGATGTTCTAAATGGCGATGAGGTGGGTGTGGTCCCACGCGATTGTCCCGTCCGTAGTGACGCTAAGTGGCGATGAGGTGGGTGTGGTCCCGCGTGATTGTCCCGTCTTGAGAGACGATATTGATCGATCCATTTTGGTAGCAGCATATAGTTGCATTATAGGGAACTAACACCTGACCCTATGTTGTTGGATTTTAGTTATTGGTTTATTGATATCTGACTTGATGTTATATTGTTGAGGTTATTATTATCTGAGTTAATCTATGTTAAGTTGTTGATATCTGGATTAAATTAAGTTGCTAATTTATTTACCATGCTAGGTAATTAAATTTGAATAGCATGATTTTCTCTTTTATATGTGGTAGTTGCATGGAGTTAACCCTTTTCTATTTGCTACTTGTTATTTGGGCGCTTAACGCTATTAGGCGATGAAGAGCCTTCTGGCGATGCTTAGCCATGCTGAGATGGAGGAGGGATAGTAACCGGCGGAGCAAGGATGGAAGAAGCTGTATAGTTTTCTCTTAGTAGTTTATGCTTTGAGTCTTCTTTGTTATCTGAAAACTCTGTTACTAAAACCCTGTTTTCGCCACTGTTTAAGTGTGCGCACTTATTTTGGAAACTTACTTATACTATTGTAAGACACTATTATCATATGTCGGGAACGGGTTGTTTAATTAAGACTATGTTATGTATTAAACTTTGTTTAGTTGTTTTGAAAAGGAAAAAAATTATCGTGTTTTCTTAGGATTACGAAATAGTCCTTAGACTTTGTTAGGTTACTAATGTGACTCCTCAGTTGAGAAATTGGGGCGTTACAATTGTGGTATCAGAGCTTTGGTTGAGAAACCATAGATTTTGGGTAGAGTGTCTGCTTAAGATGTTTGAACTCTGAGACCGATTGATGGGGTGTCAATCGGAGGAAGAGTGTGCTTGATTACTGTTTATATAAATTATTCTCGAAGGTTGTTCGTAAGTGAATAACCTTATGCTAATTATCGTTAATTATACATTTGATTCTGGTGCTACGCATTCATTCATAGACTTAGCTTGTGCGACAAGGTTAAAGCTAGAAGTGTCAAAGTTACCGTTTGACTTGATAGTGTCTACCCCTGCATCTAAGAGTCTAGTAACTAACACTGCATGTTTGGAATGTTCTTGGATGTACCTAGATAAGAAGTTTGTAGCAAACTTAATCTGTTTACCTCTCAAGGGATTGGACGTGATCATAGGCATGGATTGGTTGTCCCACCATCATGTTCTTCTTGATTGCGCCAATAAGGTAGTTATCTTTCCCGATGCTGGACTCGCCGAGTTTCTGAACTCGTACTTTTCAAAGCTTTCTTTAAGGAAAGGAGCTTTGAGTTCCCTTTTGTCCGCAACTGTGATGGAAGCTAAGGAGAATGGAGTACAAGGAATAGTTGTTGTGCAAGAATTGGAGGATGTATTTCCCGAAGACGTACCTGGAATACCTCCAGTCAGAGATATGGAGTTCACAATTGATATGGTCCCAAGCACTGGACCTATATCAATCGCACCTTATCGTATGGCACCGGCAGAGTTGACTAAGCTGAAGAGTCAACTCGAAGATTTGACCAAGAAGGGGTTTATTCGACCTAGCGTTTCTCCGTGGGGAGCGCCAGTGCAGCTTGTGAAGAAGAAAGACGGAAGATCGCGACTTTGCGTAGATTATCGACAGTTGAACAAAGTCACCATAAAGAACCGTTATCCGTTGCCAAGGATTGACGATTTGATGGATCAATTGAAGGGTGCTGCTATTTTCTTGAAGATTGACCTGAGATCGGGATATCATCAGATTAGAGTCAAAGACGAGGATATCCAAAAGACCGCGTTTAGAACACGTTATGGGCACTACGAGTACTTGGTGATGTCGTTTGGAGTTACAAATGCACCAGCTGTATTCATGGACTACATGAATAGGATCTTTCATCCATTCTTGGATCGCTTCGTTGTGGTGTTCATCGACTACATCTTGATCTACTCGAGGAATCGTGAAGAACACGAGGAACATCTGCGTCAAGTGTTGCAAGTTCTTCGGGAGAAGGTATTGTATGCTAATGCGGCAAAGTGTGAGTTTTGGCTAGAGGAAGTAAAGTTTCTAGGACATGTCATCTCAAAGGAGGGCATTGCTGTGGATCCCATTAAAGTGGAAGCGGTACTTGCATGGGAGCGTCCTAAGACTGTGACAGATATAAGGAGTTTCATCGGTTTAGCGGGCTATTACCGACGATTCATTGAAGGCTTCGCTAAGATTGCAAGACCATTGACGAAACTCACTCGAAAGAATCAACCTTTTGCATGGACAGAGGATTGCGAGCAGAGTTTCCAAGATATGAAGGAGCGTTTGACGACCGCACCAGTTCTGACATTACCACAAGAAAAGGAACCCTACGAGGTTTACTGCGATGCTTCGTACCAAGGTTTGAGTTGTGTGTTGATGCAACACCAAAAGGTTGTGGCTTATTCTTCAAGGCAATTGAAGATACATGAACAGAACTATCCTACGCATGATTTGGAGTTAGCGGCTGTGGTATTTGCGCTTAAGATTTGGAGGCACTATCTCGATGGGAGCACTTTCCCTGTTTTTAGTGATCACAAGAGTCTGAAGTACCTGTTCGATCAGAAGGATCTGAATATGAGACAAAGGCGTTGGATGGAATTCATCAAGGACTATGATTTCACTTTGCTGTACCACCCAGGAAAAGCAAATGTTGTAGCAGACGCACTGAGTCGCCAGACAATTCATGTTTCATCACTGATGATTAAGGAATTGGAAATTATCGAGACTTTTCGCGACCTCAGTTTGGGTATGCAAGTGACACCTGGAAAATTGAGCTTTGGGATGGTGACGATCACTAGTGATTTTCTGAACGAGATCAAGGTGAAGCAACTGTTAGATGAGGAGTTGATCGAGAAACGGAACTTGATCATTTTGGGAAAAGCGCCGGATTTCGAGGTAATGTAACGCCCCGATTTTCGGGTGTCACTTTAGTAACCTATTAAAGTAAATATGAAATATTTTCCAAATGATTTACAAACACGAGTATATTTTTTCCTCTTTTCAAATGTATTTCCAAAACATGTCATGCATACTCCCAACTACAAAGGGATTTACATCAAGCCTTGAACAAGGCGAGTACCCGAAACCCCAAATATAAATTTCTAAAATCGTTATGCAAGCTTAAACCAATAATGGTTAGCTCTCTAACTCAAGGCTCTAACTCTACACCTGTCTCTATTCTTCAAGTCTTTCACAGTTCTCCAAGTTATCCTCTCCGACTCGTACGAAGGTAAAGCTCCATCGAAGATTCTCCATCGCCTAATAGCGTTAAGCGCCCAAACAACAAATAGCAAATAGAAAGGGTTAACTCCATGCAATTACCACGTATAAAAGATAAAAGCATGCTATCAAAGTATAAGTGCGTAACATGGCACATAAGCTATCAACTTAATTCAAGATAGATAACACCATATATCTACCAACATAAAATCAAATCATATATCAGCATATCAGCAAAATCAACGATATGGTTTTAACTCAGATATCAACAACTTAACAACATATATTTATTCAGATATCCACAACTTAACACCCTAGGTTTAAATCAGATAACAATAAAATCAACAATATAACATCAAATCAGATATCAACAACCTCAACAATATAATATCAATTCAGATATCGACAACCTCAACAATATAACATCAAATCAGATATCAACAACCTCAACAATACAACATCAAATCAGATATCAACAACCTCAACAATACAACATCAAATCAGATATCGACAACCTCAACAATATAACATCAAATCAGATACCAACAACCTCAGCAATATAGATTATCTCAACTATCAACCACTTAACATATCAGATGACAATAAAATAACAATATGAGTCAATCAATAACGTCTCGAAAGACGGGACAATGATAGGACCACACCTCCCCATCGCCACTTTCACATCGTCACACAGACGGGACAATCATAGGACCACACCTCTTGATCGCCACTTATAGCGTCTCACAAGACGGGACAATCATAGGACCACACCTCCTGATCGCCACTTAGCATCTCACAAGATGGGACAATGATAGGACCACACCTCCTCATCGCCACTTATAACGTCACACAAGACGGGACAATCATAGGACCACACCTCCTGATCGCCACTTAACATCTCACAAGACGGGACAATGATAGGACCACACCCCATAGAGTTAAGAGAAAAATGTAGAAATGATATATTAACCTATAAAAAAATTATGAGGAACTTAATGAAATTATAAAATATAAATTAGGATCACTTTGAGCAAAATAAAATGATCCATGGACAAGAAAATGTGTATGAATTAAGCTAAAAAATAATTGTTAGACAATTAGAACAAATATGACGTTGTCATATTATGCAATTAAGCTAAGTATCGATCCAAGAAATGACGATACTTGCATCGGGTTCATTTAAGTGAGAAAATGGCTTGAACGCAGTATGCTTCAAAATATACCGCAAAACTACTTTTTGCAATTGATGTCGGATGAAAACATTTCCTTCTGAAGAAAGGTTAGAAACATCGAAAGAAATCGGCTTACGCGTGTGGAATCTTGATTTGAAGCTCCGAATAGAAAAAGTCTTCATCGACAGTTTATTTTAAGGTTCTGGAGCTGTCAGGGATTCAGTTTCGGCAAACTTCCGAGAATCGAAATCGATTGTTCATACAGTCCAGGGTTTCGTGTCGAAACACTTGTCAAGGAAAGGAATAAGAGAAATTCTTATAATCCTCTGAATATTTTTGAATTCCGCTCCTACAGTGCTTTAAGAGCGGATTAGCCTTTTACTAACGCTTTCGCCATAAGGCGGAAGTGAATAAGACTCGTGTTATAACCTATAGCGACTATAGAACTATTTTTAGTCATTCCCTGAAGTTTCTTTCTCATTATACTAATCCGAACATCAAACATAAGTCGAGCTCCTCTCACGCTTAAACAGAATCTTATGCGTGAGGTGGAAATTAATTAATTTATTTTAATTCTAAAATTTTGGGTCTTACAATACTACCCCCTGTTCTAGCAATGAACATTGAAGAAAGGTATAGTACCTAGAGAGTGGAGAATTGAGCTAGAGAGAGAATGAGAATGAGAGAGAGAATGCTGAATTTCATGTATGATTTCATCAAATGAGCCAAAAATCCCCCACAATTGGTAACTCCACCCTATTTATTGAGTTTGGGCACTATCTCTTGGGCCAATTGGGCCTCCGAAGCCAAGGCCCATCTTAAGGTTAGGGCCCTGCCCCGGGGTGGGCTACATGCTAGGCGTTGCCCCTCTAGGGGCTCGCCCAGTCCACTAGTCCACAAGACACCGAGCTTGAAGTATGAGAGCTAAGTGTGTCTTTTAAATGCCTTTACATATGTCCTATAATACACTGGGATTTGAGCTGCCAACATGGCTTAAGAAAAGAAAAGCAAACTACGTCGCCAACATGGCGTGAGCAAAAGGAAACTAGCATCTTTAGTCATCCAGTCCACTGACTTGGCGAACAACCTGAGCTGACAAGTCCACAAGTCCACAAGCGGCGAGCGACCTGAGCCGACAAGTCCACAAGTCCACAAGCGGCGAGAGCGATCGCTCCGTACTGGCGGTCAGCTGGAACAGGTGCATGATCGTCTACCGGCGGGAAAGGTGGCAGGCATTGGTCACGTGCCGATCACCCAAACGTTGATTGGCAGTATTCCCGGCGAGCGACTAAACTTTGTTGCTGGTATCACCTATCGGGCGATGATGTTTGGCTATTATAGTGGCGAGGCCTTTCGCGCTTTCCCCTATTTCAAAAACCCTTCGAATCCTCAACTGCCCCACGTGATGCGTCAATTACATCAATTTCCCTCTTTCTCCGGAAACGTCACTTCACTTTTCATAACCGTCCCATCGTGCGCAATAACTCCCCATTATACGCAACCCACTTCCCCAAAAACCATCATGACTTCCAACCTTCCACACGCGTCCAACACGCGTCACCCTTCCAGACTCCCCCCTTTCCCTATAAAAACCCTTCTTCCCTACAATCATCCCTTTCCGAAACCCCTCTTTACCTCCCTAATCGCTTACCAGACTCCTTCTGCCAACTTCCGTTCCGGAGCCATCGCTTATCACCCCTTCCGCTACCCACTCTTCACATCTTACTCCGGTGAGTCCTACTGCCCTTATCTTTGCATCATATACATACTCATCTTCTCCTGTCTTTCACTTCGCTGGTTTCTAAAATGGCTTCAAACCCAACCTCCCCTAATCACTCCACTATAAGATCAAGATTTGGTCATGTGGTACAACTCTATGTTTTGATGATAACAAGTATTTATTTGTGGATGAACAACTATGATACTCTAATGTTTGTCTTGAGTGTTTTGACAAACAGGTTCTGATTCTGACACCAGAAGATATATTCGATCAGAGGATCTGAGGATCAGAGGATCTGAGGATCAGAGGATCTGAAGATCAGAAGATCAGAAGATCAGAAGATCTGAGGATCAGAAGATCTGAAGACCAGAAGCTCTGAGGGACCAGAGGCTCTGAAGGTCCTGAAGCTCTGAAGGTCCAGAAGCAGAAGTTACGAAGGTCAGAGGATCCAAGCTTCCCTCTGACTCTGATCACCAAGCTTCACAAGTTCCAACACGAAGCATTCCTCTGATCAGAAGTCATTGGTTAAAGGCAAATGTCTCTATCAAGAAGTACAAGAGCAGTGTACTATTCTGAAAAGCCTACCTACCAAGGTTCAGCCACAGCAGGTTCTGGAAGTTCCAGAAATGCCCTCCAACGGTCATATTCTCTCAACAGAAATATCCTTTGCACCTTGGACTATAAAAGGCTGAAGAAAAGAAGAAAGCTAGGAGAGAAAAACCAAGAGCTGCAATACAAGAAAAGATTCAAGCTTCTACTTTCTTCATCTGTTCTCATTTAGTTTACACTCAGCTTATTTAGAAGCAAACCTCTGTAAACACCAACCTCAAACAGTTGTTTGATTTTCCTTAAGGGACCGGGTAGGTCAGTATCCTTAAGAAGACTAAGAGAGTGAATCTTAGTGGTGATTCCTTTAGGAGATCAAGGTTGATCGGATCCTAGAGAAGACTAAGAGAGTGAATCTTAGTGATAGCTAAGTCAGTGTATTGTTAGTCACTTGTAGGTTTCAAGTGCAGTTGTAACAATTATCTGATTAGTGGATTGCCTTCATTCTAAGAAGGAAAAAATCACCTTAACGGGTGGACTGGATTAGCTTGAGGGATTTATCAAGTGAACCAGGATAAAATACTTGTGTGCTTCTCTCTTCTCTCTATCTTTATCCGCTGCACCATCTATCTTAGAGAAACCGAAAAGATTTACTTTAAATCTTAAGGGGAAAGTTTTTATATTGAAAACGCTATTCAACCCCCCCTTTTAGTCGTTTTTCACACCTTCAATTGGTATCAGAGCGCAAGTTCTGATTACCACACCTAACAGTGTTCAGTGATCCGGGCCGGTGTGAAAAACAATGGCTGCCACCACCAGTGAAACTCAAAGAGATGGTTACAATGCAAAGCCTCCTATGTTCGACGGTCAAAGGTTCGAATATTGGAAAGATAGACTGGAAAGTTTCTTTCTGGGTTTCGATGCAGATCTCTGGGATATTATTGTGGATGGCTACGAGCGTCCAGTTGATGCAGATGGCAAGAAGATCCCAAGGTCAGAGATGACTGCAGATCAAAAGAAGCTGTACTCACAACATCACAAAGCAAGAGCAATTCTTCTAAGTGCTATTTCCTATGAAGAGTACCAGAAGATTACAGATCGTGAGTTTGCAAAAGGCATTTTCGAATCTCTGAAGATGTCTCATGAAGGAAACAAGAAAGTCAAAGAATCAAAGGCATTGTCTTTGATCCAAAAGTATGAATCCTTCATCATGGAGCCAAATGAGTCCATTGAAGAAATGTTCTCCAGATTTCAGTTGCTTGTAGCTGGCATACGACCTCTCAACAAGAGCTACACAACAAAAGATCATGTCATAAGGGTCATCAGGTGTCTTCCTGAAAGTTGGATGCCTTTGGTGACTTCAATAGAGCTCACGAGAGACGTTGAGAATATGAGTTTAGAAGACCTCATCAGCATTTTGAAATGCCATGAGCTGAAGCGCTCAGAGATGCAAGATCTGAGGAAAAAGTCCATAGCCTTGAAATCCAAATCTGAAAAGGCTAAGGTTGAGAAGTCAAAGGCTCTTCAAGCTGAAGAAGAGGAATCTGAAGAAGCATCAGAAGATTCTGATGAAGATGAGCTGACTCTGATCTCCAAGAGACTCAACCGCATCTGGAAGCACAGGCAGAGCAAGTTCAAAGGCTCTGGAAAGGCAAAAGGAAAGTATGAGTCCTCAGGCCAGAAGAAGTCTTCAATCAAGGAAGTCACATGTTTTGAGTGCAAAGAATCTGGGCACTACAAAAGTGATTGTCCAAAGTTGAAGAAAGACAAGAAGCCAAAGAAGCACTTCAAGACGAAGAAGAGTCTGATGGTGACATTTGATGAATCAGAGTCAGAGGATGTTGACTCTGATGGTGAAGTCCAAGGACTCATGGCAATTGTCAAAGACAAGGAAGCAGAGTCAAAGGAAGCTGTTGACTCTGACTCAGAATCAGAAGGAGATCCTAATTCAGACGATGAAAACGAGGTATTCGCTTCTTTCTCTACCTCTGAACTGAAACATGCATTGTCTGATATCATGGATAAGTATAACTCCTTATTGTCTAAGCATAAGAAGCTGAAAAAGAACTTATCTGCTGTTTCCAAAACTCCTTCCGAACATGAGAAAATTATTTCTGATTTGAAAAATGATAATCATGCTTTGATCAATTCTAACTCTGTGCTTAAGAACCAGATTGCTAAGTTAGAAGAAATTGTTGCCTGTGATGCCTCTGATTGTAGAAATGAATCTAAGTATGAAAAGTCTTTTCCAAGATTCCTAGCTAAAAGCGTGGATAGAAGCTTAATGGCTTCAATGATCTATGGCGTAAGCAGAAATGGAATATATGACATTGGTCATTCTAAACCTTCTGAAGTTGCTCCATCTTCTCTTAAGAAAGGAACTTTCTCAATGTCAAAATATCATGCTCAAATTCCTTTATATTATCCTGCTGGAAGACCCAAAGTTGTCAGAACTTCTGGGCTAACTAACAAGAAAGGACCCAGAAAGTGGGTACCTAGGGATAAGATTATATATGTTGCAGATATCTTCAATAGGTCCATCGAAACTCCAACCATGGAACCTGGACAGTGGATGCAAGCAACACATGACGGGAGAAAGACATATGTCCCAAGATCCAAAACTTGAACCTGAAGGTGAAGTTGTTCTTGGAGGCATCAGTAGAGTAAGATTTGGTCAAGGAATCATTGGTTTTTGATATGAACCCCTCTGTTGATATTCTGAACGCTATTCATGTTAGAATTAATGATAAGCTTGACTCTGACAAGTCAAAGCTAGCTGAAAAAGCTTGCAGAGATGAGCATGACCGTTTCAGAAAGAAACAAAGACTCAGAACTTGACGAACCAGAAGCAACAACATCAGAAGATGCTACTACAACTTCTGACTTGCGTCATCAGAAGAAGAGTAGGTTCCTAGCTTCTCATTCTGAAGCATTTGAAGATGAAATTTTGTCCAGAACGGAGATGTCACCAGAACCACACTTCTGCTCTCATCAGAAGATACACTAATCAGCAGCCAAGTATCCCTTGGTATTACTTCTGAGGGGGAGTATTTCGTCTTATGCTCTTACTATTTTTTTTCCCACCTTCATTCTTTTTGCTTATGACAAAAAGGGGGAGAACTTATAGTATCTTGACAACTCCTATATTATTTAGCTCAGAATCTAGATATTACTAACGTTGATATTAAGTATTAGATTCAGGGGGAGCTTAGCTCAGAATCAAGCACGAGTCTTGGATTCAGAAGGAGCAAGATAAACTATACACATCAGGATAAGTTTTAACTCTGATACCTTATACTCTGAGTGTATTCAGTTTATTTGTTTAGAGTTGTTCATCAAAATACATGGTTTTGTCATCATCAAAAAGGGGGAGATTGTAAGATCAAGATTTGGTCATGTGGTACAACTCTATGTTTTGATGATAACAAGTATTTATTTGTGGATGAACAACTATGATACTCTAATGTTTGTCTTGAGTGTTTTGACAAATAGGTTCTGATTCTGACACCAGAAGATATATTCGATCAGAAGATCTGAAGATCAGAGGTTCTGAAGATCAGAAGATCAGAGGATCTGAGGATCAGAGGATCTGAGGATCAGAGGATCTGAAGATCAGAGGATCTGAGGATCAGAGGATCTGAAGATCTGAGGATCTGAAGATCAGAAGATCAGAAGATCAGAAGATCTGAGGATCAGAAGATCTGAAGACCAGAATCTCTGAGGGACCAGAGGCTCTGAAGGTCCAGAAGCTCTGAAGGTCCAGAAGCAGAAGTTACGAAGGTCAGAGGATCCAAGCTTCCCTCTGACTCTGATCACCAAGCTTCACAAGTTCCAACACGAAGCATTCCTCTGATCAGAAGTCATTGGTTAAAGGCAAATGTCTCTATCAAGAAGTACAAGAGCAGTGTACTATTCTGAAAAGCCTACCTACCAAGGTTCAGCCACAGCAGGTTCTGGAAGTTCCAGAAATGCCCTCCAACGGTCATATTCTCTCAACAGAAATATCCTTTGCACCTTGGACTATAAAAGGCTGAAGAAAAGAAGAAAGCTAGGAGAGAAAAACCAAGAGCTGCAATACAAGAAAAGATTCAAGCTTCTACTTTCTTCATCTGTTCTTATTTAGTTTACACTCAGCTTATTTAGAAGCAAACCTCTGTAAACACCAACCTCAAACAGTTGTTTGATTTTCCTTAAGGGACCGGGTAGGTCAGTATCCTTAAGAAGACTAAGAGAGTGAATCTTAGTGGTGATTCCTTTAGGAGATCAAGGTTGATCGGATCCTAGAGAAGACTAAGAGAGTGAATCTTAGTGATAGCTAAGTCAGTGTATTGTTAGTCACTTGTAGGTTTCAAGTGCAGTTGTAACAATTATCTGATTAGTGGATTGCCTTCATTCTAAGAAGGAAGAAATCACCTTAACGGGTGGACTGGATTAGCTTGAGGGATTTATCAAGTGAACCAGGATAAAATACTTGTGTGCTTCTCTCTTCTCTCTATCTTTATCCGCTGCACCATCTATCTTAGAGAAACCGAAAAGATTTACTTTAAATCTTAAGGGGAAAGTTTTTATATTGAAAACGCTATTCAACCCCCCCTTTTAGTCGTTTTTCACACCTTCATCCACTTCCTCCTCCAAAAGCGACCCTGATTCCACCGCAGCCGGCGGCCTCCGTTTAGAGGTCCCGGAGATCCCTGCTTACCGGCTAAAAACCTTCGCCACTCTGCCCCTTCCAGTCCAAGTAGCCCCCAAACACGAGGCCATAGACCAACCTTCCATCTTCCAAGATAGCAAACTCATTGTGGAATTCGTGGGTTCCTTGGGTGGCTTGTCCGATGATGACGAGTTTAACGCCAGACTCAGGATCTGGATTTGCCTTCCTGAGGACCACCCCTGGGCTCACAAGCTAGACGGCGACGTAAAGAGATCTCACTTTTTCTTTGCGTACGAATACATGTTTAACGAGCTTGGAATCAGGCTCCCTTTTTCGCCTTTTGTCCAAACCGTCCTCCGCGACATCAATGCGGCGCCCTGCCAACTTCACCCCAACGCTTGGGCCTTCATTCGATACTTTGAAATCTTATGCGTCGCGGTTGGCATCGCCCCATCCCCCACCAGTTTCTTCTACCTCTACGATGTTGACCCCAAATCCATCAAAAACAAAGGATGGATTTCCTTAAAGGCCCGGGCTGGCCGGAAGTGCCTGAATCCCCACAAAAGTAACGCGAAGACCTCATTCGCACGGAAGTACTTTCGCGTGGCGGTTCACCCCGCCTATCCGGAGGCCTTCACCCTTAGGGACGGGACCGCCCTTTTCCCTCTTTACTGGACGGAAAAGCCCAATGGGATTACTGATCCTTCCGAGGAATCCTTGCCCGCCAACGACAAAGCTTTTCTGAATCTCCTTGCCCCACTCCCCATCCTTGACTGCTCAACAGTCCTTGAGGGCGCTGGCTCCTCAAGGACTCCCAAATACTTAGGTCGTCCATGGCTTACTTCTATTATCGACATTTTCTTTCTCGCCTCTTATGTTGTTACTGATGTTTTTTCATTGTTGCAGAAGATATGAACTTCACAAACGCCGAACTCCTGAAAGCCCGCGAGAGGAGAATGGCTCGCTTTTCCCCAAAGTTCAACGCTGAGGGCGACGTGAAAAAGCGGGGCGGCGCCGAGAACCAAGGTGAGAGTGCCAAAGCCCCTAAGAGGAGAAAATTGGTCAAAGCCTCCTCCGTCGCCGGCCCTGCCAACCCTGGCGCTCAGCCCACCACTGCCGCTGCGTCTAAAGGCAAAAGTGTTGTTAAAGCCTCCGCCGCCACAGCTACCGAGACAATCACTGTCCCGACCCCCAAATCTACTACCGCGGACGTGGCCTCCACAGCCGTTGCCAAGTCCACTACTATTGGCGCTACAGCTGCCTCCACCGGCGCTACAACTACCTCTGCCGGTGCTACAACTACCCCTGCTGATCAGTCGCCAACTGCTGACACAACCGCCAACATCTCCCAACCCTCAGCCGTTGAGAAATCTGCCACCGCTAATGCCACAACAGCCGCGGCGTCGCCTGATGCTCCTGCCGAGGAGAAAATGAAAGAAAAAAAAACCCCCCAGTCCCCCCCTCGCCAGGACGCACCCCCTAGCCCACCCCCAACAGATGATGGGTGCCCCGCGTCTTCTCCACCTCGCCGCGAAGAGGGATCTTCTGATGTCGCCGCTACCCAGATCGAGCGAGCTCCTGGTAAAGAGAGCGGTTCCTCCACCTACTTCAACATGCTTCCCAACGCCATTGAACCTTCCGAATTCTTGCTTACCGGCCTCAACCGCGAAGTCATAGAGAAAGAAGTCTTGAGTCGGGGCATTAATGAAACCAAGGAGGAAACTCTTGCTTGTCTCCTGCGCGCTGCGTGCATCTTTGCCCATGCGTTTGAGAAGTTCAACGCCGCCACCGCCGAAGCCGAGCGGTTGAAGGCCGAGAGCGCTCAACATCAAGAAGCCGCCGCTGCTTGGGAAAAGCGCTTCGACAAACTGGCGACGCAGGCAGGAAAAGACAAAGTTCTAACCGACAAGTTGATTGGCTCGGCGGGAATTAAAATCGGCGAACTGGAGGATCAGCTGGCGTTGATGAAGGAAGAAGCGGATGACCTTGATGCAAGTCTTCAAGCTTGCAAAAAGGAAAAAGAGCAAACTGAGAAGGACCTGATCGCCAGCGGCGAAGCGCTGGTTGCTAAGGAGTCGGAGCTCGCAACATTGCGCGCTGAGCTGGAGTTAGTGAAGAAGGCGCTGGCGGAACAAGAGAAAAAGTCTGCCGAGTCCTTGGCCCTGGCGAGGTCTGACATGGAGGCGGTGATGCAGGCCACATCCGAGGAAATCAAGAAAACGACCGGCGCTCACGCCGAGGCCCTCGCCACGAAAGATGTCGAGATTGCTTCCCAACTGGCAAAAATCAAAGTGCTCGAGGACGAGCTGGCGATGGAGAAAGCCAAAGCCACTGAGGCGAGGGAACAAGCTGCTGACATTGCCCTTGACAACCGCGAGCGCGGTTTCTACCTCGCCAAAGATCAGGCCCAACATTTGTACCCGAACTTTGACTTTAGCGCCATGGGAGTAATGAAAGAGATAACCGCTGAAGGACTGGTTGGTCCTGACGATCCTCCCCTGATTGACCAACACCTCTGGACAGCGACTGAAGAAGAAGAGGAAGAGGAAGAAGAAGAAAACAATGAATAATGTAATTTTTAAGTCATTTAGCTTTTACTGTCCCTTTGTAGTGTACTTTTCCGCCATTCATCTATGTTTAAGCAACCCTTCGCCATAGCTTTTCATATCGCCATTGGATATTTTGTAAATCATGTTGGAATACTTTCGCTGTACATTTTTTGGTCGCCGCCTTCTTATTGCTTAAAAAATTTAAGAATGAATTCCATGAATGAATTTCATAGCTTAACACCCCACCACGCCGGAGTAATAAAATACTCAACATCCTGAATGTCCAAGCACTCGCCTTCCACCTTATTCATTCGCCGACCTTATATCTTGCGCTATTTTTTCACGCGTGATATGATTGAATTACGCCTAACGACTTCGTGCATTAATTTTAACTAGGACTTGTTGCTTGGTATTCCACCACCAAGACTTTAGACGTTTCCCCCAAAGGAAGAAACGGCCTCCATTCTCGAGGGCTTCGCCCGGGGCTTTGCCCGCTCGGGGCTTACAATGCTTGGATCCCAATGGCCATTTGGGAGTCCCAAGACTTTTGCCTAGTTAACGGTGCTCGTCGTATTCTGGCGAGACTTATCCAGCACATCGTTTACGGGACCGGCGATCACGTCAGACTTTCCAGGGGGTGATTCCCAGGCGTCAAAGGCCATTTGTGGAATCGCCGCCACCTTCAGGGTTCCAGCAGGCCCCTTTGGGGATCAAGCCTGTCCCACTTAGTGATCGCCGTAATTCTTTATGTCGATCGGCAATTCCGATCGTCAGGGAATCCCTGGAATTTTTGGACACGAATTTCGTGAATTTTCGTTTTATTTTATTGATGGAGCGCCTCATTAAAAAACTCCTTTCGGAGAAAAAGAGCACGCTTTGTTATTGCAATACATTGGAGAATTTGAAAACACTTTTCAGAAAATTTCAAAGATATCTGGCTCCGGCGACTCCGCCTTGTTCGCTTTCTCGCCTGCGATCAACTATAATAGTAACGCAAGCTCAAACCATTGAACGACCGAGGTAGCCGCCTTCCATCAAGCTCTTCTAAGTGATAGGCCCCATTACCAAGAACTTTAATAATGCGGTAGGGCCCTTCCCAGTTAGGCGTGAGCTTGTTTCCCGGGGCTCCCGATCGCCACTTGAGGACCAGGTCGTCGACCTGCATATCTCAGACGCGAACCCTGATGTTGAACTTTGCCGCCACGCGCTGCTTCATCGCTGTTTCCCGAATGTGCGCCTCGTCACGCGTTTCCGACAAAAGGTCCAACTCCGCCGCCATATTGGCTTGATTCTCCCCTTCAAAATCTGGCTGGGTTCGCCATGTGAAGTTGTCAATCTCCACTGGCAACATAGCATCAACCCCATAGGTCATTCTAAAGGGGGTTTCCCTTGTAGTGGATTGCACAGTGGTGTTGTATGACCATAGCACCACCGGGAGTTCCTCCAGCCAGGCTCCCTTAGCCTCCTTGAGCCGTCGCCTTAATCCACGCAGGATTACCCTGTTTGCAGATTCCACCTGCCCGTTTGCTTGCGGATGCTCCACAGAGGCAAACCTCATCTGTATGCCCATTTCCCTGCAAAATTCTCTAGTTTGGTTGCTTGAAAACTGGGTCCCGTTGTCGGATACGATCGCCCTTGGGATCCCGAACCTGCAAACAATTCGCTTCCAGTAGAAGTTGACTATCTTCGCAGAGGTTATTTTGGCCAGGGGCTCGGCCTCAATCCATTTAGTGAAATAATCCACCGCTACCAATATAAACTTCATTTGCGACCTGGCGATCGGAAAAGGCCCTACCAGATCCACCCCCCACATGGCGAAGGGCCATGGGGCGCTCATCGTTACCAGCTCCTTTGGCGGTGCCTTAGATAAATCAGCAAACACTTGACATTTTTTGCATTTTTTTACAAAGTCCATGCAGTCTTTCCTGAGGGTGGGCCAGTAGAATCCCGCCCTCAACACCTTGCAAGCCAAAGATCTCCCCCCAAAGTGGCTTGCGCACACTCCCTCGTGCACTTCAGACATTATCGCCTCGTATTTTTCCGGCGGTACGCATTTTAACAATGGCGCCGAAAAACCACGGCGATACAAATGTCCGTCGATGAGAGTATAGTGGCTCGCCTCTCGCCGTTGTTCCTTCGTGCATTGCTCCACTTCCGCTGGGTCCCCCGCTAAGATGGACAATATAGGTCCCATCCACGTCGCTTCCCTGTCCACGCATGCCACGAGGTCGCCTTCAATGCTGGGGAACGCCAGCGTTTCCTGAATCACACTTCTATTATTGCCGGGCTTCCGCGTGCTCGCCAATTTGGCCAACGCGTCCGCCCGCTGGTTTTCAGTCCGAGGAACATATTCCACCACAACCTCTTGAAAAAGTGTCATCAAATATCGCACTCGCTCTAGGTACTTGATCAGATTAGGATCTTTGACCTGGAAAGTGCCCTTCACTTGGTTCTCCACCAACTGCGAGTCCGTTCTTATCAACAAGCTTCCAATCTTTACTTCACGCGCCAATTTCAACCCGGCGATGAGAGCCTCATACTCTCCCTGGTTGTTTGTGGCCTTGAACTCGAATTTCAGCTATTGTTCCAGTACTAGATCTCCTGGTCCTTCCAACGTTACTCCCGCGCCACTGCCACTGCTATTGGAGGATCCATCTACAAAGAGAATCCACTGAGTGTCTACTCTTTCAAACCGATCTGGGGTCAATTCCACCACAAAATCAGCCAGCGACTGTGCGCCAACCTTGCCTCGTTTATCATATTGCAACCCATATTCGGACAATTCAACCGACCAGGCGACCAATCTGCCTGACAAATCCGGTTTTTGCAACACTTGTCTCAGGGGTAAATCCGTTCGCACCCTTACTGGAAAACTCTGAAAGTAAGGTCTTAACCGCCGGGCGGTGACGAGGACCGCCAATGCTGCCTTCTCGATTTTCTGGTATCTGACCTCTGCGCCCTGGAGTGTGTGGCTAACGAAATAAATAACTCGATGTTCGCCATCCACCTCCTGCAATATCACAGAACTCAGAGCACTATCACTCACAGCAAAATACAAGTGCAGCGGGTGCCCCTGCATTGGTTTTGACAGGATCGGCGGTGATGACAGGAGTTCTTTGAGGCGAACAAAAGCTTCCTCACACTCCGCTGTCCACTCGAATGCAGCATTTTTTCGAAGACACTTGAAAAATGGGAAAGATCTATCGCCAGACTTAGGGAGAAAACGAGATAGAGCTGCTATTCGCCCGGTTAAACGTTGGACTTCTTTCACATTAGAGGGACATTTCATCTGCTGAATCGCGACATTTCATCTGCTGAATCGCCTTGCATTTGTCTGGGTTTATCTCTATTCCCCTGGATGTGATCATGAATCCCAGAAACTTGCCACCCTGAACACCAAAAGAGCATTTCTCCGGGTTAAGGCGCATATTGTGCTTTCTGATCTCGCCGAATGCTTCATCCAGATCTTGATGATGATCCAAACCACGTACTGACTTAACGATCATATCATCGACGTAAACTTCCATGTTTCTCCCCACCTGCCCAGCAAAAACCCTATCCATCAATCTTTGGTAGGTCGCCCCAGCGTTCTTTAGTCCAAACGGCATGGTGCGATAGCAATAATTGACCCTGGCGGTCATGAAAGCCGTTTTGTCCTCGTCTGCCGGGTGCATGCGGATTTGATGATAGCCAGAATAAGCATCCATCAAGCTAAGCAGTTCGTTGCCCGAGGCACCATCAACGAGGCTATCAATGCTGGGAAGGGGATACGAATCTTTTGGACATGCTTTGTTTAAATCTGTGTAATCTACACACATTCGCCACTTCCCGTTCGCCTTCTTCACCATTACGACGTTCGCCAACCACGTCGGATACTTCACTTCCCTGATGAACTCTGCCGCCAGCAACTTGTCAACTTCCTGTTGAACCGCCTTTCCCTTGTCTCCTCCCAAGCGCCGCCTGAGTTGTGAAACTGGCTTGACACTTGGATTCAATGCTAATCGATGGCAGATGAAGTTTGGATCAATTCCAGGCATGTCTTTGCAGCTCCAAGCAAACAAATCTAAGTTCTCTCCAAGCAGCTTTGTCAGGCGCGTCTCCTGCTCTTCCGTCAGTTTGGTCCCAATCTTCAAAGTGCGATCGCCAAACTTCAGCGCCTTCATGTCCTCAATTGGCGTGGGCCTGTTCACCCGCCCCTCGCCACGTGGGTCAAGATTTTCATCCGAAGCTTCAATTTCATAACATCTATGACCGACCAACGCACTCTTCTTGCCGTACAAGTTAAGGCAATTATTGTAACACTCCCTCGCCATCTTCTGGTCCACCTTCAGCTTCCCAACCTTTCCACTGCTTAGCGGATACTTGACCGCCAAATGGGCTGTTGAAATTACAGCACAAAGGCGATTCAATGTATTTCGCCCAATAATGACATTGTAAGATGCCACCACCTGGAGAACCAGATACCTTACCTTCAAAACCCTGGCACACTCATCTTCCCCGAATATTGTGTCTAGATCAATGTATCCTCGCACCATTACTTGCTCCCCCGCGAAACCTACCAAGGTTCCCGCATATGGAGTCAGATCATTGTCGGTTAGTCCCAACTTGTCGAATGCATCACCATAGATAATATCAGCCGAACTACCCTGATCCAGGAGTACCCTTCTAACGTTGAAACTGTTCATCCTTAACTGCACTACGATCGGGTCATCCTTATGAGGCTTTATCCCCTCAAAGTCTGCCATCGAGATTGTTATGTCAGGGTGTACGAATCCAAAAGCGACCTCATGAACAGAATTAACCGCACGAACATGGCGTTTCCGCGCCGCATGGGTGTCGCCACCGCCGCCAAATCCCCCAGCGATGGTGTTTATGGTCCCGACGGGCGGTCCTGAGTGTTGAGCGAACGTGTCATCAGCTCCTCTTGTGGCGATAGCCGCTGATTCTTGCTTTTTCTTGCCCTTAGTGTCCACTCGCTCCTCTTCTCGCTTATGCGTTTTGTTGTGATCGCCGTTGTTGCGCCACTGGCCTTGGCGATTTCCTTGATATCCCGCCCGAATCAACTTATCAATTTCCCGCTGCAAAGTCCAGCAGTCGTCTGTGCCGTGCCCGGCGGACCGATGGAATTCACACCACTTCTTGGGATTGGCGTCCCGTGATTGATACTTAGGGGCCTCTGGCTCATCCACTAGATTTGCGCCCCTCGCCCCGCGGAGCATATCCGTTAATTCAGTATTCATTACCATGTCAGCTTCCTCTCGCTGGCGATGGGACTTGGATTGCCATGGCCGGCGGTGTTCATAATCATCACGCCGTGGATACAACTGCTCCTTGGTCGGCCTCAATGCCGCCTTCCCTTTATCTTGCCTTTGCTGCTTGCCATCCCCCTTATCTTCGCCATTCTTATCTTTTTTCGCGCTCTTGGGCGACGTGTCGCCCTTTTCCAACTTCGTGCGCTTTCTTTTGAAAGCGTCGTCCTCCTCATCAAGAATATAAGTGCTGGCGCGAGCACGCATCTCTTCCATCGAACGCGCCGGCTTACGTGTCAATTTGCTGTTCAACCCTCCCGATAGCAAACCGTTTTTAAATGCTAGAGCACAAGCTCGAGGCTCCTCATCCTCAACCTTGACCGACGCTGCGCTGTACCTTGCCATGTACTCTTTCAGTGACTCTCCTTCTTGCTGGCGAATATTATATAGGTCATTGATCGTCACCGGCTGATTCTTATTCGCCGAGAATTGCACTAGAAACTTGGATGAGAAGTCTCTGAAATTTGAAATCGATCCGCGCGGCAAAGTTGTGAACCACGCCATCGCCGTCGATTTGAACGTCGATGGAAACATCCTGCACTTCACCGCATCTGACGCCGCAATTATCACCATCTTCGTATTGAAATACAGAAGATGATCCTTCGGATCGGAATCTCCGCTGTAAGAATCCAGAACTAACGTTTTCATATTATCCGGAATCGCCACACTCTCAACATCCTCCGAGAACGGACGGAACTCAGCCACGGAATCTGCTTCTCTGCTCCCATCGTCCCGCTGCTCGCGACGGTAGACATCCAACTGAGCCTGTAGATGCTCATTCCTCTGCTGGATGTTGCCAATGCTGCGCATCAGATGGCGCCATTGCTCCTGTGTCACCGCCGGTTGTTGCTCCGGAGCAGGTGAATTCTCTGGTGAGCGCTCCAGAGATCCAACCTGTGAAGGCGATGGAGGAGGTGGTGGTGACGGAGGAGGAGAAGGCGGCTGTACTCCCGCCGTTCGTACCGGAGAATCCAGGATCACACGATGAGGCCGCCGAGGCGGCGAAATTCGCTGTCGCACTGGTGAATGATGCTGCCTCCTGCGTCGAGTCTCCATCCAAACCAAGAACGATGCAAACTTAATCGGAAAACGAACACCGGTTACAGAATCAAAATCAAAAGACCAGAGAATTGCCTAATCACCAACAGAGATAACTTCCTGGCACAATCAATCCACGTGAATGGGAGTAGAAAGTTTACAGTCCCCACAGACGGCGCCAAATGTTCTAGCAATGAACATTGAAGAAAGGTATAGTACCTAGAGAGTGGAGAATTGAGCTAGAGAGAGAATGAGAATGAGAGAGAGAATGCTGAATTTCATGTATGATTTCATCAAATGAGCCAAAAATCCCCCACAATTGGTAACTCCACCCTATTTATAGAGTTTGGGCACTATCTCTTGGGCCAATTGGGCCTCCGAAGCCAAGGCCCATCTTAAGGTTAGGGCCCTGCCCCGGGGCGGGCTACATGCTAGGCGTTGCCCCTCTAGGGGCTCGCCCAGTCCACCCCCCAAAAAGAAAGTTTCGTCCTCGAAACTTGGTGTCAAAGGAACTCGGGAGTGCCATTCCCTCACATAACATTTGCTAAGCTATCCTCAAAGTCTCGTTTACCCTTAGGTTCTTGGTGACTCTCCCACATATAACAACCTCAAATCTGCAACTCAATGCTAGAACTTTCTGTCCTTAACCTTGTCACTCCTATGTCAATCAAATCCTTAGTTTCCTACCCAACATCTGACAGTCTCCAGGTTTTACCCACTTAGGACAAGAATTCTCAGACTTAAAGTCTACACCTTTAATAAGTTTGGACCTCTATTATCCTTTCGCTCTCTCACACTCCTCAAGTTGAAAACCACTTCTTAAACTACAACTTATCAGCAAGGATGATCAAGTACTTAACACAAACTTATCCTTCAAACTCGACTAGTCAATTATCAACTCTAATCAATCTTCTTATCATAGTCCATGCCAGCTGTGATTCCAAATATCAATCCCTCAATATTAAGTTGATCAGGCTCAATATCTTGCGGAAGAAAATTCAGAAAATAAACTCACTAGTAAGGCCAATGAGTCTATCTCATCAAGTGGTCACATCTAAATTAAGATCATCTCTTAATCTACTCAATTTCTAACAACTTCATCTAGAAGAAGTACAACCTTAGTTCCTGGAACTCAAACAACACTCCCTTAGGATTCATTCTAAGCTTCTATCTTCCTTACAAACATATCTGTACCAAAACAAGTTTCAAGGCTTAGAAACTGCTCTAAACCCTATACCATTGTCCTAATTAGAATGCACACAATAGTCAAAGGAATGTTCCTAATGCATACTCCTTTCCCTGTTCAACAACATATAGTCTCTACCTAGAATATCATATAACAAAGCAGGCAAACCACAAGTACAGTTAATATTTCGGTGGGGTACTAACCATCTAGTCAGAAGTTAAGGGGTTAGTGTTCAAGAAAACAACAACAACAAGAAACAACTAGTAGACAAAATAAACAATTAATCATATAATCTATATGGTAACACTTTGTCAATCGATCAACACCCAGCCGATCAATTACAGAGTTAAAACAACCTAGCACAGAAGACCTATTCCCCAACAAGCTCTGGTTTCTCAACCAAAGCTCTGATACCACAATGAAACGCCCCGATTTTCGGGTGTAACTTTAGTAACCTATTAAAGTAAATTTGCAATATTTTCCAAATGATTTACAAACACGAGTACATTTTTTCCTCTTTTCAAATGTATTTCCAAAACATGTCATGCATACTCCCAACTACAAAGGGATTTACATCAAGCCTTGAACAAGGCGAGTACCCGAAACCCCAAATATAAATTTCTAAAATCGTTATGCAAGCTTAAACCAATAATGGTTAGCTCTCTAACTCAAGGCTCTAACTCTACACCTGTCTCTATTCTTCAAGTCTTTCACAGTTCTTCAAGTTATCCTCTCCGACTCGTGCGAAGGTAAAGCTCCATCGAAGATTCTCCCTCGCCTAATAGCGTTAAGCGCCCAAACATCAAATAGCAAATAGAAAGGGTTAACTCCATGCAATTACCACGTATAAAAGATAAAAGCATGCTATCAAAGTATAAGTGCGTAACATGGCACATAAGCTAGCAACTTAATTCAAGATAGATAACACCATATATCTACCAACATGAAATCAAATCATATATCAGCATATCAGCAAAATCAACGATATGGTTTTAACTCAGATATCAACAACTTAACAACATATATTTATTCAGATATCCACAACTTAACACCCTAGGTTTAAATCAGATAACAATAAAATCAACAATATAACATCAAATCAGATATCAACAACCTCAACAATATAATATCAATTCAGATATCGACAACCTCAACAATATAACATCAAATCAGATATCAACAACCTCAACAATACAACATCAAATCAGATATCAACAACCTCAACAATACAACATCAAATCAGATATCGACAACCTCAACAATATAACATCAAATCAGATACCAACAACCTCAGCAATATAGATTAACTCAGCTATCAACCACTTAACATATCAGATGACAATAAAACAACAATATGAGTCAATCAATAACGTCTCGAAAGACGGGACAATAATAGGACCACACCTCCTCATCGCCACTTTCACATCGTCACACATACGAGACAATCATAGGACCACACCTCCTGATCGCCACTTATAGCGTCTCACAAGACGGGACAATCATAGGACCACACCTCCTGATCGCCACTTAGCATCTCACAAGATGGGACAATGATAGGACCACACCTCCTCATCGCCACTTATAACGTCACACAAGACGGGACAATCATAGGACCACACCTCCTGATCGCCACTTAACATCTCACAAGACGGGACAATGATAGGACCACACCTCCTCATCGCCACTTAGCGTCTCACAAGACGGGACAATCATAGGACCACACCTCCTGATCGCCAGTTAGGTAATTCAAACCACATGTTATTCATATTTCCAACAAGCATAAATCAATTCAATTATGCATACTAGCTCAGTTCACTATTTCCACATAACAATAATCGAAGAACCAACAATAACCAATGGCCGAAGCCCCAGAAAACGGAGACACACGTCTCAGTCAGTTCACACGGCCGAAGCCTCCAGAAAATATTTTCCCAGTTCAGTACACAGTCATAATCAAATGCCAATCAAATTTAAACATTTTCATCTCAAACACATGTAGTGCGATAAAAGCATGCAAGACTCAAAGACGCGCTAAAACCGAGTTACCCTCACCTTAGCCAATTTCCTACCTAAACTGCAACCTAAATCCAATCACATCCTCGCTTTCCCATGTCGGCTCGCTTCCTTCTATTCTTTAGCTTCGCCACGAGGCGCTTTCGTCCTGCGTACCCTTCACAAAGTTCATATACTAAACCTTAGCCTCTAAGGTCACATCCAAAGTTCCAAAACAAGCTTAGCTAATCTTTCTAACTTACTTAGGCTAATGCAAATGCTTTATGTTTCAAGGACTAAAGTCCAAAGAGAAAAATATTTGTGAGTTTTAAAGAAAGGTCCTTAAAAAAACACATTTCGCAAACAACTCCTCAACTTTTAAATAATTCAACCCTAGTCCCTTTATAAGCTCATAATCACGAAAAGGTCCTCACATAAAAGTTCTTTTTCAACCCTCAATCTTTAATAAATTTATCAAACAAACCCCAAGACTTTTAAAACTCTGGTTTAACCCAAAACTTCTCAGCCTCTTGTGCTTTAATCCTAAAGTTTTCCCACAATAAACTTTTAGTCCTCAAACTTAACTTATGATTTTCACTAAACAAAAACAAGTTTCAGAATTGATTTTCCAAACCCAAAACACATGCCATAGGCTCGGCCACATCTACATAACTATGTATAAATTTTCCTTTATCCTAAAATCACTTCCAAAGCCATTTTTTTTACATTTAAAAATAAATAATTAAGGCTTAAATTAAAATCATTAAAATCTCAAAATCACTTAACTCAAAAAACAACCTTTTAGAAAACTAATCGGTGAAATCCATAGATCCGGTGATGGGGAATAACATTTGTAAAAGCACTTTGAAAAAAGCTCTAATTGAAAATTTTACAAAGACAAGAACTCAACCTTCTTGGAAATAAAAACCATGGTTCACTAGATCCTTTCCAGAGTCATAACTTTAATGAAGATACTAGGTGTGGAAACTAAAAAGGGTAAATTTAATTGACTAAAAAGATGATCAAAGAAAAGAGAAGAAGTTTTACCATAAAATCAGAAGATGAAGATGATGGTGGTGCACAAGAGAGGAATCACGTGAGGGAGGAAAAGGGACCATGATGTGCGTTTTTTTATGCTGCCCAAGGGAAAGAAAAGAGAGGAAGAATAAGTGAAAAGAATTGGTGAGCTCCAGCAAAAGAAATGAAAGGAAAGGAAAAATGATGTTGTGTATTAGAAGGAGAAAAGATGAAGAAAATGTGTTCTGCAGAGGAAAGAAATAAAACGTGAAGATGTAAGGGAGAGAGGATGAGAACGGATTGGTGGAGGGAGAAGGATGAATAGATATTTTGTAAAGATATTTTTGAAATTGGTACGAATTGATTTAGACACCGGAAGATTTACCCCATAGAGTTAAGAGAAAAATGTAGAAATGATATATTAACCTATAAAAAAATTATGAGGAACTTAATGAAATTATAAAATATAAATTAGGATCACTTTGAGCAAAATAAAATGATCCATGGACAAGAAAATGTGTAAGAATTAAGCTAAAAAATAATTGTTAGACAATTAGAACAAATATGACGTTGTCATATTATGCAATTAAGCTAAGTATCGATCCAAGAAATGACGATACTTGCATCGGGTTCATTTAAGTGAGAAAATGGCTTGAACGCAGTATGCTTCAAAATATACCGCAAAACTACTTTTTGCAATTGATGTCGGATGAAAAAATTTCCTTCTGAAGAAAGGTTAGAAACATCGAAAGAAATCGGTTCACGCGTGTGGAATCTTCATTTGAAGCTCCGAATAGAAAAAGTCTTCATCGACAGTTTATTTTAAGGTTCTGGAGCTGTCAGGGATTCAGTTTCGGCAAACTTCAGAGAATCGAAATCGATCGTTCATACAGTCCAGGGTTTCGTGTCGAAACACTTGTCAAGGAAAGGAATAAGAGAAATTGTTGTTCCTTTTTTTATGTTGTCTGCATTTTAGCTAATGTATGTGTGTGCCAAGATGTGGGACCAGATGTTGTAACATCGTGCTGTGACATTTGTCCCTGCGGATCTGCTGTGTGTTTGGCTGATTTTTCTAGAAGCTTTGGATGGATTTTGTGATAATCAAGTTAGGGTTATTGAAGAAGCTTCTCTATGCTATCTGGAATATATTATAGTGGAATCAAATCTGTTGAAGAGGATTTGATTTGGTTTAAATTGTGAAAGTTGTTATCTTTTGTTCAAATCTTATTTGATAAGATTTGTTACTGGTTTAAAAGATTTGTTCCAGATCTGTTTTATGGACTCTATTTTCGTGCAAGCCCATTGAAGATCAAGACCAGAAGAACGGCTATTTAAGGAGGCTTAACCCTAGTTGCAAAGTGTGCCTTGGGCACCCCAAGGATTGGGTTTTTAGGGTTTTGTTTTGTGAGTCCTTGTTCTGTTATTTTGTACACCTCTCTACTGCCTCCATTGATAATCATATGGCTTAGAGTTGGTTTGTTTAGTTGAGTTGTAATCTCTTCAAATTGTTGTTTGATCATGAGATCTATCTTTCAATCTCTTGTAAGGGATGGGTCACTGTGGCAGTGATCATTAGGAGTTAGGGGAAGTTTCCTCATAGCTTAGAGGAGAAGGGCTAAGCTAGATTCACTTATGTAATAGTGGTAGACATTGAAGAGGCTCTATACTAAGGGGGAGTACTTAGGTATAGGAGGGACTTTCATGTGACCTGAGAGCTATTATTTGATAGTGAATTGACTCCTGGATTGGTATCCTCCAGATGTAGGTGATGTTGCACCGAACTGGGTTAACAATTCCCTGTGTTTTTTTCGTTGATTTAATTTATGTACTGTTGTGCAATTGTCGAACCGATTGTCCCAACATCGCGTTCGACATCTGTGCTGTGCGAGAACCAGAATTTCAATTGGCATCAGAGCAGGCACCCTATTCTTTTTGGGTGAGTTCCAGGGAATATATTCTGGTTTCATGGACAACGCCAAGGAAGGAGGTATCCGCTGCTGTTTATGTTATGATGTGCAACTGATAGTTGTTGATGAATATTTTCTCCACCCCTGTGCTCACAAGTTGTGTTAGCCAAAATTCTGCTAATAAGGGGGAGTATTAGTATGTGTTTTCTGAGATTGGTTTTTGTGCATAGCTGCTGATCATGGCTATGTTGAAGATGTTTTTGTGTAAGCTACCTTGATATATTCTGTTTGCTCTGATCTGATGTTTCAAGCTGCAATATTTCTAAAGAGCCTTATGGTAGTGGATTGTATTAGCTAAAATTTGACAAAGGGGGAGATTGTTGTTCCTTTTTTTATGTTGTCTGCATTTTAGCTAATGTATGTGTGTGCCAAGATGTGGGACCAGATGTTGTAACATCGTGCTGTGACATTTGTCCCTGCAGATCTGCTGTGTGTTTGGCTGATTTTTCTAGAAGCTTTGGATGGATTTCGTGATAATCAAGTTAGGGTTATTGAAGAAGCTTCTCTATGCTATCTGGAATATATTATAGTGGAATCAAATCTGTTGAAGAGGATTTGATTTGGTTTAAATTGTGAAAGTTGTTATCTTTTGTTCAAATCTTATTTGATAAGATTTGTTACTGGTTTAAAAGATTTGTTCCAGATCTGTTTTATGGACTCTATTTTCGTGCAAGCCCATTGAAGATCAAGACCAGAAGAACGGCTATTTAAGGAGGCTTAACCCTAGTTGCAAAGTGTGCCTTGGGCACCCCAAGGATTGGGTTTTTAGGGTTTTGTTTTGTGAGTCCTTGTTCTGTTATTTTGTACACCTCTCTACTGCCTCCATTGATAATCATATGGCTTAGAGTTGGTTTGTTTAGTTGAGTTGTAATCTCTTCAAATTGTTGTTTGATCATGAGATCTATCTTTCAATCTCTTGTAAGGGATCGGTCACTGTGGCAGTGATCATTAGGAGTTAGGGGAAGTTTCCTCATAGCTTAGAGGAGAAGGGCTAAGCTAGATTCACTTATGTAATAGTGGTAGACATTGAAGAGGCTCTATACTAAGGGGGAGTACTTAGGTATAGGAGGGACTTTCATGTGACCTGAGAGCTATTATTTGATAGTGAATTGACTCCTGGATTGGTATCCTCCAGATGTAGGTGATGTTGCACCGAACTGGGTTAACAATTCCCTGTGTTTTTTTCGTTGATTTAATTTATGTACTGTTGTGCAATTGTCGAATCGATTGTCCCAACATCGCGTTCGACATCTGTCCTGTGCGAGAACCAGAATTTCAAAATTCTTATAATCCTCTGAATATTTTTGAATTCCGCTCCTACAGTGCTTTAAGAGCGGATTAGCCTTTTACTAACGCTTTCGCCATAAGGCGGAAGTGAATAAGACTCGTGTTATACCCTATAGCGACTATAGAACTATTTTTAGTCATTCCCTGAACTTTCTTTCTCATTATACTAATCCGAACATCAAACATAAGTCGAGTTCCTCTCACGCTTAAACAGAATCTTATGCGTGAGGTGGAAATTAATTAATTTATTTTAATTCTAAAATTCTGGGTCTTACAGGTAGGAACCGACAACATTCTACGTTGCAAAGGACGTGTCTGCGTGCCATGTGACATGGTGTTAAGAAGGATGATTCTTGACGAAGGTCACAAGAGCAGATTGAGTATTCATCCGGGATCGACAAAGATGTACCAAGATCTAAAGTTGAATTTCTGGTGGTCAGGAATGAAGAAGAATGTAGCAGAGTTTGTGGCGGCATGTCTGACGTGTCAGAAGGCGAAGATAGAACATCAAAAGCCTGCGGGTATGTTACAGTCACTTGATGTGCCGGATTGGAAGTGGGACAGTATCTCTATGGATTTCGTGGTAGCTTTACCAGCTACAAGGAAGACATTTGATTCCATTTGGGTCATTATGGACCGTTTGACGAAATCAGCACATTTCATACCGGTGAAGACCACGTTCAATGTGGAGGCACTTGCAAAAGTGTATGTCGCCGAGATTGTACGACTTCATGGAGTACCCTCGAGTATTGTTTCTGACAGAGATCCGAAGTTTACTTCGCATTTCTGGAAGGCCTTGCACGAGGCGCTTGGGACGAAGTTGAGGTTGAGCTATGCCTATCACCCTCAGACAGATGGACAGACCGAGAGAACAATACAGTCATTGGAAGACTTGCTGCGAGCCTGTGTTCTGGGTAGTCAAGAGAGCTGGGATGAGCTGTTACCGTTGATCGAGTTTACTTATAACAACAGTTTTCATGCTAGTATTGGAATTGCACCTTATGAGGCTTTGTATGGGAGGAGATGTAGAACTCCTTTATGTTGGTTTCAAGATGGCAAACATCTTCTCGTTGGACCTGAACTAGTGCAACAAACTACTGAGAAAGTAAAGCAAATACAAGAGAAGATGAGGACGTCACAGAGTCGACAGAAGAGTTATGCTGACACACGACAGAGAGAGTTAGAGTTTGAGGCGGGAGACCATGTGTTTCTTCGCGTGACACCAACTACCGGAGTGGGAAGAGCGATAAAGTCGAGGAAGCTGACACCGAAGTTCATTGGACCGTATCAGATTATCGAGCGAGTCGGTAAACTAGCTTATCGGATTGCGTTGCCACCATTTCTGTCCAAGATTCATGATGTGCTACACGTGTCACAATTGAGGAAGTATATTCCTGATCCCTCTCACATCATCAAGGAAGATGACATCCAACTTAGAGACAACTTGTCTTTTGAAGTGGCACCAATGAGGATTGGGGAACGTAGGATCAAGCAGTTGAGGAACAAGCAGGTTCCTCCGGTAAAAGTGATTTGGAACCAAGACACGGGCGATGCGACTTGGGAACTAGAAGAGAAGATGAAGGAGCAGTATCCAGAACTCTTCGCTGAGCCTTAAGTTTCGAGGATGAAACTTTCTTTTTGGGGGGTAGTATTGTAAGACCTAGGATTTTATAATTAAATAATTAATTTCCAGCTCACGCATAGGACTTTATGTAAGTGTGAAAGAAACTTGACTTGTGTTTGACGTTTTGACTATTGATATGAAGACGAAAGTTCGCTGTATGTTTAAGGATGACACTATAGTCATTTTGATTGATAGCACGAGCCATATTCGCACCCGACTAAGGTCGTGAGTGTCCGAAAAAGGCTATATCCGCTCCTAGAGCATTGTTTTAGAGAATTTTAGAATTAATGAGAGAATAAGAACCTCTGAGTATTTTTCCCATGACCAGCTTTCCGATACGAAACCCTGGACTGTACGCTTGTTAGGTTTCGCTTCCCGGAAGTCCGCCGAAGCCAGACTTTAACTTCTCGGGGACTTTAACTAAGACCCTGAATGAAGATTTTTTCTATTCGGAGCTTCTAACGAAGTTTCCATCCGCATGGCCTCATTTCTTTCGACGTTTGTGACCTTTTTCCTGAAGCAAGTTTCTTCATCCGACATCGACTGCAAAAAGTAGTTTTTCGGCATAAATCGACTCACACCGTCTTTGAGACGTTTTCCTCAATTAAATGAACCTTGATTTGAGTTTCGACATTCTGTCACTGAATGCTCAATTTTTATCAGCAGACGAAAGTACCAAAACGACCGGAACTGCAAAATATCGATTTTTCGGATTTTCCCCTCTACTATAAAAAGGGAAAAAATGAGAAAATATCTCATTTTCTCCCAAAGTGGCCGAGAGTTAGAGAGAGAAAGAGAGGGGTGCAGAGCTTTTTCCGATTCTTGCCCGATCGTCCTGATTTCAGAAGCTACGCGTAGGCATAGAGGTAAGGATGCTTAATCTTACTTCTACTTCTGCTTTCTGTCGGCTTATTCTAGCTATTTTTGTGCTCAAAGTTTAGAGCTTTTTGTAACAATGTCTGATTACCTCGATTTTTCTTTCCAACTATCTTCTACTGCAACCCAACATGTTATAATCACTGTTGGATCGTTCGGATTTTCACCGAGTCGTCGTAGATCTGAAAATTTGACTAAAAACCCATTTTATGTTGAGGTTCCGCTTTTTGAGTCAAAAACTCTCGACTGAGCTTAGCGTCAGTAGGATTAGTCGTCATAATCGTCGTTGGTATCGACCTCATCTAATTTGTTTTTCGAAATTCTAATTTTGAGTTTCCGAGCTAAAAATATTGACCAAAATACCCCTGCGACAGTTTTCGACCCGATAATTTTTCTGAGAGTTTCCCTGGCCTAGATATCGCCTAAGAATGCCTTGGAATTGATTTAGATCGAAGAAAAAGTTCGGAAACCCTATTTTTGAGAGTGGCCGAAACCTATTTGTTAGGGTACCGTGTCCAAAAATAATTCTTGGGTCTCTATGACCTGAGCCATTATGTAGCTCTTTCAATTGTCGAAATTTTGGCGTTGGTTTCGTGTCATTCCGAGTTCTGTAGCTCGAGTTATGCTCGTTTTAGCGAACGAAGTCTCCGTTGTCAATTTGTGCTTAAATAGGAACTCTGAAGCTTTAAAAGCTTTCTTTACGATTTCGATTAGTGTTGTTTCTAGTGAGGCTTGTGTTAATGATTGTGTTTCCTTATTATAGGTTCACAATTTCCATGCACAACTTCTACTGACGAAGGTAAGGGTAACTCAGTTTTAGCGTGTCTTTGAGTCTTGCCTGCTTTTATCGCACTGCATGCGTTAGAGATGAAGATGTTTATGTTGATTGGCATTTGATTATGATTGTTGTGCTGAACTGGGAACATGTTTTCTGGAGGCTTCGGCCGAGTGAACTTATTGAGACGTGTGTCTCCGTTTTCTGAGAGGCTTCGGCAGTTTACTGGTTTCTGTCAATTGAATTGAGTTATGTTCGTTGATAATAGGAATAACATGTGGTTACTCTGAATTGATCATTTGCTGGGCATTGTTGTTGACTGACTTGGCATATAAGCTTTGGTCATTAAGTGGCGATGAGGTGGGTGTGGTCCCACGTGATTGTCCCGTCTTTCGAGGCGTTATAAAGTGGCAATGAGGTGGGTGTGGTCCCGCGGGATTGTCCCATCTTTCGAGATGTTCTAAAGTGGCGATGAGATGGGTGTGGTCTCACGCGATTGTCCGGTCCGTAGTGACGCTAAGTGGCGATGAGGTGGGTGTGGTCCCACGTGATTGTCCTGTCTTGAGAAACGATATTGATCGATCCATTTTGGTAGCAGCATATAGTTGCATTATAGGGAACTAACACCTGACCCTATGTTGTTGGATTTTAGTTATTGGTTTATTGATATCTGACTTGATGTTATATTGTTGAGGTTATTATTATCTGAGTTAATCTATGTTAAGTTGTTGATATCTGGATTAAATTAAGTTGTTAATTTATTTACCATGCTAGGTAATTAAATTTGAATAGCATGATTTTCTCTTTTATATGTGGTAGTTGCATGGAGTTAACCCTTTCTATTTGCTACTTGTTATTTGGGTGCTTAACGCTATTAGGCGATGAAGAGCCTTCTGGCGATGCTTAGCCATGCTGAGATGGAGGAGGGATAGTAACCGGCAGAGCAAGGATGGAAGAAGCTGTATAGTTTTCTCTTAGTAGTTTATGCTTTGAGTCTTCTTCGTTATCTGAAAACTCTGTTACTAAAACCCTGTTTTCGCCACTGTTTAAGTGTGCGCACTTATTTTGGAAACTTCCTTATGCTATTGTAAGACACTATTATCATATGTCGGGAACGGGTTGTTTAATTAAGACTATGTTATGTATTAAACTGTGTTTAGTTGTTTTGAAAAGGAAAAAAATTATCGTGTTTTCTTAGGATTACGAAATAGTCCTTAGACTTTGTTAGGTTACTAATGTGACTCCTCACTTGAGAAATTGGGGCGTTACAATATTTATAACAATAGGTTGGCCTAATAATACTCAAAACTGGTCTAAATTTAGCACAGGTCAAGCTTACACAAAAAAACTACGGTATCATGAACATATCAATGATCCTTAGGCAAGACTCGGATATTGCATGCGAGAATTAAAATAGTTTACTAAACAACTACTTAGTGAGATTTACAAATTTTTTATCGTTCAAATCAGGTCGCCAAGGATGCATTCGTCATCCAAGGGTCGTGAGCCGAGTTCCAAAAGCACCCGAACCACCTATGGAGGAAAGCCTGATGGGACCAATCGAGGTAGCAGGTCTTATTCTTGTCAAGCTTCTATTTCATCCCTTAAAAGTGGGTTGACCGATTTGTCCGAATTTTATGTTACTATTTATTTAAATAATTTTTAAATCTAAAAATATCAAAATAAATTGGAAATGGGAAGAAAAATAATTGAGTAACATAATATAAAATATTTATTATACGTTGGTTTCCTCTGATTTTTTTCATCTGCTTCATTGTTATTTTCTTGTGGCAACACGAAATACCTTTTTAATCATCAACAAAGTGTTGGTCTAGTAATAGGCAAGCTAGATCCCCCTAAGAGTGCAGTCACAAGCTCAAACCTTAAGAAAGTCATTTGTTAAGAGCGACAACCATACTTTTCTCGAACAGGTTTAGACATGTCAAAGGCCAAAACATAATCATTTATAGTAATTTAAATAACTATCCATGAATCAGCCAATTTAGTGGTGGTAAATTAGTAATCTTCCTCAATTTTAGCTCAATTCAATATGATACTATTTGAGGCACTTTTCAGTGTAGTTTTCTTTATTTTAATTTTGGAAGAAAAAAATAGTTTTCATTATTTGCATAACTTGTCATCGCAAATGTTTACTTGCATGAATAAACAAGTTGTATTGTTTGGACTATTTCCACTTCGATTTCTTATACTGTACTTTTGTTGGCACTCAAGGATAGTGGAAAAGATTGGCTTAGCATAGGAACTAGTAGTTGACCTAACAACCAAAGTAACAGAGCAAGTCGTTGAGATAAGGGACAAAAGAAGTCGGGTCAGAGTACAGACTTAGTCAAACTGTCTACAATTACCCAAATCGAATCATACTTCTTCTGAGTCCTCGGTAAAGCCACCACAAAATCCATAGATATACAATCTCATTTCCACTCAGGCACATCCAAACTCTAAAGCATTCCAGCAGGTTTCTAATGTTCGACTTTACCTTTCTGACATGTCAAAGACGCAGCCGCGTACTCAGCCACTTGTCTCTTCATTCCCGACCACCAGAAATTTAGCTTCAAATCTTGATACATCTTTGTCATTCCAGGATGAATGCTCAAATTTCTCTTGTGGCCTTCATCCATGATCAGTCTTCTCAATTCTTGGTCGTTAGGCGCACAAACTCTTTCTTTACATCGCAAGATGTTATCAACTCCCACCTTGAACTCTAGGTCCTTGCCTTGAGCCACTAAATTCCTCTTCTCTTGCAGAAAATCATATTGTAGTTGTTGCTCTCGAATCTCTTCCAATAGACCACTAGCAATCTTAATCATCCCGAATTTCACCTTTCCATCGGACATTGACATCCCCAGACTCAAATCTCGACATTGTTCAAGTAACTTCAGGTCTTTGACCATCATAGACGAAACATGCATCTTCCTACTCCAAGCATCATCGACTTCATTCGCTTTTACAGGATGATATTGCAGCGTAAATTCATAGTCCTTGATGATCTCCATCCATCGACGTTGTCTCATATTAAACTCATTCTGATCAAACAGGTATTTCAAACTCTTGTGATCACTAAGCACAGTGAAAGCACATCCATAAAGGTAATGCCTCCAAATTTTCAGTGAAAACACAATAGCAGCCAACTCCTGGTCATGAGTCGGATAGTTCTTCTCATGAGTCTTCAACTGTCTCGAAGCGTAAGTGGTGAAAGGATATTTAATGAAGAGGTTTTCCTCCACTAACTACTATCTAATCCCTTTCAAGACTCAATCGTAGTATAGTATCGGGTTTTGTCGTCTCCACAGGGATTGTGTTGCTACGTATTAATCTCACTAGCTAGATGTTGGATGATCGATTTAACAAGTAAAATGTGATTTTATGTAAATAAAAGAGAAAATATATTTAAAGCGATAAAAGAAGTTTCACGGAGGCAAACAAAGAAGAAAGTGTATTTGGAAAATGAGTTCACTTGATTTACTACTTATTATCAACCAATATACTCTTATAAGATGAAATTAACATTTAAGATGCCGATAAGAGCTATTCACCCACTAATTTCTTAGCTAAGTGAATCTACCAATTGAGAACCTAGCCTTAATTCCTTAAGCCCTAGTGATCATAAAAGGAGCATTATAGCACATACCTACTCGATAAGACATTCCCAAGCTCTGTTCCTAACCTAAGAAGTTCATGTCCTAGCGGATAGAATCTCTGACTGTCACTCAAGAAATTCCAATAGTTCCTACTAGATAATCATATCCTAGAGAGGTGAGTATCCCGACTAGTCACTCGGTTTAGACCTCTTTTCCAACTCATGATATTCATACCTAAGAGTTAATGTCTCCTATTGTCACCTAGAAAACCTCAACCCTACCTAAGACATGTCTTTCTTAAGATGACTGATGCAAGAGTGGTTTCTCTCATTAACTAAACTCACACCAACTTTTCAATTGTCATGCAAATCCTAAAAATCATCATATTGGCAAAAGATACATGAACGCGCAAAGAGAATTAATAACCTAAGACATAGGAATTTTTCCCCTTTTATGAACTAAGCCTACATTAACCCATATCAATTTCCCAATCTATTTACGAATTAATATAAACTCTTTAGAACACAAATTAACCAATTGAAGCATTAATCATAGAGAGAAACACCAAATAATGAAAATCCATACTTATAATTGCATAAAAATATATTGAATAAGAGAGAAAATCAAATTAAGTCATCCCAAATACTAAAAGAGAGTCAACACAAAAATAGGTAAAGAGAAAAATAAAACCCAAAATAGAACGGAGCCATGGACGTCCGGAGAAGCTGTCACCTCCTCCATGGCTCTGACACCGGCCCTCAAGGGCATAGCCTTCCTCTCCACCAAGAAATTGCCTCCAAGTCTCCCAAAGGTTTTTTATTTTGTTTAGGAGAAAAGAAAGATGAAAAAGATCCAAAAAAATAGGTTTAAAACTGATTTTATAGTGATTTTCGTAATCTGGGCCTATTTTGTCTTATCTGGCGCAGCAGATGATCTGGTGCAGTCGCGTGCACCATATGTCTGTGCACTCTCACGTATCTGGCGCGTTGGATCACTGGAGTAGCTACGTGGCGCGACGTCATGCGAGGGCACACGGTAAGCTGCTGGACCCGCGACACACTGGATCTCAGCGTCCATAATTCTGTTTTCCATGATTTCTTTTTTTTTTTCTCCAAATCTTCTCCTAAAATAGAACAAATAAAGATAGATAAGAGATAAAAATATGATAACACCTTAAAATAAACTTATCTAATCCTAAATTAAAGTAAATAAATCCTAATAATATCTAGAAAATAATATAAAATATAGAAAAATACTAAAACTTAATAAAAATAATAAAATGCATGAAATAAGACTAAAGTGCCCTAAAATGACTAAAATATCTTAAATAATATAGTAAAATGCATGCAAATAAACTAGGAAAATAGCCTTAAATCCCGGGTCATCATACATCTTCCTACTCCAAGCATCATCGACTTCATTCGCTTTTACAGGATGATATTGCAGCGTAAATTCATAGTCCTTGATGATCTCCATCCATCGACGTTGTCTCATATTAAACTCATTCTGATCAAACAGGTATTTCAAACTCTTGTGATCACTAAGCAGAGTGAAAGCACAGCCATAAAGGTAATGCCTCCAAATTTTCAGTGAAAACACAATAGCAGCCAACTCCTGGTCATGAGTCGGATAGTTCTTCTCATGAGTCTTCAACTGTCTCGAAGCGTAAACCACCAATTTCCAATGTTGCATCAATACACATCCCAATCCCTGATGAGAACCATCATAGTAAACCTCATAAGGCTCCTCTGGTTGCGGTAAAATAAGCACAAGTGATGTGGTCAAACGCTCCTTCATGGTTTGAAAACTTATCTCACATGCAAAAGGTTGATCCTTCCTTGTAAGTTGAGTCAAAGGTTCGACAATCTTGAGAGAAAAACCCTATAAAGCGTCGATAGTGTCCAGCTAAACCCACAAAACTTTTGATTTCTGTCATTGTCTTTGGTTGTTCCCAAGCTAAAACAGTCTCTACCTTCGACGGGCCCATAACTATACTCTCTTTAGAGATCACATGGCCTAAAAACTTGACTTCCTCGAGCCATAATTCACACTTAGAAGGATTTTCATACAACTCCTTCTCTCTCAGCACTTGTAGAACTTGGTGTAGATGCGCTTCATGTTCCTTGGCGTCTTTAGAGTAGATCGGTATGTCGTCAATAAACACCACAACAAACCGGTCTAAGAAGGTATGAAAAGTTCTATTCATGTAGTCCATGAAAACAACGGGTACATTTGTCACTCCAAATGGCATCACTAAGTACTCAACGCGTTATGAAAGAAGTCTTCGGTATACCCTCTGTCTTTATCTGATCTGATGGTAGCCTGACTTCAAATCTATCTTGGAAAACACAGCAGCTCCTCTGAGTTGATCTATCAAATCATCGATCCTAGGAAAAGGGTAACGGTTCTTAACAATTGCTTTGTTGAGTTGTCAGTAATCCACACAAAGTCTAGATCGTCCATCCTTCTTCTTCACTAACAACACTGGTGCTCCCCACGATGAAACACTTGGTCGAATGAATCCCTTAGACGAAAGATCCTCTTTCTGAGACTTCAGTTCCACTAACTCTACAGGTGTCATCCGGTATAGTGCAATCGAAATCGGTCATGTCTCGGGTACTATGTTAATGGCAAACTCTATGTCACGTACAGGCGGTAATCCGGGTACATCTCTAGGAAAAACATCGGTAAAGTCTCGTGTAACACCCTCTAAACCCCGCGTAAATAGTATAGCATAAATCAGAGTGAAATGCATAACACAGAGGGTGTCACACATATTCTCCAAAACATACATCAGACACTTGTCATGCTCATAATAAATATATAAATTTTCCAACTTTAGTTTTTCAACTTCATATGCATAGCACAGCGGATTTATTCAGCTTCAAAATAAAACATAATTCAAAAATAAATAAAGAGAGTTCACATAATAACTCTTAACATCAAGGTACAAACTTAGTGTTTCCCCGGTGTTACATAATAGAGCATGACTCCTGTAACACCCCGATTTCGGTGGCGTCACTTTAGTAACCAAAAGAAAATACTTTAAGCGGAAAAACGTGAATTATTTTTTTCGACAATATAACTAAAGACAGAAAGCAATAAAACTCCCCAACAAAAGATAAAAGGAACTACTATACAACTATATATACATGCCTCGCTAAACACTACCACGTCACGAGTAACCTCCAGTGACGGGTGACAGAAAAAGAGTAACGCCCGTAGGCAAAAGTACAAACCAAAAGAAAAGTCAAGTGTCCGCAACACTATCCCTCAAAATGAGAATGAGTTAGCCCAGATGGCCTAGAGCAAGACCTCTTAGCCCAACCAACTCTCTGTGATCCCCGTAGAGGAACCACACAAAAAGCTATAGGCGGGAAACTACCCTGTCCCCAAAGAAACAATGACGGTCAGAGCTAAGACTCTACTCCTACACTAATCCCATCTCGAGTAAGTCGCTCGGTGGCCAGCGGGGTCGACCACCCCTGAACCGTAGTCCTCCTGATCAAGCTTCTTCAACCTAGTTTCCCCTGAAGGGTGAACCATCGTGAACCGGTCCGCCATGGACATCTGACAAAGGCGTAGTCCGCCCAAACACACATAGAAGACGCGAGGGTCAACTCCAAAGAATTATATAAATATTAAAGCCAGATATATATATATGGGATAATAATTATTAGCCTCTCAGGCTTAGAGTTTAGGGATAACATCCTAGGGTTGCATATATCACAATGAATATAAAGATAATAATAAGAATTAGCATGCCTCAAGTAGGATAAACAGGTACCAATCACACTCAGCAACTAAGTCAGCATGTATGTTGCATGAAATGCAATGCTGGGTAACAAAATGCATTCCGGAAGAAGGATGGACACCATCGAGTCAGCCCTAACACCGGCCAAAGTGGGACCATTCCGCTCGGGCGCCTCTTACACCACACAAAAGTAGTCAGATCAGCAGTGAACCCGTAGGTCTGCCATTCCGTCTGCTACTAAGGACCACCGTAGTGTCCTAAATATGGAAATCCGGGTCTTATGACCATTTTGGAATCCACCGAGGTCCGGTAATCCGCCGTGTATTAACCTCAAAATGAGTGCATGAATGCAAGTGATTAGCCAAACAACGTCTCCGACCTCACTCGACACGTCGTCACGTGTTCTAGCTAACTTATTGTCTCTAAAAAGCCTACCCTAAGGCAAACGTCGATTCTGCGACAAAATGAATTAATCAAAAGAAGAAGAATGTACTTTGGAACTCATGGTTCCCGGCTAAACTTTAGATAGCCAATCAACAAACTGCTCATCGAGCGAAAAGGTACCGAGTACTTGGAAACTTATAGTTCCCGGCTAAACTTTAGATAGCCAAACATTAAACTGCTCATCGAGCGAAAAAGTATAAGCATACTCGGAAACTTGTAAGTTTCCTCAAGACTTGGACTCGACGACACTTCTCATATTTCCCAAACTAATATTCAGGCTCTAAGCTCTTATCTAAGGGTATCATTATTGTTCAAAGGATTTAGAAATTGATTAATGTCTTATGAGTTTTCCGTGATAAAATAGTTTTCATTTTAATCTTATAATACTTCCTAAGAGTTTTTAGAGATCCCATAATCTCAAATAATTCCCTGAGAAAGTCTCGATCCATTAAAACATAACAAGGTCCGAACTTCGTTCGTCCTTTAAAACTCTCTCAAAATCTCATAAAAATTTGGCATGACCTGCCCGTAATCCTCACTCCTCAGAATCTCATGTATAAGTGGAATAGCATAAATAAAACAGCTCAGTCAAAAGCATAAACAGCATATTCCAACACATCCTAAGTTAACCATGTAGCACATAGCATGTGAATCATTTAGCAGACAATATCATGGCATCAAATACTCAACAAGTTCGGCCGAAGCCTCAGAAATCATTTCAGACATTTAGCAATTAGGTGCATAACACATAAATCAAGTCGAATTTCATCGACACCTAAAGCATTATCTAGTAATTCAGAGAGTAGCCCTCACTTGTAACTCCTCCAGCGTTTTCCTCACAACCTCCTTCACGTTCCTCGCCTTGATCTCCAGGAAACTCCTCAAAAGAACCTTAAGCCAAAATCACAGAAATCAACACATTGAGTCAGAAACTCAGCAAGCAATAAGTCCTAGGGTTACACGGTACATTACAAACTCTGTGGTACGACAATCTAACGCGTTAAGACAAGTTTTCGAAAAAGTCGGATTTCCTCCCCCCTTGGTATAGCTCTCGGCCACTTTCCTTAATTGGGAGGGTCGATTTTTCTTCGATCAAACTTGGTTCCTAGGTTAACATAAGCCGTAACTAAGACGGTTCTAAGCTCGGAAAAATTTTCGGATCGAAAACTGATATAGGGGCAGTTTGGTCATTATTTTTAGCTCAGAATTTCAAAATTGGATTTTTGAAAAACAAATTGGATGGGGACGTCCACAACGACGTTTATGACGACAAATCCTACTAGCACTAAGCCAAGTCGATAGATTAGAGCGTAAAGGTTGCGACTTTGCCGAAAAATGGGTATTTAGGGTAGAAATTGATCCCGGCGGCATTTCGTCGACATTTGACAAAATCTAATCCGCAGAACACGCTCAGGAGCATGCAGGGAAGAAGTTTAGACGCTGAAATCAGCTGATTTGAACAGTTTTTCAAAAACCTCAAAATTTTGAACTCAGAAAGTCGCAGGAGAAATGGACAGAAACGACGATTCGAAGGAGAGTATAGATTACCTACCTCGAGGTCTTCGATTAGTGACGATCGGTGAAGCAAACGGGCAAGAAACGACGAAGATCTGGATCTCTCTCTCTCTCTAGGAACTCGCGGTTTTGGGGGTGGGGAAAATGGGTTTTTTTGCAAAAAATCTAATTTTTCAAGCTATTTATAGGTTTTGGAAAAAACGGAAAAATGATTTTTTTGCGATTCCGATTTTTCCTGCGCGTTCCTCTGCGCATTCTAAGATAGGTTCTGGCGACAGAATTCCAGAACTCAAAACAGGATTCTTGGAATTAAACCAAAAGATCCAAAATCGGCATAAGTCGGTGTAAGTCGGTTTATCCCGAAAAACTACTTTTTGCAGTGATCGTCGGATGAGAAAACTTCCTTCTGAAGAAAGATTAGGAATGATGAGAGAAGTAGGAGAACGCGGGTGGAATCTTCATTTGAGTTTCCGGATAGAAAAAGTCTTCATCGTCTGTCGATCTTAGGTTTTTCGAACTATCAGGGATTCCGTTTCGGCAAACTTCCGAGAATTGGAATTTGACGTTCGTACTTTCCAGGATTTCGCATCGAAATGGTTGTTTAAGGACGGAAAAGAGAAGTTCTAACATTTCTCTGAGGATTTTTTGGAATTAGTTTCCATCGAGTCCTAAAGCGTAAATTAACTATTCACTAATACCTTCGACCTAGGATTAAGCGTATGTTAGTCGTGCTATAACTCTTTCGGTTTTTCGATACATTCTTGGACTTTTCCTGAACCTCTTTCCTTCCCAAATTTATCTTAATCAAATAACTCTTTTATTTTATTCACTTATCCAAAGCGTTAAAACTTGGGCCTTACATTACTACCCTCCAAAAAGAAAGTTTCGACCTCGAAACTTAAGGGTCAGTAAAAAGTTCTGGATACTGTTCCTTGATCTTTTCCTTCAGCTCCCACGTTGCATCGCCGGTGTCCTTGTTCCAAATAACCTTCACTAACTCGATCTCTTTTCCCCTCAACTGCTTTATCCTTGTGTCACCAATGCTGATTGGCGGTGTCTCGAAAGACAAGTTATCCTTCAACTCAATGTCATCCAACTCGATGACGTGCGTCGGATCAGCAATATACTTCCGCAGTTGTGTCGCATGGAATACATCGTGAATGTTTGATAGAAAAGGCGGTAGTGCGATCTGATAAACTACCGGTCCTACACGACGAGTAATCTGATAAGGTCCAATGAACTTTGGCGTAAGCTTTCTTGATTTGATTGCTCGACCAACTCCTGTAGTCTGAGTAACTCGCAGAAACACATGATCTCCCTCTTCAAATTCCAGGGTTCTGCGCCTTTGATCTGCATAGCTCTTCTGTCTACCCTGAGAAGCCTTCATCTTCTCTCTGATCTGTTTAATCTTCTCAGTCATCTGTTGCAGAAGTTCCGGTCCTACTAACAAATTCTCTCCATCTTGATACCAACATAAAGGTGTTCTACACTTGCGGCCATACAAAGCCTCATACGGTGCCATACCTATGGTCGTATGAAAACTGTTGTTATATGTGAACTCAATCAGTGGCAATAGGGTATCCCAACTGCCCTTGTTGTCTAACACGCAAGCTCGTAGCAAATCCTCCAATGATTGGATAGTTCTCTCAGTTTTCCCATCAGTCTGTGGATGATAAGCAGAACTTAATCTCAGCCTCGTTCCCAAAGCATTATGAAGAGCTCCCCACAAATGTGAAGTAAACTTCGGGTCTCTATCGGAAACGATACTTGTTGGCACTCCATGAAGTCGCACAATCTCAGCTATATAAATCTCTGATAGCTTATCCACGTTGTACGTAGTTCTCACAGGTATGAAATGAGCCGACTTAGTCAATCGATCCACGACTACCCAAATCGAATCATATCCCTTTTGAGTTCTTGGCAACGCTACGACAAAATCGATCGATATGCTATCCCATTTCCATTGAGGTACATCCAAGCTCTGTAGCATACCTGAAGATTTCTGATGTTCCACCTTCGCCTTCTGACAGATTAAACATGCAGCTACATATCCTGCCACTTGTCTCTTCATCCCTGGCCACCAAAAATTCACCTTCAAGTCCTGATACATCTTTTTCCTTCCAGGGTGAATGCTCAACTTGCTTTTGTGACCTTCGTCCATAATCAACCTCCTTAAGTCAGGGTTGTTAGGTACGCACACTCTATCCTTGCATCGCAGGATATTGTCACTCCCTACCTTGAATTCCGGGTCCTTACCCTGAATTACTAAATTCTTATTTTCCGAGTAAAAATTCATCTTGTAACTGTTGGTCTCGGATTTCTTCCATCAATCCATTGGTGATCTTGATCGTCCCAAACTTCAGTTCTCCCTCAGATGCTCTCACATCTAAGCTCAAATCTCAAAATTGTTCCAGCAGTTGCAGCTCCTTAACCATCATTGATGAGATATGCATCTTCCTGCTCAATGCATCAGTAACGACATTAGCCTTTCCAGGATGGTATTGTAAGGTAAAATCGTAATCCTTGAGAAATTCCATCCAGCGTCGTTGTCTCATGTTCAACTCCTTCTGGTCAAACAAGTACTTTAAGCTCTATGTCGTCCTGCTCGACCACTCGTGTCGGTTCTATGTTGGAAATAACATTGGTTGACGCTACGTGCAATTGCACAACCTTAACCACTTGATCCTTTACTTTTGTTCGTCCAAAAATTCTGCTTAAAATCAGTACACCTCTGGCATTCCAAAGTGAATGTTCAACCTGTCCTCGTGATCTCCACTCATGATTCAAAACTTAACTCGATCGCTCTATAACTCATAGACGAACTATTCCCTTGGAATCTACTAGTCCATTAACGTCGATTCCAACTTCGTAACTATCCTCATTCGCACCATGAGATCAATCTTCTACTTAGTCATCACTCAAGTAAAACTCGACGTGAGTCTTAATACCTTGTGCATCGCTAGACCCAATCCCTTTTAACATCCATTCATCAGCGACTTATAAGCTAATCACCATCTTAATATCTTACAATCCATTATTGTCATCTCCCCTTTTTCGAGACTTCCCTTACTTGAACCATAAAACCAACCTTCACTTATTCACAACCCACTTTACAATTACCTAAAATCCTTAACACTTCCCCCAAATCCGAACTTATTCCCTAGAAGATCAAACCATAGCTGTACCTCAGGAAACTTAACTAGTCATTTTATCATCCGATCCCTCAACATTCGGAGGTTTAACTACAATCATTAATGCCAACACCACTAAATCTCTGATTCGAACATGATTTTCACCTCCCAAGGTCAATCTTAACCCTTAAATCCTCACTTAACTTAGTGAAATTCACTTGCTAACCCCAGCATGCAATATCGGAATCCATAACAAAGTTCCATTCACTCTTAGACTCTAAGAAATTTGTCCACCTATAACAACCTCAAGTATTTATCTTAATACTAACTCTTTATTTCCGTAACTAGATCGTCCTCCCATCAATCCGATACTTAGTCTCTCGATCAAAACCCAACAAACCTTGAGTCCTACGCACTTAAGACAAGAATTCATAGACTTAAAACCTAAACTTTCACCACGTTTGGACCTCAAATGTCCTTTAATTCTTCAATACTTCTTAAATGAATATCCATTTCTTAAACTATAACTCCTCCCCAAAGGAGATCAACTACTTAACAAGAACTTTACTTCCCAACTCAACTAATCCTCGATCCAATCAAATTAATCTTACCAATCCATCTATCAAAGTCCATTGCCAGTTCTGATTCCGAATATCACCCCCTCAATATTAAGTTGATCAGGCCTAATACATCGAAGGTGAAGATTTAGAAAAACCCACTGGAACAGTCGATGAGTTCCTAACATCCAGTAGTCACAGAGATCTTGATATTAAATCCTCAATGATGCCGCTACGGAACTACACACTCTCGACACCATACATATACTATCCATACGGAATCTCTCTGAGATTCATCCTTCAGCTTCTAGCTTCTTGTTAAACGCATCGGTGCAAGACTACTTTCTAGGCTTAACGTGTTATTCTGAACCTCGTGTAACTTCTATAGTTTAAACACGAGCAATGGTCAAATAAAGTATTATTAGGCGTAATAACTATAAAGTCAATGCTTAAACAATTTAAGTAAAATTGGTGCGTCGCATGTGCTACGAGAGTAATGGAGCGTATTATACTAGAATGAGAAGGAATAGTTAGAAGGTTACCATCGTTTGTGCGCTCTCCTCTGACTAGTCCGTCAGCTCCCTCGCCGCACGAGACATAGACTCCTCCCCGTGCAGCAGGATGTCTTCCTCTTACCGTAGGCACAGATGGCTCAACCCTGGTTACATTGCAATCCTTGGCTTGATGCCCCGGGCGATTGCAGTTAAAACATAGAGGTCTCCCGTCTGGACACTTGTTAGAGTGGTGCCCCACCTTCTTGCACCTGTAACACGTTACTTGCTTCCTCGCCCCTTTAGATATGGCAGGAAGTTTACCCTTCATCTTGTTGTCAGACGGTCCCGCTTGGAACGTCCTACAGTTCACGGCCAAATGTCCACGTTGTTTGCACTTGAAGCATTGTGGTCCAGTCACTGAGCACTGAAAGGCGTAGTGTCCAAGTCTCCCACAACGGTAGCATGTCACAGCCTCCTGGAAATTAGTTGCGGTCGTTAACTTGCGTGATCCTTGGGTAGGGTCTCTTCCCTCGGGATGCTGGTATGGCTTCCACTGCCGGTACTCCTGTGGATCTGACCTCACTGGTCCTCCAGCTCCAGCTCGATCCAATCCACTATGCTGGTACTTGGACGCCTCGATTAGCGGTTGAGGTCGTTCACGTGCAGCCTCCTCAGCGCGTCTGTAAGCGTCCTCAGCAGCCTGATTCATCATTGCCTCAATCATGGTAGCTATTGCCTTTGCCATCCTGTCAGGGCTTACCATCCTATGCTTAGTCAAACAAACAGTTAGTACTCATCATCGGATAGCATCTAACATACTATACAATATGATCAAGCAATAACTTCAATCAATTCTAAGCGAGAAATCGCTTGGCAGACAATCAATTTTTACTCTTTGCAGAGTCACACAACCTAGCACAGAAGACCTATTCCCCAAAGACTCCCGAAAGACTCGACTAAGCTCTGATACCACAATGTAACACCCCGATTTCGGTGGCGTCACTTTAGTAACCAAAAGAAAATACTTTAAGCGGAAAAACGTGAATTATTTTTTTCGACAATATAACTAAAGACAGAAAGCAATAAAACTCCCCAACAAAAGATAAAAGGAACTACTATACAACTATATATACATGCCTCGCTAAACACTACCACGTCACGAGTAACCTCCAGTGACGGGTGACAGAAAAAGAGTAACGCCCGTAGGCAAAAGTACAAACCAAAAGAAAAGTCAAGTGTCCGCAACACTATCCCTCAAAATGAGAATGAGTTAGCCCAGATGGCCTAGAGCAAGACCTCTTAGCCCAACCAACTCTCTGTGATCCCCGTAGAGGAACCACACAAAAAGCTATAGGCGGGAAACTACCCTGTCCCCAAAGAAACAATGACGGTCAGAGCTAAGACTCTACTCCTACACTAATCCCATCTCGAGTAAGTCGCTCGGTGGCCAGCGGGGTCGACCACCCCTGAACCGTAGTCCTCCTGATCAAGCTTCTTCAACCTAGTTTCCCCTGAAGGGTGAACCATCGTGAACCGGTCCGCCATGGACATCTGACAAAGGCGTAGTCCGCCCAAACACACATAGAAGACGCGAGGGTCAACTCCAAAGAATTATATAAATATTAAAGCCAGATATATATATATGGGATAATAATTATTAGCCTCTCAGGCTTAGAGTTTAGGGATAACATCCTAGGGTTGCATATATCACAATGAATATAAAGATAATAATAAGAATTAGCATGCCTCAAGTAGGATAAACAGGTACCAATCACACTCAGCAACTAAGTCAGCATGTATGTTGCATGAAATGCAATGCTGGGTAACAAAATGCATTCCGGAAGAAGGATGGACACCATCGAGTCAGCCCTAACACCGGCCAAAGTGGGACCATTCCGCTCGGGCGCCTCTTACACCACACAAAAGTAGTCAGATCAGCAGTGAACCCGTAGGTCTGCCATTCCGTCTGCTACTAAGGACCACCGTAGTGTCCTAAATATGGAAATCCGGGTCTTATGACCATTTTGGAATCCACCGAGGTCCGGTAATCCGCCGTGTATTAACCTCAAAATGAGTGCATGAATGCAAGTGATTAGCCAAACAACGTCTCCGACCTCACTCGACACGTCGTCACGTGTTCTAGCTAACTTATTGTCTCTAAAAAGCCTACCCTAAGGCAAACGTCGATTCTGCGACAAAATGAATTAATCAAAAGAAGAAGAATGTACTTTGGAACTCATGGTTCCCGGCTAAACTTTAGATAGCCAATCAACAAACTGCTCATCGAGCGAAAAGGTACCGAGTACTTGGAAACTTATAGTTCCCGGCTAAACTTTAGATAGCCAAACATTAAACTGCTCATCGAGCGAAAAAGTATAAGCATACTCGGAAACTTGTAAGTTTCCTCAAGACTTGGACTCGACGACACTTCTCATATTTCCCAAACTAATATTCAGGCTCTAAGCTCTTATCTAAGGGTATCATTATTGTTCAAAGGATTTAGAAATTGATTAATGTCTTATGAGTTTTCCGTGATAAAATAGTTTTCATTTTAATCTTATAATACTTCCTAAGAGTTTTTAGAGATCCCATAATCTCAAATAATTCCCTGAGAAAGTCTCGATCCATTAAAACATAACAAGGTCCGAACTTCGTTCGTCCTTTAAAACTCTCTCAAAATCTCATAAAAATTTGGCATGACCTGCCCGTAATCCTCACTCCTCAGAATCTCATGTATAAGTGGAATAGCATAAATAAAACAGCTCAGTCAAAAGCATAAACAGCATATTCCAACACATCCTAAGTTAACCATGTAGCACATAGCATGTGAATCATTTAGCAGACAATATCATGGCATCAAATACTCAACAAGTTCGGCCGAAGCCTCAGAAATCATTTCAGACATTTAGCAATTAGGTGCATAACACATAAATCAAGTCGAATTTCATCGACACCTAAAGCATTATCTAGTAATTCAGAGAGTAGCCCTCACTTGTAACTCCTCCAGCGTTTTCCTCACAACCTCCTTCACGTTCCTCGCCTTGATCTCCAGGAAACTCCTCAAAAGAACCTTAAGCCAAAATCACAGAAATCAACACATTGAGTCAGAAACTCAGCAAGCAATAAGTCCTAGGGTTACACGGTACATTACAAACTCTGTGGTACGACAATCTAACGCGTTAAGACAAGTTTTCGAAAAAGTCGGATTTCCTCCCCCCTTGGTATAGCTCTCGGCCACTTTCCTTAATTGGGAGGGTCGATTTTTCTTCGATCAAACTTGGTTCCTAGGTTAACATAAGCCGTAACTAAGACGGTTCTAAGCTCGGAAAAATTTTCGGATCGAAAACTGATATAGGGGCAGTTTGGTCATTATTTTTAGCTCAGAATTTCAAAATTGGATTTTTGAAAAACAAATTGGATGGGGACGTCCACAACGACGTTTATGACGACAAATCCTACTAGCACTAAGCCAAGTCGATAGATTAGAGCGTAAAGGTTGCGACTTTGCCGAAAAATGGGTATTTAGGGTAGAAATTGATCCCGGCGGCATTTCGTCGACATTTGACAAAATCTAATCCGCAGAACACGCTCAGGAGCATGCAGGGAAGAAGTTTAGACGCTGAAATCAGCTGATTTGAACAGTTTTTCAAAAACCTCAAAATTTTGAACTCAGAAAGTCGCAGGAGAAATGGACAGAAACGACGATTCGAAGGAGAGTATAGATTACCTACCTCGAGGTCTTCGATTAGTGACGATCGGTGAAGCAAACGGGCAAGAAACGACGAAGATCTGGATCTCTCTCTCTCTCTAGGAACTCGCGGTTTTGGGGGTGGGGAAAATGGGTTTTTTTGCAAAAAATCTAATTTTTCAAGCTATTTATAGGTTTTGGAAAAAACGGAAAAATGATTTTTTTGCGATTCCGATTTTTCCTGCGCGTTCCTCTGCGCATTCTAAGATAGGTTCTGGCGACAGAATTCCAGAACTCAAAACAGGATTCTTGGAATTAAACCAAAAGATCCAAAATCGGCATAAGTCGGTGTAAGTCGGTTTATCCCGAAAAACTACTTTTTGCAGTGATCGTCGGATGAGAAAACTTCCTTCTGAAGAAAGATTAGGAATGATGAGAGAAGTAGGAGAACGCGGGTGGAATCTTCATTTGAGTTTCCGGATAGAAAAAGTCTTCATCGTCTGTCGATCTTAGGTTTTTCGAACTATCAGGGATTCCGTTTCGGCAAACTTCCGAGAATTGGAATTTGACGTTCGTACTTTCCAGGATTTCGCATCGAAATGGTTGTTTAAGGACGGAAAAGAGAAGTTCTAACATTTCTCTGAGGATTTTTTGGAATTAGTTTCCATCGAGTCCTAAAGCGTAAATTAACTATTCACTAATACCTTCGACCTAGGATTAAGCGTATGTTAGTCGTGCTATAACTCTTTCGGTTTTTCGATACATTCTTGGACTTTTCCTGAACCTCTTTCCTTCCCAAATTTATCTTAATCAAATAACTCTTTTATTTTATTCACTTATCCAAAGCGTTAAAACTTGGGCCTTACAACTCCCCTAACTAAACCATAAATGAAGACTAGCTCCTCCAACTAACCCCCGTGAGAAGCTCCACTATCCTCGGTACCTGAGCGATGCCGCATAGAACATCATTCCAACAGAAGGGTGAGAACTCATATCATATGGATAAGCATAATGATAAATAATGTAAAAACTTATCTATGTTCCACATAAATTCTTTACACTCAACTAACAAATAATAAATTATGTAGTTTAGTATAATGAGTCAATCTCACAGTTATGACAATACTTCATAATTCATAGCATCAAGTAAGCAAATATTATTTTCTCCAATTACCACAACATCGAATCTCAAAAAATATCACAATTATCATTAATTAGCATCAATAACTCCCTAACACATATGACTCAAGTGAGACTCGTGCAAATGCCTTTGGTACCAAAGTTGTTATCCTTAGCGGTATCACCGCGTCCACTCCAGACAGATAACCATCAATAAAGCCCTCGCTCTAGGCTTCAAAACCACTCCAGTTTTGGGACAAGTCACCAGTCTCCACGAGAACTAGCAAACATTGCCTCTTGACAACTATGCAGTGTATTGTGCACAACTCAACTAACATATGCATATTCAGACCATCTCCAAGTCTTAATTATTTTAGCATATTCATCACCAGCTCAACAATTCAAATCATCTCCAATTTCCCAAAACACACACTTACATGTTATCAATCACACAACTTGCAATCACAGTAACCTAACAACTTAACACATAACATCAATTCAGAAATAACATCATATAATGAACTATTAAACAGATGTAAATTAAATATAATTCATATATAAAAGGTTCTGCAACTATTATACAAAAACTGGATTTCTTCCTAATTTTTCCCAAAAACTCGTCATCTCCCTGCACCATCCCCTCATGCGCGCGCTACCGCGCGTACCACTACCTACATGTGTCACCTCCCTCGGGCGCAACCCTCGCCATGGCCACGCGCCACCGCTCCTTGCGCATCACCATGCGCGCGCACCACATCTTTTTCGAAAACAACATTTGTGAAGGTATGAAAAACGGTAGAAAGGGGGGGGGGTTTGAATAACGTTTTCAGAACAAAACTTCCACCTTAAAGATTTTGACAAATCTTTCGAGAACTTAAGTGCTAAAGATAAGAGATAGAAAAGCACACAAGGATTTTATCCTGGTTCACTTGATAAATCACTCAAGCTACTCCAGTCCACCCGTTAAGGTGATTTCTTCCTTCTTAGAATGAAGGCAATCCACTAATCAGGTAAGAGTTACAACTGCACTTGAAACCTACAAGTGACTAACAATTACACTGACTTAGCTCACACTAAGATTCACTCTCTTAGTCTTCTCTAGGATCCGATCAACCTTGATCTCCTAAAGGCAAACTATACAACTGTATATGAAGTTCTTGTTTACAAAGAAATTGCTTCTAAAAAGCTTATAGTAAACACAATGAATTTCAGATGAAAGAAAGCTTAGAATATTTTGAATATGTCTTGCGCGTGTGTATTGCTTCTTCTTAGTTTCTTAGCCGCTTCTTTCAATCTTCAGCCTCTATATATACTCCAAGGATTAGGGTTGAGCGTTGCATGGGAAATGCTACCGTTGGAGGGCAGTTCTGGAAAATCCAGCTTCTGCTGTGGCTGAGAACGTTAGGTAGGTCGTCAGGAAGGTACACTTGCTTTTGTACTTGGATAGCGACTTGACCTTTTAACCTAGGAGACTTCTGATCAGAGGAATACTTCATATTGGAACTTGTGAAGCCGGTTGATCAGAGTCAGAGGGAAAGCACAGATCCTCTGACCATTGTATCTTCTGATTCTGAACTCAGAGGGAAGAACATGGCCTTCAGAGTTTCTTGCTTCTGGACATCAGAGTTTCCACTATTCAGCTTCTGGATCTTCAGAGTCTTCTACACCATCAGAACATCTGAACCTTCAGTGTTTCTTGGTTATCAGAACTTCTGGATCTTCAGAGCTTCTAGCGACTGAGTCCACATCAGAGTTTGTATAGCTTCAGAACTTCTGAAGCTTTTCCACTGTTCATACTGAACATGGTGAATGCGAAAGCGTTGCTTGGGTTACCCTTTATACACAGTGCTTCTGATTTGTGTGAGATTGAGTTGAGGTCAGAGCCTGTAAATAGCACACTCAGAAAAACACGTTAGAGTACCACAATTGTTCATATCAAAAGGTTAACTTGTAATCATCAAAACATAGAGTTGTACTACTAGATCAAAACTTGATCTTACAATCTCCCCCTTTTTGATGATGACAAAACTAAGATTTTTGATGAACAATTCTTAAACATTAAACTGAATTCACTCAGAGTTTAGAGATATAGAATAATACTTATCCTGATGTGAATAGTTTATCTTGCTCATTCTGAATTCAAGTCACTGCTTGATTCTGAGCTTAGCTCCCCCTGAATCTAATACTTGATGAAAACGTTAGTAAAGTCTAGATTCTGAGCTAAAAAATATAAGAGTTCAGAGTGAAAAGCTTATGACATAGATGAAAAACGAATAATCAGAAGCGCATAAGTGATCAGAGTCATGGACAAGGTATCAGAGTCTTGGGTATCAGAGTCAACTTATAATCACTTCAGAAGAAGTGAAATGTATTCCTTGTATTTGCCCAGTGACACATCTATGGTCATGAAGGTGGAACTCTTAAATTCTCCAAAAGAAAAATAAATCACACTAACACATCTTACACATCAAAAACTGGGTTTACTCCCCCTTTTTGTCATAAGCAAAAAGCTTGGGGTGTGAAAAGCTTAGCTTGAAGTACAAGGTACTCCCCCTTAGAGAAGGTCTAAGTTTAAAGAAAATGAAAACGATGTAAGAATCAGAGTTAGGCGAAAAGAAATAGAAGAGTTAATGCAAAGGATGAACGTTTACCACCGGTCAAGTGAGTAAATAGAAGGGTCAGTTACCAAGAACTTAACCTCGAGAAACCGTAAGAGCAGTAACTTTCAGAGAGAAAGTGAAGCCTATATAAAGCGTTGGAGAGAAAGGTAAGCTTCACACCTCGAACAAGTTTCATTAAAAAAGAATGGCATCATACAACGTAGCACTAGAAGAGCTGAGGAAGAAGGCCTTTGAAGAGGACTTGTTCCTGAACATCAGGCATCCAGAGGGTGCAACTACCATCGCGGAGCTGACACGGACACTGCTGGAAGAGGACCTGCGGCCAGAGTTGGAGAGAGACCTGAAGGAATTTCTTGCCTTCGTGGAGGAGGTGCAAGAACTCAGCCGGCTTGAACTCAAGCTGCTGGAAGAAAAAGAAATTTTGGAAGAGAAGCTCAGGACTTCAGAAGACATTCTGGAGAGGGATGAGCTAAAGATCAGGCTCAGCAACATCCAGCATGTACTGGATCGTCTGGAAAAGGATAGGTCAGAGCAGCGCCAGGAGTGCAGAAGAATGAGGAGGGATCCTCCATTCTAGATTATATGATGTAAAGAAATATGATGTAAACATAGAACAATTATGAATAAAACGAGTTTAGCAAACATATTTGTCATAAGTATATAGTTATGCATATATAATCACAAACGAACAAAAGAGAATAAATAAATAAAAAGAAACAGAGTTTAACAAAAGGAAAACAAAGTTAACGAAAAAGAAGAAAAAGAAGAGATCCTAAAAACTAAGGTTTGTCAGTGCGTCTCAGAAGTTCCATCATCATTTGCTTCATCTCAATCAGCATGGATTCATGAGTGTCAAGACGTTGTTCCATGATGTCGAGTCTGGAAGAGCTTGGCTGAGAAGAACTAGAAGGAACATTCTGAGCAGCTTGAGGATCTGGAATGGAAGCAGAAGCAGTAGGAGTAAACACAACCGGTGCAAGTCGCTCTGCCTCAGCCTCAGCTTCAAGACACTCTGCCTCAAGTCTGGCTTGTTCAGCCTGAGCTGCTGCTTGACGTGCAGCTTCTTCTGCTTGTTCTTTCTTTCTCTTGGCTTCTTCAATAGCTTCAAGAAGCTTATTTCTCTGTTCTAGTTCATGAAGAGCCACCCTCCTAGCAAGCCTTTGCTTTGCAGCCTCAATGCTCTGACTGCCCTCTGCATGCAGGAGCTGCATCATAATTGGAACTTGAGCCACTAGCCAAGTGCTCAGATTGTTCCACTCATCAGCCACATTTTCAGCATTCTCACTGAGATCAGTCTGACCGTGCACATTGCGGAGCCTCAAAGAGGCTTCATGATAGAAGATATTGATGCACTCAGAGAGAGATGTGGGTTGAAGGTGAGTATAGGGAATTATGGAGAGGTTGGGTTCAGGAGAGGCTGGGTGATTGCTGCTATGAGCTTCAGAGGTGGTTTGTGCGGCTGGCTGGGATTCAGGAATAGGAGTGAGGGGATTTGAGGAGTGTTGGAGCAAAGCAGAAATAGGGAGTGCATCAAATAAATTCAAATCATCATCAGAAGCAAGTGCAGGCTTACTTGTATGTGCTGATGATCGAGTCACTCTGGCAGGAGGTTCAGTCCTTCTGACCACTTCAGCAGCTGGTTCCACCCGAGTAGGCTTCACCACGATTCTGACCTTCTTCTGCTTCTTCTTTGGAGGACCATCCTCACTATCATCATCATCACCATCATCAGGCTTTCTCTTCGTCTTCTTGACCAGAGGGACATCAGAGTCTTCAGAGGATTCTTCCAGAACCATCTTCCTCTGAGCTTTCCTCTTGGGAGGAGAAGGAAACTCTGGAGCTGGCGGTAGTCTGCTGACGAAATCATCAAGGTCAATTTCGAAACCTTGAGCCCTGAGGTCTTCAACATAGCATCTGATGGCTTCAGGATGGTCTGCTTGAGTCCACAGAGGGTAGTCATTCAGAGGCATTCTTCTTCCTCTGATCTCAGAAGATGTGTCTTCATGAGCAGGAGCAATCTTCTTCTGGATTAAGCCCATCTTCTTCAAGGAGTTTGCAGTGAAGACATCACTGACAATTGTGCTCAAATCCTTGTAAGATCAAGATTTGGTCATGTGGTACAACTCTATGTTTTGATGATAACAAGTATTTATTTGTGGATGAACAACTATGATACTCTAATGTTTGTCTTGAGTGTTTTGACAAACAGGTTCTGATTCTGACACCAGAAGATATATTCGTCAGAAGAAGATCAGAGGATCAGAGGATCTGAAGATCAGAGGATCTGAAGATCAGAGGATCAGAAGATCAGAGGATCAGAAGATCTGAGGATCAGAAGATCTGAAGACCAGAAGCTCTGAGGGACCAGAGGCTCTGAAGGTTCAGAAGCTCTGAAGGTCCAGAAGCAGAAGTTACGAAGGTCAGAGGATCCAAGCATCCCTCTGACTCTGATCACCAAGCTTCACAAGTTCCAACACGAAGCATAACTCTGATCAGAAGTAAATGGTTAAAGGCAAATGTCTCTATCGAGAAGTACAAGAGCAGTGTACTATTCTGAAATGCCTACCTACCAAGGTTCAGCCACAGCAGGTTCTGGAAGTTCCAGAAATGCCCTCCAACGGTCATATTCTCTCAACAGAAATATCCTTTGCACCTTGGACTATAAAAGGCTGAAGAAAAGAAGAAAGCTAAGAGTGAGAGAAAAATAAAGAGCTGCAATACAAGAAAAGATTCAAGTCTCTACTTTCTTCATCTGTTCTTATTTAGTTTACACTCAGCTTATTTAGAAGCAAACCTTTGTAAACACCAACCTCAAACAGTTGTTTGATTTTCCTTAAGGGACCGGGTAGGTCAGTATCCTTAAGAAGACTAAGAGAGTGAATCTTAGTGGTGATTCCTTTAGGAGATCAAGGTTGATCGGATCCTAGAGAAGACTAAGAGAGTGAATCTTAGTGATAGCTAAGTCAGTGTATTGTTAGTCACTTGTAGGTTTCAAGTGCAGTTGTAACAATTATCTGATTAGTGGATTGCCTTCATTCTAAGAAGGAAGAAATCACCTTAACGGGTGGACTGGATTAGCTTGAGGGATTTATCAAGTGAACCAGGATAAAATACTTGTGTGCTTTTCTATCTCTATCTTTTGCACTTAGTTCTCGAAAAGATTTGTTAAAATCTTTAAGGTGGTAGTTTTGTACTGAAAACGTTATTCAAACCCCCCCCTTTCTACCGTTTTTCACACCTTCAATTGGTATCAGAGCGCAAGTTCTGATTACCACACTTAACAGTGTTCAGTAGATCCGGGCCAGTGTGAAAAACTCATGGATTCCACCACTACTACAAGCAAATATCAATACAGTGCAAGACCACCTATCTTTGATGGTCAGAGATTTGATTTCTGGAAAGATAGAATCAAAAGCTTCTTTCTTGGCTTTGATCCTGATCTTTGGGATTTTGTTGTTGATGGCTACACCCCTCCTGTTGATGAACATGGTGTAAAGATCCCAAGGAAGAAGATGAGTGAAGATCAAAAGAAGGAATTCAGAGATCATCACAGATCAAGATCTATTCTGCAAAGTGCCATTTCATATGAAGAATATGAGAAAATTACTGATCGTGATTCCGCCAAGGGCATCTTTGAATCCTTGCAGATGTCTCATGAAGGAAACAAGAAAGTGAAAGAGACAAAGGCGTTGTCTCTAATCAAGCAGTATGAATCCTTCCAAATGGAAACTGACGAATCCATTGAAGATATGTTTTCCAGATTTCAGTTGCTCGTAGCTGGAATAAGACCTCTCAACAAAAGCTACACTACAAAAGATCATGTCATAAGGGTCATCAGAAGTCTTCCTGAAAGCTGGATGCCTTTAGTGACTTCAATAGAGCTTACAAGAGATGTTGAGCATATGAGTTTAGAAGAACTCATCAGCATACTGAAGTGTCATGAACTAAAGCGTGCTGAACATCAGAATCAGAAGAAGAAGTCTATATCCTTGAAATCCAAATCTGAAAAGGCTAAGGTTGAGAAGTCAAAGGCTCTTCAAGCTGAAGAAGAAGAATCTGAAGAAGCATCAGAAGATTCTGATGAAGATGAGCTGACTCTGATCTCCAAGAGACTCAACCGTATCTGGAAGCACAGGCAGAGCAAGTTCAAAGGCTCTGGAAAGGCAAGAGGAAAGTCTGAATCCTCAGGTCAGAAGAAGTCATCAATCAAGGAAGTCACTTGCTTTGAGTGCAAAGAATCAGGGCACTACAAAAGTGACTGTCCAAAATTGAAGAAGGACAAGAAGCCAAAGAAGCACTTCAAGACCAAGAAGAGTCTGATGGTGACATTCGATGAATCAGAGTCAGAGGATGTTGACTCTGATGGTGAAAGTCAAGGACTCATAGCTATTGTCAAAGACAAAGGAGCAGAGTCAAAGGAAGCTGTTGACTCTGACTCAGAATCAGAAGGAGATCCAGACTCTGACGATGAAAATGAGGTATTTGATTCTTTCTCAACTTCTGAACTTAAAGATGCTTTGTCTGAAATTATGGATAAATATAACTCTCTCTTGACTAAGCATAAAAGGTTGAAAAAGAATTTCTCTGCTGCCTCTGAAACTTCGTCTGAACATGAGAAAATTATTTCTGATTTGAAAAATGATAATCATGCTTTGGTAAATTCTAACTCTGTGCTTAAGAACCAGATTGCTAAGTTAGAAGATATAGTTGCTTGTGATGCCTCTGATTGTAGAAATGAATCTAAGTATGAAAAGTCTTTTCAAAGATTCCTGGCTAAAAGCGTAGACAGAAGCTTAATGGCTTCAATGATCTATGGCGTAAGCAGAAATGGAATATATGGCATTGGTTATTCTAAACCTTCTGAAGTTGCTCCATCATCTCTTAAGAAAGGAATTTTCTCTATGTCAAAATATCATGCTCAAATTCCTTTATATTATCCTGTTGAAAGACCCAAAGTTGTCAGAACTTCTGGGCTAACTAACAAGAAAGGACCCAGAAAGTGGGTACCTAGGGATAAGATTATATATGTTGCAGATATCTTCAATAGGTCCATCGAAACTCCAACCATGGAACCTGGACAGTGGATGCAAGCAACACATGATGGGAGAAAGGCATATGTCCCAAGATCCAAAACTTGAACCTGAAGGTGAAGTTAATCTTGGAGGCATCAGTGGAGTAAGATTTGATCAAGTCAAAGCTAGCTGAAAAAGCTTGCAGAGATGAGCATGACCGTTTCAGAAAGAAACAAAGACTCAGAACTTGTCGAACCAGAAGCAACAACATCAGAAGATGCTACTACAACTTCTGACTTGCGTCATCAGAAGAAGAGTAGGTTCCTAGCTTCTCATTCTGAAGTATCTGAAGATGAAATTTTGTCCAGAACGGAGATGTCACCAGAACCACACTTCTGCTCTCATCAGAAGATATGCTAATCAGAAGCCAAGAATCCCTTGGTATTCCTTCTGAGGGGGAGTATTTCGTCTTTTGCTCTTACTATTTTTTTTTTTCACCTTCATTCTTTTTGCTTATGACAAAAAGGGGGAGAACTGATAGTATCTTGACAACTCCTATTTTATTTAGCTCAGAATCTAGATATTACTAACATTGATATTAAGTATTAGATTCAGGGGGAGCTTAGCTCAGAATCAAGCACGAGTCTTGGATTCAGAAGGAGCAAGATAAACTATACACATCAGGATAAGTTTTAACTCTGATACCTTATACTCTGAGTGTATTCAGTTTAATTGTTTAGAGTTGTTCATCAAAATACATGGTTTTGTCATCATCAAAAAGGGGGAGATTGTAAGATCAAGATTTGGTCATGTGGTACAACTCTATGTTTTGATGATAACAAGTATTTATTTGTGGATGAACAACTATGATACTCTAATGTTTGTCTTGAGTGTTTTGACAAACAGGTTCTGATTCTGACACCAGAAGATATATTCGTCAGAAGAAGATCAGAGGATCAGAGGATCTGAAGATCAGAGGATCTGAAGATCAGAGGATCAGAAGATCAGAGGATCAGAAGATCTGAGGATCAGAAGATCTGAAGACCAGAAGCTCTGAGGGACCAGAGGCTCTGAAGGTTCAGAAGCTCTGAAGGTCCAGAAGCAGAAGTTACGAAGGTCAGAGGATCCAAGCATCCCTCTGACTCTGATCACCAAGCTTCACAAGTTCCAACACGAAGCATAACTCTGATCAGAAGTAAATGGTTAAAGGCAAATGTCTCTATCGAGAAGTACAAGAGCAGTGTACTATTCTGAAATGCCTACCTACCAAGGTTCAGCCACAGCAGGTTCTGGAAGTTCCAGAAATGCCCTCCAACGGTCATATTCTCTCAACAGAAATATCCTTTGCACCTTGGACTATAAAAGGCTGAAGAAAAGAAGAAAGCTAAGAGTGAGAGAAAAATAAAGAGCTGCAATACAAGAAAAGATTCAAGTCTCTACTTTCTTCATCTGTTCTTATTTAGTTTACACTCAGCTTATTTAGAAGCAAACCTTTGTAAACACCAACCTCAAACAGTTGTTTGATTTTCCTTAAGGGACCGGGTAGGTCAGTATCCTTAAGAAGACTAAGAGAGTGAATCTTAGTGGTGATTCCTTTAGGAGATCAAGGTTGATCGGATCCTAGAGAAGACTAAGAGAGTGAATCTTAGTGATAGCTAAGTCAGTGTATTGTTAGTCACTTGTAGGTTTCAAGTGCAGTTGTAACAATTATCTGATTAGTGGATTGCCTTCATTCTAAGAAGGAAGAAATCACCTTAACGGGTGGACTGGATTAGCTTGAGGGATTTATCAAGTGAACCAGGATAAAATACTTGTGTGCTTTTCTATCTCTATCTTTTGCACTTAGTTCTCGAAAAGATTTGTTAAAATCTTTAAGGTGGTAGTTTTGTACTGAAAACGTTATTCAAACCCCCCCCTTTCTACCGTTTTTCACACCTTCAATCCTCTGTGCAACCAGCATCGATCAAATCTTGCACCAAGTTGCTTTCAATGAGAAAGTCTGAGAGCAGCCTCCCAAAAGGGATATATTTGATTGCAGACTTGATGGAGGCGGTGGTGCGAGACTTCCGGATGCATTCCTTTAAGTAGGAGAACAGGAAGTAGGGAAGGCAGATCTTCTCCTTGTCTTGAATGAAGAACAGCATCGCCTTCTGGTTGAAGTTGATGTAGTCTGGAGAACTGCCCTTCGGTCTCTGGTTTATGCAGTTGAGCAGGATCTTGTGCCAGATTCTGAGTTTGGGGTGAAGATCCATCACTTTGTAACTCGTCTTGCCCGGTTTGAAGGTGGTGTACAGAGCCTGGTTGACTATGTCCTTGGTGCTGGGTTTCAGCTTCGATTCCATCAGTTGGAAACGATACCCATAAGCAGTATCTGCACCTAGCAGATTCACGAATGACTTCTCAGTGATAATGATCTTCCTGCCAAGAATGTGAGAGACCACCTGAGTGTCATCGCAGTCTGCGTGCTTCCAGAATTCCTTTACCAATTTCTCATACACCGGTCCTCGAAGTCGATTGAAATAGTTTCCCCAACCTTGAGCTTGGACTTCAGGACGAAGATCATACCCATTTGCAGCCAAGTTATCGAGGTTGAATCTCCATTCTGCCAGGACTTGGAGTTCCTCAGGAGCAAATACGCAGTGAACGGCACAGCCCCGTTCTGCAATTGGAACAATCTGCTCTTGAGCTTGAACTTGTTCTTGTGCCGGGTTCTCAGAGCCCCTTTGACCCGTTGCCAAACCAACTTCCATATGAGGGAACTGAGGTGCATCTGCAGTAGATCTTCTGGTTTGTCTCACCATTTTGAAGAGGTTGAAGGTTTGAGGTAGAAGATGAAGTTTGAAGGATGAAGAGAGATCGAGAGAGAAATCAAGAAAGAGGCGGTTTTGAAAAGCAGAGAGTGCGAGAGTGAAAACCGGAAGTGAACGAGAACGTGTGTGTATAGTGGGTTTTATCAAATAACCGTTGTTGATTCAAAAAGCACTTTAAGATCAACGGTTGAAAATTAAAGATAGATAGTAACAGTAAAATACACAATCACACACAGGAGATAAGCATATCTACACGCAATCATAACAGACTGTCACACGGGCACAAGGAATTATGCATCAGAAATTCTGACACACGTGTTGTTGTCTCAGCTTCAGAGTCAGTACCAGTGGGCACACACACTCTGATTGAGTTACCTTCTGGACTAGACATCTTCTGATCAAGAAGTATCATAGTCAGAGGTTCTGATCCATCTTCACTCTGGACAAAAGTCCATGTTTAGATTTTTCAGAATAAAATTAAATCTATCCTCTGCTAAGGGCTTTGTAAAGATATCTGCCCATTGATGGTCAGTATCAACAAACTTCAGAAGAAGTACGCCCTTCTGCACATAATCTCTAATGAAGTGATACTTTACCTCAATGTGCTTTGCCCTTGAATGCAAGATAGGATTCTTGCTCAACGAGATTGCAGCAGTGTTATCACAATAAATTGGGATATTGCTCTCAAGGATCTGATAATCCTCCAGCTGATGTTTCATCCAGAGCATCTGAGTGCTGCATATTGCTGCTGAGATATATTCTGCCTCTGCAGTTGATAGTGCAATGGTTGATTGCCTCTTGCTTGCCCATGAGACTAGATTGCTTCCCAGAAATTGACAATTTCCAGAAGTACTTTTTCTCTCTGTTCTATCTCCAGCATAATCAGCATCACAATAACCTGAAAGCTTATACTCTGATGTTTTCTTATACATCAAGCCAAGGTTAGTGGTGCCTTTCAGATACCTTAGGATCCTCTTAACAGCAGTTAAGTGGGTTTCCCTTGGATCTGATTGGAAACGAGCACATAAGTGAACACTAAATAATATGTCTGGCCTAGATGCAGTTAAGTATAGAAGTGAACCTATCATTCCACGATAGAGCTTCTGACATACTTTACCACTTTTATCTTCTTTCTCCAAAATGCATGTAGGATGCATTGGAGTCTTGGCCACTGTAGATTCCAGCATATTGAACTTCTTCAGAAGTTCTTTAGTGTACTTGCTCTGATGGATATATGTTCCTTCTGGTGTTTGATCAACTTGTATTCCCAGAAAGTACTTTAATTCTCCCATCATACTCATCTCAAATTCAGTCTGCATCATCTCAGAAAATTCTTTGCATAGAGATTGATTAGCAGAACCAAATATAATATCATCCACATAAATTTGCACAATTAAGATATCATCTTTATAAGTCTTGCAAAAAAGAGTTGTATCTACTTTACCCCTTACAAACTCATTCTCCAGAAGGAATGAGCTAAGTCTCTCATACCATGCTCTGGGAGCTTGCTTCAGACCGTAGAGTGATTTCTTTAATTTGAACACATGGTCTGGTTTCTTTTCATCTTCAAAACCTGGGGGTTGATGAACATAGACTTCCTCTGAGATATAACCATTTAGGAAGGCACTCTTTACGTCCATCTGATGTAGAACTATGTTGTGATTTACTGAGAAGGAGATCAACAGTCTAATTGCCTCCAGTCTTGCTACCGGAGCAAATGTTTCAGTGTAGTCTATTCCTTCCTGCTGGCTGTAGCCTTGAGCAACTAGCCTTGCCTTGTTTCTGACTACTTTTCCTTTCTCATTTAGCTTGTTTCTGAATACCCATTTCGTTCCAATAACATGAACATTCTCAGGCTTCTTCACTAAGCTCCAAACATCGTTCTTGGAAAATTGATTCAGTTCTTCTTCCATGGCCAGAATCCAATCCTTGTCCTGAAGAGCTTCATCTATGGACTTGGGTTCAATTAAGGACACCAATCCTTTCAGACTCAGCAAGGTCTCTTCAGAGGGTCTGAAGGCAGATCTGGTTCTGACTGGTTCGTCTTTGTTGCCCAGAATCAATTCCTTAGGGTGAGCTGCAGTGATTCTGCTCTTCTTCAGAGTTTGTGAGTTAGAGGGACCAGCTTCTTCCTCTGGTTCATCTTCCTCTGGCTCAACTTCCTCTGGAGCTTTGCCTTTGTCAGAAACATTAATGCTTAAATCTGCAAACTTTTCAACTAGCTTTGACTGGTCAGAGTCAAGCTTATCATCAAATCTAACATGAATAGATTCTTCAATAGTCTTAGCATCAGTATTATAAAATCTAAAACCTTTAGATCTATCAGAATAACCAAGTAATAGACACTTAGAAGACTTAGCATCAAATTTATGCAATCTATCCTTAGTATTGAGAACATAACAAACACAGCCAAAAGGATGAAAATAAGAAATGTTGGGTTTTATGTTCTTCCACAATTCATAAGGAGTCTTATTCAGAATTGGTCTCACAGAGATTCTGTTCTGAATGTAACATGCTGTATTTACTGCCTCTGCCCAAAAGTGCTTAGCCATGCCGGTTTCTTGGAGCATGGTCCTAGCCATCTCCTGAAGAGTTCTGTTCTTCCTCTCAACAACACCATTTTGTTGAGGAGTTCTGGGACAAGAGAAATCATGTGCAATTCCATAGGAATCAAACAGACTCTCAAACTTGTCATTCTCAAACTCTCCACCATGGTCACTTCTGACACGCACAATCCTACAAGCCTTCTCGTTTTGCACTTGAGCAATGAAGGTAGAGAACACAGCATGAGACTCATCCTTGCGGGTTAGAAACTTTACCCATGTCCAGCGGCTATAGTCATCAACGATAACCATCCTATATCTCTTGCCACCTATAGACTCAGTTTTCACTGGTCCAAAAAGGTCGATATGCAGAAGTTCCAACGGCCTTGAGGTTGAGACAACATTCTTTGCCTTGAAAGGGACTTTTGTGAATTTGCCTTTCTGACATGCTTCACAAAGAGCGTCTGAAGCGAACTTCAGATTGGGTAAGCCCCTGACAAGGTTTAGCTTGCTCAGCTGAGAAATCTTTCTCATACTGGCATGCCCTAACCGTCTATGCCATACCCATTGCTCTTCATTAACAGACAGAAGGCACTTCACATTCTGAGCCTCCAACTCAGATAATCTGATCTTATAAATGTTGTTCTTCCTCTTGCTGTTAAACAGAACAGAGCCATCGATCTGACTTACAGCCCGGCAGGACTTTTGATTGAATATAACATCATAACCCTTGTCAGCTAATTGACTTATAGACAATAAGTTATGTGTTAAGCCGTCTACCAATAAAACATTATCAATGCATGGACTACTATCTACACAAATAGTACCAGTACCAACAATTTTACCCTTTTCATTTCCTCCGAAGCCAACTTCGCCTCCAGGCTTAAGTTTCAGCTCTCGGAACATACGCTTTTCTCCCGTCATGTGACGCGAGCATCCACTGTCCAGATACCATGATTGGTGTTTCAGTGGAGCTATCAAGGATATCTGCAACATAGATAATCTTGTCCTTAGGTACCCACTTTCTGGGTCCTCTTTTGTTAGTTACCCCAGAGGTTCTGATCACCTTGGGTGTCTCAACATAATATTTTAAAGGAATATTTGCATGATATTTAGTCATAGAGAAAGATCCCTTTTTAAGAGGGTTTTTAGCAATTTTAGCAGGTACAGGATCAGGCAATATGGTACCAGAGGGAACAAAGCATTCATACAAGGATTTAGCTTTAGACACAGAAGGCTCATTTCTAATTGGTTTAGAATAGCCAATGCCATGCATTCCATTTCTGCTTACGCCATAGATCATTGAAGCCATTGAGCTTCTATCCACGCTTTTAGCTAGGAATCTTTGAAAAGACTTTTCATACTTAGATTCATTTCTACAATCAGAGGCATCACAGGCAACAATTTCTTCTAACTTAGCAATCTGGTTCTTAAGCACAGAGTTAGAATTTACCAAAGCATGATTTTCATTTTTCAAATCAGAAATAATTTTCTCATGTTCAGAAGGAGTCTTAGAGACAGCAGATAAGTTCTTTTTCAACTTTTTATGCTTAGACAATAAAGAGTTATACTTATCCATGATATCAGACAAAGCATGTTTCAGTTCAGAGGTAGAGAAGGAAGCGAATACCTCATTTTCATCGTCTGAGTTAGGATCTCCTTCTGATTCTGAGTCAGAGTCAACAGCTTCCTTTGACTCTGCTCCTTTGTCTTTGACAATGGCCATGAGTCCTTGGACTTCACCATCAGAGTCAACATCCTCTGACTCTGATTCATCGAATGTCACCATCAGACTCTTCTTGGTCTTGAAGTGCTTCTTTGGCTTCTTGTCTTTCTTCAACTTTGGACAATCACTTTTGTAGTGCCCAGATTCTTTGCACTCAAAACATGTGACTTCCTTGATTGAAGACTTCTTCTGGCCTGAGGACTCATACTTGCCTTTTGCCTTTCCAGAGCCTTTGAACTTGCTCTGCCTGTGCTTCCAGATGCGGTTGAGTCTCTTGGAGATCAGAGTCAGCTCATCTTCATCAGAATCTTCTGATGCTTCTTCAGATTCTTCTTCTTCAGCTTGAAGAGCCTTTGACTTCTCAACCTTAGCCTTTTCAGATTTGGATTTCAAGGCTATGGACTTTTTCCTCAGATCTTGCATCTCTGAGCGTTTTAGCTCATGGCATTTCAAAATGCTGATGAGTTCTTCTAAACTCATATTCTCAACGTCTCTCGTGAGCTCTATTGAAGTCACCAAAGGCATCCAGCTTTCAGGAAGACACCTGATGACCCTTATGACATGATCTTTTGTTGTGTAGCTCTTGTTGAGAGGTCGTATGCCAGCTACAAGCAATTGAAATCTGGAGAACATTTCTTCAATGGACTCATTTGGCTCCATGATGAAGGATTCATACTTTTGGATCAAAGACAATGCCTTTGATTCTTTGACTTTCTTGTTTCCTTCATGAGACATCTTCAGAGAATCAAAAATGCCTTTAGCAAACTCACGATCTGTAATCTTCTGGTACTCCTCATAGGAAATAGCACTTAGAAGAATTGCTCTTGCTTTGTGATGTTGTGAGTACAGCTTCTTTTGATCTGCAGTCATCTCTGACCTTGGGATCTTCTTGCCATCTGCATCAACTGGACGCTCATAGCCATCCACAATAATATCCCAGAGATCTGCATCGAAACCCAGAAAGAAACTTTCCAGTCTATCTTTCCAATATTCGAACCTTTGACCATCGAACATAGGAGGCTTTGCGTTGTAACCATCTCTTTGAGTTTCACTGGTGGTGGCAGCCATTGTTTTTCACACCGGCCCGGATCACTGAACACTGTTAGGTGTGGTAATCAGAACTTGCGCTCTGATACCAATTGAAGGTATGAAAAACGGTAGAAAGGGGGGGGGTTTGAATAACGTTTTCAGAACAAAACTTCCACCTTAAAGATTTTGACAAATCTTTCGAGAACTTAAGTGCTAAAGATAAGAGATAGAAAAGCACACAAGGATTTTATCCTGGTTCACTTGATAAATCACTCAAGCTACTCCAGTCCACCCGTTAAGGTGATTTCTTCCTTCTTAGAATGAAGGCAATCCACTAATCAGGTAAGAGTTACAACTGCACTTGAAACCTACAAGTGACTAACAATTACACTGACTTAGCTCACACTAAGATTCACTCTCTTAGTCTTCTCTAGGATCCGATCAACCTTGATCTCCTAAAGGCAAACTATACAACTGTATATGAAGTTCTTGTTTACAAAGAAATTGCTTCTAAAAAGCTTATAGTAAACACAATGAATTTCAGATGAAAGAAAGCTTAGAATATTTTGAATATGTCTTGCGCGTGTGTATTGCTTCTTCTTAGTTTCTTAGCCGCTTCTTTCAATCTTCAGCCTCTATATATACTCCAAGGATTAGGGTTGAGCGTTGCATGGGAAATGCTACCGTTGGAGGGCAGTTCTGGAAAATCCAGCTTCTGCTGTGGCTGAGAACGTTAGGTAGGTCGTCAGGAAGGTACACTTGCTTTTGTACTTGGATAGCGACTTGACCTTTTAACCTAGGAGACTTCTGATCAGAGGAATACTTCATATTGGAACTTGTGAAGCCGGTTGATCAGAGTCAGAGGGAAAGCACAGATCCTCTGACCATTGTATCTTCTGATTCTGAACTCAGAGGGAAGAACATGGCCTTCAGAGTTTCTTGCTTCTGGACATCAGAGTTTCCACTATTCAGCTTCTGGATCTTCAGAGCTTCTAGCGACTGAGTCCACATCAGAGTTTGTATAGCTTCAGAACTTCTGAAGCTTTTCCACTGTTCATACTGAACATGGTGAATGCGAAAGCGTTGCTTGGGTTACCCTTTATACACAGTGCTTCTGATTTGTGTGAGATTGAGTTGAGGTCAGAGCCTGTAAATAGCACACTCAGAAAAACACGTTAGAGTACCACAATTGTTCATATCAAAAGGTTAACTTGTAATCATCAAAACATAGAGTTGTACTACTAGATCAAAACTTGATCTTACAATTTGCACCTAAAATGACTCATTTTATTCAAAACGGTTATAAACTGTACAACAACCTAGGCGAATTATTAGATACCTCAAATACACTCAAAAAAATCCAATACTTTTTTCATGGTTCCCTATACACGTTTTGTAAATCCCTGTAAATTTTCAAGTCAAAATTAGAAGTATAAAATTCAGGAAAAATCTAACACTAACAGCAGTTCGTGAGAAACGAGACAACTTAACCTATCCTCACTAAAACATATATAACTTGAGCTACAGACGTCGGAACGACGTGAAACTGTTGGAAATAGAGAGTGATATTGAGTATTGTTGTGTCGTGGCAAGCCACTGCCCTAAAGCAAAAATTTCCGGCGGACTCTGGTGCAAATCCCAACTGTCGGTTTTGCCCCCAGGGGTTTACACAACTACGATCTAACCCGTGAAATCGAGGCAAATCGTATGGAGCCATCACAAAATATTGCCCAGAATTTGAGTGTATTAAATAGGAGGAAGAAGAAAGAAAGCTTCGAACATCAAGAGAATAATGATATGCAGAATCTATATCTCTTGCCTTTCCAAGCTTCAGTCACGTATATATGTGTGTGTGTGTGTGTGTGTGTGTGTGTGTGGCCATAGAGTAAAATGAATGGCACAAAGGCACAATTGATTGTCATTAACCACCATAGTCAAAGCCCATAAAACGTGAATTATAGAGATTGATCTAAAACCACTAACGGGTTAGTCAAACGCTTGGAAAAAGGGAATGAAAAGAAATTGTTTTGTTCAGACCAAATTTTAATGACATTTAAAGTACTTTATTTCCATTAACTCTCTCAATCCCGCACAAATGGAAATCAAGGTATGAAAAGAGTTTTTGCACTGCCGCACGTCATAGGGATGAGATGTAGTGCATAAGAGTTTTCGCATGGCTTCGTTTGACCACAAAGTGGGTATCCATCACACGTTTCTCCACTCAAGGCGCTCATCCCCCTCGACGCATCCAGGACGACTTTCTTGACCAATCCCTTTCTAAAGGATCACAAAATGTTTTCTCACTTCTCATATATTAAAGTGAGACTACACCATCTTTTATTAGGTGTCTAGCAAGATCATGTCTTATCTGTGTGTTTCCCCTTGCCATTATAGGACTTTAGCTGCACCAGTTGTAGTTGCAACTCAATCACAATTATGATGAGTTCACCCCATAATATTAAATCTGCCATTGGTCCTCTCATCCAAACAGCTTCTTGACCTGCAATTTCAAGAGCTACAAATTTTTGACTCAATGTTAGCTTAGGCTACTTAAAAGACAATACGCCACATTACAAGGTAAACATATACTTATATGCGGAACTAACCTCATCATACATGAGACTTAGTTTAAGTCACAACACCTTCCTAAACTCAAAGAAAGATCTTGAGATATTTATACTCCATCGTGTAGTACATTTTAAATGTCATGAATATGATAGCAACATATGGAAAAGATGTTGAGGTATCTCATAAAAATACAATTCACTAATAGAAAACTCATTTTCTATTTTCTTTATTTCCTTGTTGAGAATCACACCATGCTTTTCTTGAATCTTTCATTTCAAATATGAACATAAATTTAGTTTTATCTATCACTTTCAAGCTGGTTCCAGATATCAACACATCATTCATATGGAAGGATTCAAATAAATCCATGTTCTATCAAAAGACTATTAAACTTCTTACGCTAGTGTTTAGAAACACATATAATGAATTATTCACATAACTCAACACTTCTAAATTCAATCAACGTATTATTATTCATGCTAGATCGATAATCTATATGCATGCCTCACTCCCATAAGCATCATAAGCAAGAACAAATAAATAATTTGAATATCAGTATTATTACGTTTAAAATCTGTTTGCTTCTGCTAAAGCGAAACACCCCCACAATCCTTGGGAACTTTGATAAAAGTTATGAGAATTTTCTCAACAATCACTAAAAATGATTCTCATATAAAGAGGCATTTACCATTTTTTCCTCAAAGAATAGATTGTGAAGCTTGTAAGCTCCTTTGAGCATTCGAACTTCTGCTCCCTTGCTTCCAAATTCCAATGAGTAAAGCACATAAAAGTAACTGAAAGGGATTGAACCCTATTTTCTCAAAAATTATGTCCACCAGATGATTAATTTAAAATAATTTCTTCTCAAAACATCCAAAAGAACATTGACCCTCAAAAGAGGGTTGGCAATCAACTTATATACTGGACGAGCAATTACCATTTTCACCGCTGAAATAACACATTCATATTGTTGCAAATTCACAAATATTGTTCTCAGGAAATTTGACATATTTCTTTCCACCATGAATGGCTATGAAAATGGGTTGGACATAACTTAAACATTGATTCAGCAGTTTGGACATTCTTCTTCTTGGGAAATAAATCATGATCATTTAGAATTTTCATAAACTAAACCCAAAATATATTAGTAATGCTTCCATATCTTGGAACTTTGAAGCAAACTGATCATCTTGTATTGTGGCCATATGGAAAGGATTCTAATGCATGGCGTGCTTAAGATTTAAATCTTCAGTCAAGAATGCATGACAATCAAATGGTTAACACGCACTTTATTCTTCAAATACTTAGTAATGAAATATCACAACATATTCCAACTACTTCTATTCTGGGCAAGAGGAAAGATAACCTAGTCCGACAATAATTTTATATGTTGTTCCAAAGTGTTTGTTAATATGTCAATAACTAATAGCAAAGGCATAACATTAATTTTAGTGGTGATAAAACTGAAGTGCTAGACACGAAGTCACCTTCACACATACAAAATCAACCGTTTTAGCATTTGAAAAATTTTGTGAGACAGAACGATACTTATCTTTCTGGTGATTTGCTCCCTCATTTCTCATTTTGTTGAGCAGTAGTGTCATCAGCACGAACAAAGATAATCACAAATTTTTGCTTCAGGTTGTTGGAAATAGAGAGTGATATTGAGTACTGTTGCGCCGTGGCAAGCCACTGCCCTGAAGCAAAAATTTCCGGCGGACTCTGGTGCAAATTCCAACTGCCGGTTTTGCCCCCAAGGGTTTACACAACTACGATCTGACCCGTGCACTCGAGGCAAATCGTATGGAGCCATCACAAAATATTGCCCAGAATTTGAGTGTATTAAATAGGAGGAAGAAGAAAGAAAGCTTCGAACATCAAGAGAATAATGATATGCAGAATCTATATCTCCTGCCTTTCCAAGCTTCAGTCACGCATATATCACTGCCCTGAAGCAAAAATTTTCGGCGGACTCTGGTGCAAATCCCAACTGCCGGTTTTTCCCCCAAGGGTTTACACAACTACGATCTGACTCGTGCACTCGAGGCAAATCGTATGGAGCCATCACAAAATATTGCCCAGAATTTGAGTGTATTAAATAGGAGGAAGAAGAAAGAAAGCTTCGAACATCAAGAGATAATGATATGCAGAATCTATATCTCTTGCCTTTCCAAGCTTCAGTCACACACACACACACATATATATATATATGTCTGGCCATAGAGTAAAATGAATGGCACAAATGCACAATTGATTTTCATTAACCACCATAGTCAAAGCCCATAAAACGTGAATTATAGAGATTGATCTAAGACCACTAACGGGTTAGTCAAACGCTTGGAAAAAGGGAATGAAAAGAAACTGTTTCGTTTAGACCAGATTTTAATGACATTTAAAGTACTTGATTTCCATTAACTCTCTCAGAAACTAGCGGAAAAAGTTTCATAACAGAAAGGGCTACAACTTTTATGAAGACTACTTCTTCAAATTCGATCATTAACACAGCTCGAAAAAAGGTTCAAGAGCTCGTAAATTTCCCGCGTGCAACCCGCGCATCATGCGCGCCTATCTTCTACCCCCAAAATTCATCTTAAAATCAAACCATAACTATTTCAATTTGGGAATTTATGCATCCTAGGGTTCCTAAATCATGTTTCCTATCATTACCCACTATCATACTAATCCATAGAACATGAATCCAAACTCTTACCTCTTGAAGATCAAAGTCTAGGTTTTCTTCTCTTTTCTCCTCTCCTTCTCTGTTTTCACGCTTTCTCCTTCTCTGTTCTGCTCTTCTAATTCTGATTTCTCTTTCTTTCTTTTTTTCTATTTATTCCACTCCTAACTCTAAACTAGTAGTTCTAATGGGCTCCACTCCATATATCACCTAAACCCAACCTTATCTAATTTAATCTTATCTCACTCAAATACAAATTAAATAAATTACTCACTCCATATATCACTTAATAACTTAATTATCTAATAAAATCACTTAATCACATTATCATCTTATTAAATCACATAATCACCTTATCATCTAATTAAATCACATAAACTACCAAATTACCATATAGCATAATAATAATTTAAACAAAATAGTACATAACCTAATAACAAAAAATGGGGTGTTACATCTCGCACAACTGGAATACTGAGCACAACTGAGTCCTTCTTACCCTCTAGATTCAGGAGCAAAGAGTACTTTTGAGATCTATCGCTCAACGCGACACTTATGTGATTAGCAGACTAGTACTCAAAAAGATCTGAGTCGGGAAACACCAACCTCTTTCAGCTACAATCCAAAAGACAATAGTAGTGGGATAGCTAGTCCATCCCAAGGATAACATCTAGGTTCTTAAGGGGTAGACATACTAAGTTAGCTAGAAGCATGGTCGGACCCACGTGTAGGCTGGGTGTGGCTATAGCCATACCAGATTTTTTGAGTTTTTTTTAATATCGTATATAGTGGCGGTTCTGGATCCGTCGCTAAAAGTTTTGTGTTAATGTATGGCAACGGTGGAAAGTGTCGCCATAGCTTAATAAGTAAAAAATCAAAATTCACACTTAACATCAAATTAGAACGCGGTTTTTCTTTCTTTCTTTCTTCCATTGTTGCTTTTCGACATTCATCAACTTAAAACCCTTTTCCCAAAAAATTGAAAACCCACCAACCTTCACCTTCCTAAATTTCTCATCGCATGCAGAACCTGATCACTACACCATTCAACCACAATTCAAGAGGAAATTCAATTGATTCATTGTCTCTCAGGTAAATCAACTTCGTAATTCACCTTACTACGCTACACGCAATTCATGTTGGATGATCTTTTCCTATTTCTATTTTTTTTTTTTCAATTTTCAAGGATTTTTTTTGTTTATGAACTTGTTGCACGCGTTGAGTTGATCGGTTTTTTGGGTGAGAATTTTTGCTTGTGAACTTAGCAGTCTGAGTTCTTTGATGGAACCATGTTGGGTTTGGAGCTACCTCCGTTTGTTTTTGCTGATGAGTTTTCCTGTTTTGATTGTTGATTCGTGCCTGCAAATTTTACAATGTTAATCTAGCAGCATTCTAATGTTATCTCCCAAAAAAGAAAAATTTGTCCTTTTTACTGCACAAATTAGTCTTAACTTTTCATGATTGAACAAACTTTTGTGTTTTTTATGTGAGATTATAGCTACTTCTTGCTTGCTACCTAATATAATTTATACTTTGTATTTTAGTCTATAATTTCTTTTATGTTTAGGCACACCGATATATAATGTCTGGATCCACCCCTGGATAGAAGTTTCCTATCCCTATATATTACAGAGCAGTGCATGCATGCAACATTAGCAAGTAAGGTCTTAGCGGGCGTAGTTATCATAAGGTCAGAAATAATCAATAAAATACTCATTATTGAATATTTATATTTATATATATATATTCATGTTTTTTTTTAATCAAGACATCTCAAGAATCAATAGCGGTATGACTAATCTCATCTGATGATCATGACTAGTGCAATAAGCCCCTGTACCACCAGGCAATGAGCCCATATTCATATATTTTAATTAATTTATTACCATTAAAACATTTTATAATTATTTAATTTCTGTATAAAATTGTACTGAATATATAACCTCCAAGAAGCACGCATGTGTGTCTGCTCTACACACGGACCGAACTTTCAGTCAGCAATTCTCACTTCACAGAAAGCTCAACCTGCTGCTGCAACTGCAAGAACCGGTACTGTAAATGTGTGTACTCTTACCTTTGCAGCCTTCAATTTATTTTTTTCCATAATCTTCTACTTCACATTTTGATTTTCTGTTCTGAATTCTCCTCCAAGATTTTTTACTTTAACTATGCAATTGCATGCACATAACTTTTTAATAACTCCTTATTGATAAACTGAGTCTGAGTAACATTTTTGTTTTTCTTTATTTGTCACTCTTGCACAGGTTCCACCAGTGTAACGCTTCTTCAAGTAAAAATCCACAAGTAAATCCCTGTTTCTCTCATTGCGTTTTCATGTTTCAAAAAAAGTTTTTATTTATTTATTTATTATGATCTATGATATGATAATGTAGATTCATTTCTGAAACTCGTTTTTTTGGGAATTGTAGTTGTAGAGCATGCATGTCCTAGCAAAGACCAGATTTTTGTCAAATCATGTTAGTCCATGTTTTGATACTAATTGTCTCTATGGTGAATGAGTTTTCAACCTAGTTTTTAGTATGTTTGGATCAACTTATCTTTTCTTGGAATCAAGAATCAATTGTGACACCTAGAATCAATCAGGGAAGCTTCTCCTCATAATTAATTTTAGCTTTAGAATCAATTATAAAAGGATTTTAAAAAGTGCTCTTGTTCAAATTGTTGGCTTGTCTTCAAACATCTTTGCCCTTTTTCTTCTTTCGCCGACCGTAGATTCCAATATTGATCGCCCCATCTTATCTTTTGTTTGTGCGAGTGTTTTGTGTTCATTGTGTTGTAACTGATAGTGAATGCTTGTTCTGTCATCTGTAATCTGTGTTTCAAATCTTGTGTTGTATGTGGCAGCTGTAGCTCTTCGGTGATTGGAACTGAAAATCAGTGGGTATAAGATGGCTTCATCAGATGTATGCCCCCCCTGAGGATGCAGTGAAGGCATTCATAGAACACTTGGTTGATCCAATACAGCCATCAGAACCGACTCAAGATAATCCCTCACTATCTCAACTACAGGAAGTTGCAAAACAGGTATCTTCATTCACCTCTTTTATTGCTTTACACACTACTAGAAAAACTAGTTTTCACATCGGGTATTTTTGAGTTTAAACATCGGTTTTTATCCGATGTAAACAATGTTGATGTGGTATCTCCTAACCTTTTCACATCGGGTTTATAACCGATGTGAAATGTACACTTTTCACATCGGTTCAGTCAGCCAACCGATGTGAAATACACTTTTCAAATCGGTTCAGTCAGCCAACTGATGTGAAATGTACACTTTTCACATCGGTTCAGTCAGCCAACCGATGTGAAATGTACACTTTTCACATCGGTTAGACAAAAAAACCGATGTGAATGCTCAACCATTTTTTTTTCTTTTTTTTTTAACACGAATTTGACCTGAATATACATATTTTTTTAATGAAAATTTATTAAAATAAAAAGAGATCTTGAGAACACACTCTCTCAAGTGAGTTAAACATCCAAGGGCAAAAAAAAAACATAATAGCCTAAAAGAACTAGAACAATTCAGCAATTCTAGTTCTTAAATGTAGTTAAACAGCAACATCTCATGAAATTAGGACAAAATAGTTAAACAACAACACAGCAACAATTCAGCAAAACAGCAACAATTTAGCAAATTAGGAGAGCCACCAGCACCATAAGCATAAATTAGGAGAGCAGCGGAGGTGAACAACTTTGAACCCTATAAACAGATGCAATAAATACAGAGATCAACAATCCATGTTATAATGTAAAAAACAAGTTGCCCAAACTTTAATTCAGACTGCTTAGGCACAAACTTTAAATACATACCAAATAAATTCTAAGGTTTATACAAGTCAAGAAAGCAAGTTGCCCAACTGTTTCGCAAATCATACAACTCTTGTTCTGTTAATGTCGTTGGATCATTGAATACCTACAATTTGTAGAATATGTTAAAATACCTATTTTGTGACATTTTGATTAAAACTCAAACAATGAGACAAATAGGGAGACAAACATTTGTAATACCTCCATCCAAGACTTAGTAATACTAGCAGAGACAATGTCAACCATATTCTTCATCACATAATATCCACAATCATTCCCACTAGGCTGCAACCTTGCCTACAAATGAATAGATTTTTATACACTGAATATATATATCAAAATAGTACATATTACAGCCAGTGTTAAGTAGTATAAACAGCAACATCAAGACGCAACCATAATCTACACTACACTTACTTTGGGACGAAGCCATTGAGTCCTTTTTTTATTACCCTCAGCCAATTGATAAACCGCCATAGCTCTATATAAAAAACAATCATCGAAGTAAGTTATACATTTTAGTGTAAAAGGACATAATAATATATAACAAAAGCGACATAAAATATACACTTACTGTGTAACAATATTCTTCATTTGTGAATGAAGATCATTGTGTAATGAACAAAGGAGAACTAAAGTATTGTCTTTAGGACAAATGATTATTAATTGCCAATGCCCTCTGTACACGTGGAATAACAATTAGTGTGTTAATTAGTAAGATGGAGTTATGGATAAAAATAAATAAGAGAAAATACAAATTTACATATACTTACGTTACAAGATATGGTGCTAAGTAACACACTTTGTCCAAATCACGCAACTTTTCTTGTATGTATGTTAGAACTTTCTTTTTAGACTTTGTGGAATCTGGATAACTGAAGATTACTGGGTCCAGAATTCCAAACACATCTGATTTGTTACTTTCCTCACATAGACGATGGATATACCTGATTAAATTTGAAATTAATATTGAATATGACAATCATGAAAAATAATAGTAAAAATGAAAGTCTACTTACGTGCAACAAACTTGTAGAATAGAGATGTCAAGCCAAGCATCACCCACCAACAACTCTCTGATACACATTGGTGAAATCCAAAAGTTTTTTACAGCAAGATCATGTTGTAATGGTAAACATATATGTTGTTGTTGTTTCAAAAACATGAATAACACTCTCTGAACATTGTCAGTGGTCGAGTCCTCCTTGTGATTTTCTTGTGCGGCGGTACAAGAACCTTTTGTGCTTCCATGCAGAAGAACATTTTGTTCTCCTTGTTGGTTTGTTGGGGAGATTTCAGATAAACCCATAGTCTTAAGCGTCTCCATAAATGATTGTTGCATCTTCTCACTCGCCATGATCAACTGTTGTTCAAACTTTTCTTTACATTCTGCTTTAATCTTTGCTGCAAGTTTTTGTTCAAGTTTCGCCTCAAGTTGTGCTTCAATCTCCTTAACATCTATGGACTGTGTTGGACGTGAAGACCTTCCGAAGTAGTTGCTTAAATTAGCAAATCGTCCAACACCACGAACACGGCCACCATGCTCGGATGCTCCAATTGCCTTTGTCAAGATATCGTCACGTCCTTGTGAAACAAAGGTTCCTTGTTCAGTCTCTTCAGCCAGTGAATCCTACATTTGCACATAAATATAATATTTCATTAGTGGTAAAGAAGAATGTCGCATACAAGAAACACATACAACCATAATGAGAAAGTAATCATGGAAAAAGTATTTCACTTACAATTTTCTCAGCAACAACTCGGGTAGCCTCTGATGTGTATTCCCCTCTTCGCCTTTGTCTTGCTCTCTTCCATTTGTCATGACGTGACGGTGGAGATGGAATACGATCTAATTCTATTGATGCGTCTAGTTCTTGTCTCTTTTCATTAATCATTTTCTTCTCAAGCAATTCATATCCTCCACGAGATAATGTATGTGGGTAAAGATTCTTAGCCACATTATCCTTACCTTTTTTACTTTTTTCCTATTATAAATCAAGCTAAAGAAGTAAGCATAAAAATAAGCATAGATAAATGACCAAAGTTTGTTGGTTTGGCTGTGACATTTGCTGGTTTTTTCTGTGCCACATGCTAGTTTTGATTTACCTAATTTTAATGGAATACAGTAATGGGTAAACAGTGTCAAATATCATATGCTTTGGCTAGATAAACGACCAAAGCATATGATAGATTATCAAGTGACTTATGCCATGGCACTATTAAAGTTTGGAAACTAGTTTGGTGAGTTCAAGGACAAGGTGTCCTAAAACTGTAGTAGACTACTTACATGGTAAACATTTCAATTAAGAAAATTGAAGAAATGAAATGAAAAGAAAGCAAATCAATTTTAGGACATGAATATGACTGAAACAAGAATCAATGCAAGAAAAGAAAAATATTATTAATACTAACCTTAAATGCAGGGGTATTTCGATGCTCCAAAAACTTCTCCCATACATCTTCTTTAATATAAGGATACACTTCATACGGAGGAAGGCGATTGGGGTTGGGGTTAGTAATATAATCGGAAGTGAGTTGTGTCTTAAAAGCTCTCCATCGGTCCCCCAAATACTTCAACCATTTTTTCTTCAAATCACACTTATTTGAATCATCACTTTCTATGATATCAAAATGAAGCTATACACATAAAAAAAGTTGGTGTTAGTACCAAAGAATGGGTAAACAGTAGTGAATTAAGAATACAACAATAATACCTTAAGATCATCCCAAATTGAATTTTTTGAGTCTACATCTACCAACCGCCACTCATCTATCAAAATACTACAAGTACTTCGAGCAAGATATGCTGCATAACTCCTAAACTCATTTGAATTTTCACCAATACAATCCCCAGTTTGTGGATCAAACTCAATCTTCAATTTCACACTTGTTTTCCGAACTTTGGCAATTTTAAGCATCTTAGTGCAACCTCTAACCATTCTCTTTTTATCTTCACTAGACGAATGATTAGGTCCACTAGATGAAAGAGGGGTGTTGGTTGAATCAGCCATTTATCTGTTTACAGAAAACAAAAAGATTTCAGAATCAAAGCACAAATAAATGCAATAATATAAGCATCATAAGCATATAAACGAATGACATATAAACTAATTAATCAAATAGATATAACATGTGGCATACATGGGTACTGAATTTACTAACTTATTTCAACAAAGAATAGAAACTCACTAGCTCTCCCATATCCCTTCTTCATTATCCAAACGAGTAACTTGCACGTCGTCTACTTCATTTTCTTCATTGGAGGTAAGCAAATTTGTTGCAGAAGACGGAATCTCAGAAATATGAAGGGATTCTTCACTACCATGTGTGGTTTTTGGTTGTAGAGCCACCGACCACCTTTTGTTAGAAGGATCTGTGACATAAAACACTTGTTTTGCTTGGGATGCCATAATGAAAGGTTCGTCCCTATAAGCCACCTTGGAAAGATCAACCAGTGTATATCCAAATTCATTAATTCTTACACCATTGGAAATATCAATCCACTTGCATTTAAATACATGCACTGTAAATGTAACATAATCAACCTCCCAAATCTCTTCAGTCACCCCAAAGTACGGTGTAGATGCCATTATAGGTCTTTTATCTTTTGAACTAGAGAAGTGCATGGACTCGGCCACAACCATAACCCCACTATTTTGCATAGTACTTCTATCATCTTTTGATTTTGTATAAAAGGTAGTTCTATTAATATCATAAGCACTCCAAGTCATAACATTACATTTAGGCTCAAATGAGAGTCGTTTTATTGTATCAGAAGCACTTTCATCATTAGTAATTTTTTCTTTAAACCATTCAGAGAAACTCTTATTGTGCTCTTTTAACAACCCTATTTCATTCATCTTGGGGTATTTTTCCTTTATAAAGCTTTTGTGGGCAGATAAGTAAGGTTGAACTTCATCAGTGTTATTCAATATATACAAATGCGTTGGATGACGTACCTTCCAAGTCATGCACTTGACATTTAAACCTTGTGTACCTACCTTCACATCTTCCATCATGACGAGACTTTGGAACCCCTATAGCATCCGCTTCTGACAAATAGTTTGAACAGTACTCAATAGCTTCTTCTGCAATGTACCTTTCAACAATCGAAGCTTCCGGACGGTGTGGATTCATAGTATACCCTTTTAGTATCTTCATGTACCGTTCTACCGGATACATCCACCTTAAACAAACTGGACCGCACAATCTAATCTCCCTTACCAAATGAACAATCAAGTGTTCCATAATGTCAAAAAATGAAGGAGGAAAATGCATCTCCAACTGACACAAGATGACTGCAGCCTCATTTTCCACCACCGAAGGTCTTGACTCCTCCGTGCGAGCGAACGGGTCTTTAGGAAGAAACGAGGAACTGATCGAGGAAGAGAAGAAAGACTGAGGATTGAGGAACAGCGTTTGTGTAAAAATTAAAAAAAAAAGAGGGACTTTTCCCAACGGTTGTTATATAACCGATGTGAAAACTAAAGTATAGAGGGACTTTTCCCAACGGTTGTAATATAACCGTTGTGAAAACTAAAGAAAGATGGACTTTTCCCAACGGTTGTAATATAACCGTTGTGAAAACTAAAGAAAGATGGACTTTTCCCAACGGTTGTAATATAACCGATGTGAAAAGTACTTCATTAAAATTTCAAAAATGCCACCGCATTTAGCTTTCACATCGCTTATTCTAACAACCGTTGTAAATAATGTTTACTAATTACTTTTCACATCAGACATATTCCCAACCGATGTGAAAACTATCATAAAAGTTCACTAAAATTTCAATATTGCCACCGCGTTATCTTTTACATCAGGTAATTGATTAATCGATGTGAAAACCCTGATGTGAAAAGTCTTTTTTCTAGTAGTGACAACAATTTTCATTATCCAGAAATTAACCTCGGTGACTATTTGGACACTTGTTAAGTTTTTTTCTTCTCTGCTTGGAGGGTGACCAAATATGTTGGTTTAATGAAATAGAAAACTTATGATTGTGTTTTCCCTCTTACCTCATAGATTATTGATGGATTGCTTCAATGTTTTGCCATACATGTAATGTTATTCCCTGTTGATAAGAAAATTTCTGCTCATTGCAGAATTAGTGTCTGGATCTTTAAATTTAACCTGCTTTACTCAAGGTGGTTAGGTTTTAGAAAAAAATGTTTGGTCATCATCTTTTCAATTAAAACCTTGATAAACATAAAATCAATGTCCTCCCTTAATAATGGAAGATATGTAGTGTTGGCTTGTTGCCGATGAGAAATGTTCTTATATTCAGTGTTGTCAAATAGCAGATATCGTGACACTATAGCTCTATAGCATAGCGGTAGCGCTCTGAGGGTTTGACATAGCGGACTTTTGGCTTTCTCCGATCCGCGATTAGCAACTCTGCTTATATTGATAATTTCTCATCCAAATCTTGTTTTATGCAGTTTAAACTAATGAGACACTTCGCATGTCTTTGTGATTTTACCTTAAACACTCAAGATGGATATCTTTGATTTGACTTAAGGTTAGCTTATTCGTCCCAAATACTTAATAGGCATGGGTACATTACAACATCGATATAGGAAATTCTTAAAACCTCAAGAATCAAGATACCATACAGCCTAGACATGTTAATATATTTATTAAGAATGTAGATTTAGTATAACACAGTATTAATAGAGTCATTCATATTTTTGATTAATGCGTAACCCTATGTGTGAACGATGATCGCAAATTTACATCAAGATACTTGTGATCATAAAAAAAAGCACGTACATCTATCTTTCCTTGTCCATATCAAGATATATTCTTTCCCCTATAAACATGTCACAAAAATTGACTTATTTTTCCCAACCTAAGTTAGAATGTCACTAAAAGCACCATTAGTTTTATTTAAAAGAAGACGTGGCTGTATCAAGTTGTGTACTATTGATTGTCTAATATAAACTGTTTCATTTTTCACCCCTCATTTCAATAATTCGAAAAAGAGTGGCTTCGAATTCTATTTCATCACGAGATAATTCAAGTCCAGTTCAAGAATTAGAACAAAATTTGGAATAACCTAAGACAAATTGTCTATCCTTTTTAGGATCCATTTTGTTTCTCTTAAAGAACGAATACAGGAGTGTCTACACCGATTCCTCTCACATGATGAAGAACATAGTTGTAAAAAAGTTCAGACTGATTTTGGAGTTCCCAAACATATAGAAGTTGTGTTCAGAACGTATCAGACAATAATATCTTAAAGAAAAATGGAGGAAATGCTAACCCAGAATCAATGAGATTCTAAGCTAGAGAAAATGTTTGTATTGCAATTTGGGGAAGAACACACAATTAGGGTTACAACTGATTCCCAATGATCAGCTTCTGGTTCCTCAATCAGTTCCAAAATCTAATTCCCCAAAGATGACTTCCTCTACAAGCTTTAGCTATTTATAGTCTAACAAACACTAACTGCCAGTTGTATCCTAACAGACTTATTTATTTTATTACACATTAGTCCCGGAACTATGCTATTACACAGCCCTAGTCCTCTTTCTAACATACACGTGTTTAAGGGCTGGCTTAACCCTAGACCTATCAATACCCCCCCCCCCCCCTAAAAGTTTAACCTTGTCCTCAAGGGGAAACAAAGGGAACTTGTCTTGAATGACAGCAGCCAACTCCCAAGTGTTGTCACAAGTGGGAAGTTGTTCCCACTTAATGAGCACTTCCAGATTGCCCTGAGCATCTTCCCTATGGTCAATCACATCTTCTGGAACAACCTCCAATTCAAGCTCTTCATTCAGCATTGGGGGTAAAGGTTGAGGTTGTTGAGTAGGCTTCAAGGCTTGCTTCAATAGAGAGACATGGAAAACTGGATGGATCTTAGAATGAGCAGGCAATTCCAGTTTGTATGCTACTGGTCCCACCCTATCCAGTATTTTGTAAGGGCCATAAAACCTAGGAGCCAGTTTAGCACAAGGTCGAGTTGCTATGGACTTCAACTTGTATTGTTGAAGCTTGAGGTATACCCAATCCCCCATCATTAAACTCTACCAGCCTCCTGTGCTTATCAGCTTGAACCTTCATCTGATGTTGAGCCTTTAACAAATTCTGCTTGAGTTCACCCCAGACTCCATCTCTCTGCTGAAAAAGCTGGTTGACCTCCTCAACTCTTGATGGAATAGCTCCAGCCTTCAAAAGAAGTGGGGGGTCCCTGCCATATAAGGCCTTGAAAGGAGACATTCCAGCTGAACTGTTGTAGTTTGTATTAAACCAGAATTCTGCCCAAGGGAGCCAATCCAACCATTGCTTGGGTTTAGGGCCTACAAAGCATCTGAGATAGGTCTCAAGGCATCTGTTAGTAACTTCTGTTTGCCCATCTGTCTGGGGTGGTAAGAAGTACTCAGCTTTCCTGCCATTTTGAAAAGATCCTTCCAGAAATTGCTCAAAAACAAAGGGTCTCTATCAGAAACTATAGTAGTAGGAAAACCATGTAGTTTAAATACTTCCTTGATAAAGAGCACTGCTACATCCTTAGCTGAATAGGGGTGTCCTAGAGCATAAAAATGAGCAAATTTGGTGAGCCTATCCACAACTATCAGAACTGTATCCTTGCCTCTCACTTTAGGTAACCCCCCAACAAAATCCATAGATATGTCCATCCAAACCTGTGTGGGAATGGGAAGAGGTTGTAGCAAACCCCCAGGAGCTAGAGTAGAATATTTACTCCTTTGGCATATCTCACAATCCTCCACAAAGTTCTTGATATCAGTTTTCATCCCCTCCCAATAGAGGAAGCTAACTATCCTCTTATAGGTTCTAAACTGTCCAGAATGGCCTCCCGTGGGAGTGTCATGACATTCTGAAATGATCATGGGAATCCTATTAGATGCTTTGGAAAGAACCAACCTGTTCTTATAATACAACAACCCTTGCTTAAATTCAAAACTAGGGTGAGAAGTAGGTGAAATTAGCAGGTCTTGAATGACCTTGACCAACTTAGAATCTTGTTGTAGTTCAGAATTCCAGTCCTCTTTATCTGCTGAAGTCAGTATGGAAAGTGCATAATACATCATCTTCCTAGACAATGCATCAGCCACAGTGTTCTCACTCCCAGGCTTATACTGAATCTCAAAATCCAAGCCTACAAGCTTGACAACCCATGTGAACTGATCCTCGGAGAATAGCCTTTGATCAGTGAGGAATTTTAGACTCTTCTGGTTAGTTCTGATAATAAAGTGCCTCCCCATCAGATAATGTCTCCACTTTTGAATGGCTTGCACCAAAGCCATGAGCTCTCTCTCATAAACAGACTTCTGTTGGGCTCTTGGGGAAAGTCCTTGACTCCAAAAGGCCAAGGGTCTGCCCTCTTGCATCAAGACAGCTCCAAGCCCTTTGCTGGAGGCATCAGTCTCAACCACAAATTGTTTTGTAAAATCTGGCACAGCTAACAGAGGCAAGTTAACCATGGCTGTTTTTAAATGCTCAAAAGCTGCAGTTGCAGATTCTGTCCAACGGAACCCATCCTTCTTCAGAAGGTCAGTCAAGGGTTTTGTAATTTTCCCATAATCCTTGACAAAGCGTCTATAGTAACCAGTCAACCCTAGGAACCCCCTCAATCCCTTGATATCTTTAGGGATTGGCCAATCCCTCATAGCTTCCACCTTTGATTGGTCAGCAGCCACCCCTTCCCCTGAAACAATGTGGCCCAAGTATTCTAAACTAGTTTGGCCAAAACTGCATTTTTTTCTATTAGCCTTGAGAGCATGATCTGCTAAGAGGGTCAATACTTGTTGCAAGTGAGTGGTATGAGTAAGCAAATCAGGGCTATATACCAAAATATCATCGAAGAATACCAAGGCAAATTTCCTTAAGTAGGGTTTTAACACCTCATTCATTAAGGATTGGAAAATAGAAGGTGCATTTGTGAGCCCAAAAGGCATCACAGGGAACTCATAATGCCCTTCATGAGTGCGAAAAGCTGTCTTCTCAATATCTGCATCCTTCATCCGTATTTGATGGTAACCAGACTTGAGATCCAGCTTAGAGAACACCTTAGCCCCACCCAATTCATCTAGCAATTCTTCTATAATAGGAATAGGGAATTTGTTGGGGATTGTAACCTTATTAAGGGCGCGGTAATCAACACAAAATCGCCACCCTCCATCCTTTTTTTTTACTAGGATAATGGGACTTGAAAAAGGACTTATGCTTGGCCTTATCACCCCTGCTTCCAGCATTTCTGCTACTAGCTTTTCTACCTCAGTTTTCTGATAGTGAGGACATTTATAGGGTCTTAAATTGGGAACTTGAGCTCCCTCCTTCATGTGAATTGCATGATCATGCCTCCTCCTAGGTGGTAGCCCTTGAGGATCTTGAAAAACTGTGTCAAATTGCAACAGAACTCCTGTTATCAGTTCTGGTATCTCACATTCTTTTTTGTTCACTTTCTCCCCTGTATCACAATGCACCAGCAAACCTTCCCCTTCTTCCAGTAAAATCTGCATTAAGGCTCCATATGACAACTCAGATTTTGTTAATGAAGGATCCCCTTTCAAAGTGTATACCTCCTTTCCTCTCTTCAAGGTTAGTTCCATCTTGCCAAAATTAGCTTTGATGTCTCCTAAACTAGCCAACCACTCAATTCCAAGCACCACATCCACTTCATTGAGGCCAAAGAGATAAAAGTCCTGGACTATCTCCAATGCTTGTATCATAATTCCAAGCTAAGAACACTTTCCCTTGCATCTGATTTTGTATCCCTCCCCAACCTCAACTGTGTAAGTCTGAGTTTCAGCCACAGTTAAGTTCAGTTGCTCTACTAACTTGTGAGAAATAAAATTGTGGGAGGCTCCACAATCAATGAGCACCACAATTGACTGGTTGCCAATCTGCCCCACCATTTTCCAAGACTTGGTAGAAGTCAATCCAGCCATAGAGCATAGTGATAGTTGTAGAGAATTAAACTCCCCTGAAAGAGCATCCTTAAACTCTCCACAATCAGCATCATCATCATCCTCCATGATAATCATTCTAAGCTGTTTGTTTCTACACTTGTGTTCTCTACTATAAGGTTCACCACATCTGAAACATAAGTTCTTGTCCCTTTTTCCCTCATTTGAGCCCCAGTTAAATGCTTGAACTCCCCTCCTGATCTATTCCTAGAACTGTCAATTCCTGCATTATTTCTGGAAGGCATAGAAACACTTCCCACAGAAGAGCTATCCTGCTTCTGGTCAGTGTTGTTCTGAGGTTCAACAGTGACTACTTTACTATAGTTATTATTCCTGAAAGCACTTGCTGGCCTTGTAAACCCTACCCCTTTCTTGGTAACAATTTGGTTCTTTTGCTCAATGAGCAAAGACTTCTGAATCACGTCAGCTAAGGTGCATAACTCAAACAATCTGACCTCAGCTTTGATTTCTTCCTTTAATGTAAGACCCAAGTTTTTAAGCTTAGAATAAGTGGAAGAGATTTCCATTAGGCTTGACGTATCGTGAAGGAAAAACCTGAACAAGAGTTTATCGGAAGAAATAAATTTATGAAGGAGAAAGTTCAGGAAAAGTCAAAGGATTGTATCGAAGTCGATTTAAGTTATAGCACGACTAATATTCGCTTTAAAACCTAGGACAAGAACCTTAGGAAATAAGACTATGTTCCACCCTTGGAACACTGTAGGAATTTAGTCCAAAAATCTTCAGAGAAATGTTAGAACTTCTCTTTTTCCATATATCACAATCGTTTCGAGGCGAAACTCTAGGATCTACGAACGTCCGATTCCAATCATCGAAAGTTTGCCGAAACCGAAACCCTGGTATTTCAAAACCCTAGAATCAACCGACAATGAAGACTTTTTCTATTCAGAGCTTCAAATGAAGATTCTACACCCTTACACCCATCTCTCTTGATGATTTCAATCTTTCTTCAGAAGGGAGTTTTCTATTCCGACATTCGATGCAAAAAGTAACTTATCGGGTAAAATAGTTTTACACCGACTATGCATTAGTTACCAAAAATACAAGGAGACCTCATTTTAGTTTTGGAATTCTTTCGCCAAAACATATCTTAGAATTCACGGAGAATGAAGCCGAAAAAATCAGATTCGCGAAACTTTCATTTTCCGCTTTTTTCCATCCTCTATATAGCAAGCCTCGAAAACCAAAAATCATACCGATATTTCTTTGAAGAATTAGAAGATTCAGCGGGGTGAATATCGTGTCTAAAATACGTTGGAATCAGTAGGAAGAAATCGGGATCGCTTTTATATTTTTATCTTAACTCTATGAGTTAAATCCTCCGATATCTAAACAAAACTGTACCGGTTTACAAAATATCTATTCGTTCTTATCCAATCTCTGATAAATATCTATTCAACCTTATCCAATCTTTGATAAATATATGTTCATACTTATCCAATCTTGATAAATATCTATTCATACTTATCCTATCCTTAATAAATATCTTCCATTTCATTCCCTATAAATATGTGAAGCTTGAAACAAAAACCTCACAAACACACACACACAATCCGCGGCTTGGAGAGAAGAGGGAGGAGGAGAGCTTTTCTTCATTTCTTGCTTGATCATTGATTCAACAGTTGCTACTTGAAGATATCGAGGTATAGTCGCTAATCCTTACCTCTGATCGTCGTTTCCATAGCTTTTCTTTATACTTTTATGTGCTCTTAGTTTTGAGGTTTTTGCAAAATTATCCAAATGACTTCATCTTTCTTTCTAAACTTATTCCCTGCGTGCCCCTGAGCATGTTTAGCGGATTACATTTTGCTGATTCTCGCCGAATTGCTGCCGAGTTTCAATTCTGCTCATAATACCCATTTTTGGCTAAAGTTCCAACCTTTGGGCTTAAAACTCTCGACTGAGCTTAGCTTTAGTAAGATTAGTCGTCATAATCGTCGTTGGTATCGACCCCATCTAAATTGTTTTTCGAAATTCTGATTTTGGAATTCTGAGCTGAAAATAATGACCAAAATACCCCTGCGACAGTTTTCGACCCGATAATTTTTCCGATTTAGAATAACCTTAGTTACGGCTAATGATAGCATAGGAACCAAGTTTGATCGAAGAAAAATCGACACACACAATTACCATGTGTGGCCGAGAGCTACCCTAGGAGGAGGAAGAAAATTCTCTTTTTCGAAAACTTGTCCTTTCGCGCTAGATTATCGTACCTCGGAGTATATGCTACTTCGTGTAACCCTAGTGAGTATTGATTGCTGAGTTTCTGATAAATTTCGATGGAATTCGGTGTTTTTACTCTAAAGGTTCTTTTGAGGAATTTCCTGAAGAACAAGGAGCTGATTGTGAAGGAGCGTTTGAGGAGAACCCTGGAGAATCTACAGGTGAGGGCTACTCACTGAACTATTAGCTAATGCTTTAGGTGTCGACGAATTCGACTTGATTTATTGTTTATGCACTTGTTTGTGTTTGACTGGAAAATGTTTTCTGAGGCTTCGGCTGACAATGATGATTTTTCATCTCTTGATTGTTTTTTAGATTGATTCACATGCTATGTGCTAAATGGTTAATTTAGGATGTGTGATATCTGCTCTATATGCTAAGTGCTACATGGTTAATCTAGGATGTGTTAATATATGTGCTATGATTGTTGGATTGTGCTAACTTAACTATGCTATTGCACCTATATCTGTTATGCTTCAGAGTGAGGATAACGGGCATGTCATGCCGATTTTATTTTGAGATTTTGGGGAAGTTTGATGGGACGGACCGAGGTTCGTACCCTATTATTGTTTTATGGATCGAGACCTTCTCAAAGGAAAATGAGTTTGAAAATGATATTGGAAAAACCCCATTTGAATTCACGTAAGAACTTGGGTTGTTCTGTCTAAGGCAAGAAGGGCTTTTAATGAGGCATTGTGCCCGGCCAGCTTACCTGGGAACTTCTCGGGCCATTATTTGGGTGATGATGGACCTTTTGTTTTGAGACCTTCTCCAGGGAATCATTGGAATTATGGGATCTTTGAAACTAATAGGATTAGAGACAAAACTTAAACAATTTCATAATGAACCTCCATAATGTATTAAATGTAAGACCCAAGTTTTTAAACTTATGCCAGCTAAATAGAATCCTATTCACGATTAGGGTTGATGTATCGTGAAGGGAAACCTGAACTAGAGTTTACCAAATGAAATAAATATATGAAGGAGAAAGTTCAGGAAAATTCTGAGGATCGTACCGAAGTCGATAAAAGTTATAGCACGATCGTCATACGCTTAAACCTAGGTCAGAAACCCTAGTATATAGCTAGTTTTCACTTTTAGGCACGATGGAAGTTAATTCCAAAAATCTTCAGAGAAATGTTAGAACTTCTCTTTTTCCATATATCAAAATCGTTTCGAGGCGAAACTCTAGGATCTACGAACGTCCGATTCCAATCATCGGAAGTTTACCGAAACCGAATCCCTGGTATTTCAAAACCCTAGAATCAACCGACAATGAAGACTTTTTCTATTCAGAGCTTCAAATGAAGATTCTACACGCGTACACCCATTTCTCTTGATGATCTCAATCTTTCTTCAGAAGGAAGTTTTCTATTCCGACATTCGATGCAAAAAGCAACTTATCGGGTAAAATAGTTTTATACCGATTATGCATTAGTTACCAAAAATACAAGGAGACCTCATTTTAGTTTTGGAATTCTTTCGCCAAAACATATCTTAGAATTCACGGAGAATGACGCCGGAAAAATCAGATTCGCGAAACTTTCATTTTACCGCGTTTTGCCAACCCGCGGCCAAGAGAAGAAGAAGGAGGAAGAGTTTTTCTTCATTACTTGCTTGATCGTCGATCAATCAGTTGCTGCTTCAAGGTTTCGAGGTATAGTCGCTAATCCTTACCTCTGATCGCTTTTTCCATAGCTTTTCTATAGACTTTTCTGAGCTGATAGTTTTGAGGTTTTTGCAAAACTATCCTGAATATTTCATTTCTGATTCTAAACCTCTTCCTTATGTGCCCAAGATCACTTCTGCCGGATTAGATTTTCCGTTATGCCGCCGGATTTCCGCCGGAATCAATTTTAGCCTTAAATACCCATTTTTGGAGTTTTTGGAGTAAAGCTTCAACCTTTAGGCTGAAAACTATCGCCTTAGCTTAGTGCTAGTAGGATTAGTTGTCATAAACGTCGTTGGTGACGTCCCTGTCAAATTTGCTTTTTGGGATTTCAGTTTTGAAATTCTAAGTTAAAAATCATGACCAAAATACCCCTGTGACAGTTTTTGATCCGATAATTTTTCCGAGTTTAGAATACCCTTAGTTACGGCTAATGATAGCATAGGAACCAAGTTTGATCGAAGAAAAATCGACCCTCCTAATTGTGAAAAGTGGCTGAGCCCTTTAGGGGAGGAGGAGGAAAATTCCTTTTTCGAAAACTTGTCCTTTCGCGCTAGATTATCGTACCTCGGAGTATGAACTACTTCGAGTAACCTTAGTGAGTATCGATAGCTTAGTTTTCGATAGATTCTGATAGTATTTCTGTGATTTTGCTTTAAAGGAGCTTTTGAGGAATTTCCTGAGGAGCAACGCTTTGCTTGTGAGGAAGAGTTTGAAGTTCACCCTGGAGAATCTACAGGTGAGGGCATTTCACTGAATCTCTAGTTAATGCTTAGGGTCGATGCTTTCGACATTGTTTACTGTTTATGCACTTGTTTGTGTTTGATTGGAAAAAATGTTTTCTGAGGCTTCGGCTAACAATGTAGATGGTTCATCTACTGACTGTTTTTGAGATTGACTTACATGCTATGTGCTATGTGGGTAATCTAGGATGTGTGGTGCATGCCTTATATGCTAAGTGCTATGTGTTTATCGCATAATATGTTGATATATGATATGATGGTTGATTGTGCTGAGTTAAATTATGCTTTTGCAATGAAATCTGAGTTTCTGAAAAGTGAGGATAGCGGGCAGGTCATGCCGATTTTATTTTGAGAGTTTTGAGAAAGTTTGATAGGACGAATGAGATTCGGACCTTGTTATGATGTTTGTGGATCGAGACATTCTCTGGAGTCATTTGGGGATTAGGAGATCCCGAGAACTTATAAGATTTTGCGATAAGACTAAAAGGATATTATTTTGTAAAGAAAATTCATAAGACATTAAACAACCTCTAAATCTTCAAATAATGATAATAAACTCGAAGGAAGCTTAGGATGAAGATCTTAGTTTTGGAAAACGAGAAGTGTCGTCGGATCCAAGTGTTGAGAAAGTTGAGAAGTTTTGAGTATGTTGATACTCTTGTGCTCTGGGAGCAGTTGTGTTGTTGGGCTATCCTGGGGATAAGTCCGGGAAACAGGTAGTTTCCGAGTATGTGATACTCTTTGCTCGTTGAGCAGTTGTGACCATCGGTTTGAGATGAGTCGGATGATTTGGAGATCATCATGAGTTATTGTGTTGTTGAGAAGAAGTGTCTTTTGTCGCAGAATCGACTTTACCTTAGGGTAAGCTTTTAGAGACATTAATTTAGCTAGAACACGTGGCGACGTGTCGAGTGAGGTCGGAGACGTTGTTTGGCTAATCACTGCATTGCATGCACTCATTAAGTGGTTTATACACGGCGAGATACCGGACCACGGCGGATTCCAAAATTGGTTATAAGACCAGGATTTCCGCGTAAGAGCGCTGCTAGGTGACTCTTAGTAGCATACCGAATGGCAGGCCTTCGGGTTTTATGCTGATCTGACTACCGTTGTTGTTGGAGTAAGAGGCACGCAGGCCGAAATGGTCCCACCGTGGCTGGTGCTAGGGCTGATCCGTTGATGTCCATCCGTTCCGGAATGCATATTGGTTGACTGGGTTAACATGCATTGCATTTCATGCAACATGCATACTAACTTAGTTGCTGAGTGTGATTGTTACTTGTTAATTCTATTTGGAACATGTTATTTGTTATTACTGTCATTTATGTTCATTATGGAATATGCAACCCTAGGATGCTATCTCTAGTTATAAGCCTAAGTGGCTATTCTCTTATCTGTACCTATTGGGTTTAATATTTACATAATTCTTTGGAGTTGACCCTCGCGTCTTCTGTGTGTGTTTTGGCGGACAAACGCCCATTGTCAGATGTCCACGGCGGACCGGTTCATGATGGTTCACCCTTCGGGGGGAACTAGGGTTGAGATGCTGGAACAGGAGCGCATCGCGGTAGCGAGAGGAGGACGGATGGTGTACATAGACTAGGTCATTCTGGATTTCGAATTCGGACGACGATCATGCTAGCACATAGTTTTGAGTGCTGGTATGAGCTCCTCGAAATAGGATTAGTGTAGGAGTAGAGTCTTAGCTCTGACAGACTTTGCTTCATTGGTTTCTTTGGGGACAGGGTAGCTCCGCCTATAGCTTTTTGTGTGGTTTCCTTACGGGAATCACAGAGAGTTGGTTGGACTTAGGAGGTCTTATTTTCAGACCATTGGGTCAGCTTATTCTCAGTTTTGAGGGATAGTGTTGCGGACACTTACCTTTATATTTGGTTTGTATATATTGCCTACGGGCGCTACTCTTCTATTACCCGTCACTTGAGGTTTACTCGTGACGAGGTTGTTACTTACAGCGGGGGCTGTTATATATATTGTATATTAGTTTTATTGCTTTTCGCATTTGGGTTTTATCTATTTCAGTCTTGTTTTAGTTATTATCAAAAAAAAAATATATTCACGTTTTTCCGCATTAAGTTTATTTTGTTACTAAAGTGACGCCACCGAAATCGGGGTGTTACATTAAACAACCTCAAAACCCTTAATATAATGATAAAAGACTCAGACGAAAGTTTAGGGCTTGAACATTAAGTTTTGAAAACGGGAAGTGTCGTCGGATCCAAGTGTTGAGGAAGTTGAGAAGTATTGAGTATGTTGATGCTCTTGTGCTGTTGGAGCAGCTGTGTTGTTGGGCTATCCGGGGGATAAGTCCGGAAAATTGATAGTTTCCGAGTATGTTGATACTCTTGCTCGTTGAGCAGTTTTGACCATCGGATTGAGATGAGTCGGATGATTTGGAGATCATCATGAATTATGTGTTGTTGTGAAGATGTGTCTTTTGTCGCAGAATCGACTGTTACCTTGGGGTAAGCTTTTTAGAGACAAATAAGTTAGTTAGAACACGTGGCGACGTGTCGAGTGAGATTTGGAGACGTTGTTTGACTAATCATCCTGCATTCATGCAACATTAATGAGGTATTAACACAGGACGTACTCTGGACCTCGTCGGTTTCCAAAATGGTCATAAGACCCGGAATGCCGTGTAAGAGCGTTTGTAGACGACTCTTGTAGCAGACCGAAATGGCAGACCTTCGGGTTTACTGCTGATCTGACTACCTTTGTGTGGTGTAAGAGGCACGCGGGCCGAAATGGTCCCACCGTGGCTGGTGTTAGGGCTGATCCGTTTGATGTCCATCCGTTTCCGGAATGCATTTTGTTAACCAGCATTGCATTTCATGCAACATGCATACTGACTTAGTTGCTGAGTGTGATTGATACTTGTTAATCCTATTTGATGCATGTTAATTGTTATTATCGTCTTTTATATTCATTGTGAAATATACAACTCTAGGATGCTATCTCTAACTTATAAGCCTAAGTGGCTATCTCTATCTGTATCTATTGGATTTATTATTTACATAATTCTTTGGAGTTGACCCTCGCGTCTTCTGTGTGTGCTTTGGCGGACAAACGCCCTTTGTCAGATGTCTATGGCGGACTGATTCACGATGGTTCACCCTTCGGGGGGGACTAGGTTTGAGATGCCGGAACAAGAGCGCATCGCGGTAGCAAGAGGAGGACGGATGGTGTACATAGACTTGGTCGTTCTGGATTCAGATTCGGACGACGATCACGCTAGCACGTAGTTTTGAGTGCTGGAGTGAGCTCCTCGAGATAGGATTAGTGTAGGAGTAGAGTCTTAGCTCTGACCGTTATGGTTCTTTTGGGAACAGGGTAGTTTCCCGCCGATAGCTTTTTGTGTGGTTTCTCTACGGAAATCACAGAGAGTTGGTTGGACTAGGGGGTCTTGTTTTAGGCCGTTTGGGCTAACTCATTCTCATTTTTGAGGGATAGTGTTGCGAACACTTGACCTTTCTTTTGGTTTGGTACTACAGCGGGGGCTGTATTTATCGTATATTAGTTCGGATATCCTTTGTTGTAGAGTTTCTATTTCTTCCAGTCTTTGGTTCTATTATCGAAAAAAAAAATATTCACGTTTTTCCGCTTTAATTTCTTTTTGGTTACTAAAGTGACGCCACCGAAATCGGGGTGTTACATTTAATCCATTCAAGAAAATACCTCTCACAAAATCATGATCAATTTCTTTCAAGGCACCCGCATATTTCTCAAATTCTTCTACATATTCATCTATTGTTCCTACTTGTTTCAAAGACAATAACAGTTCAAACGGGTTCTGAATCATAGAAGGTTGGAAACGCCTTACCACAGCCAATTTGAAAGCTTCCCAGGTTGGTGAAGGGTTGCACCGCTCCCACCACTGGAACCAACTAAGGGCGCGTCCTTCCAAAGCCACCATCGTAGCTTGCATCCTCTCATCCTCTGTGACTTCTCTCATGGCGAAGTATCGTTCAAGCTTCTGCGTCCAGCCCACTGCATCATCTCCTGAAAAAATTGGGATTTCCAATTTCCTCCATCGATTCTTGGTCGGAAATCGCTGGTGAAGCTCCCTTCCATTCTCGCTGCCCACCTCTTCCAAGGGTTCCCGTCTGCGATTCTCCAATCGAGCTTCAAGAGCTGCGATCAGATTTCTTGGTACTTGCCTCATTCAATTCCAGCCTGATGCGCAATTCCTCCCTCTCCTGTCACAGTTCTTCACGTTCCTGATTCCAACTGGTTTCGCTCCTTGCCATTTGTCGTGTTTGGACCATGCAGAGTCGCGATTCGCGTGGGTTTTTTTCTCAGGCACCAAGATGGTGCTCTGATACCAATGTTAACACTGGTAGAAATCAGAGATGAGAAAGAGTAGAAACTGAAATGCTAACCCAGAATCAATGAGATTCTAAGCTAGAGAAAATGTTTGTATTGCAATTTGGGGAAGAACACACAATTAGGGTTACAACTGATTCCCAATGATCAGCTTCTGGTTCCTCAACCAGTTCCAAAATCTAATTCCCCAAAGATGACTTCCTCTACAAGCTTTAGCTATTTATAGTCTAACAAACACTAACTGCCAGCTGTAACTGCCAGTTGTATCCTAACAGACTTATTTGTTTTATTACACATTAGTCCCTGAACTATGCTATTACACACCCCTAGTCCTCTTCCTAACATACACATGTTTAAGGGCTGGCTTAACCCTAGACCTATCACATACTTACCTAGGAGTATCTGTTTGCCTTATTGATATCGGATATGGTACAACACCGATACTTTGGCAATTTTAGAGTATCTTTGCTTCATATATAAACAAGCAGAATCGCCTTATCCTCCAATGACTAAAAATTTACCTTCATTGAAATGTTTATTCCATTTTGTTTTCTAAATTTTCTTGACCTCTGGAGGCTTATATCCTTCTTTGTATTTGGATTTGTCTCAAACCAAATCGTAAAAAAAAAATTTAACTCAAATTGCAAGTATCATAAGTACATAATATAGATTTATACAAATGTATGCAGAGGTCATTGTCTGCGTCATTATTAAACTATTCTTTGATTTTTGGGTCATCTAAATCAGGTGCTCTCTGTTGTGTTACTATACAACTACTACCATCGGAAACAGCATCCAGAGCTAGCATTTCTGGCATTTGATGAATTTTGCAAGTTGGCTGTAGATCTGAAACCAACTCTGTCAGCACATATAAAGTCCAAGCAGATACCAGATGAAATGGAGCTTGTTGATGTTGATAAACGGCCGTCGCTAACAGAAAATGAGATCTTGAATGGATGTAATATATGTGCGTGCTTGGATGCATCGAAAAATGTACCTGATATAGAGGGATGGCCCATTTCTAAAGATTCTGTCCTTTTAATCGACAATAAGAACAAAAACTTCTATTTGAATTTTGGTTCAATCACTCAGGGGGTATGGTCAACGGTTGAAAAAGATATGGATACCTCTGCTCGAAGTTGTGAAGTAGCTACTAGAACTAAATATACATTCAAAAAGAGAAAATCTGTTCAGAAGACTTCAAAAAATGAATTAAATGTCGGTGAAGACAGATTTTTGCAAGCTGGGTATGATGCTGTAAAGGAAGCTGCAGGTAACTATCTTTCTTAAACGGAAAGATTACCTTAGATATTGTTAGCAACTATAGCACATCAGTTTTAATTGATTCATAAATTAGAATATCAGGGGACAGTTTCCATGAAGGAGATTTTGATTATTCAATTTATTTAACCTGGTGACGATGTCAACATGATAAGATTCATTATTATTGTGTATACTTTTGTGTTTTCCATCTATTTTGAGGTTAATGTCAAATCATACTCTATTCTTCATTAGTCTCTCTTATAAATATTTTTTCTGTACTGAGAAGTTTATGTGGCATACACTTAATAGTTAATGTATCATTATATCTTTATTTTGGTTTTAATGGGTTCTTTTTAATTGATGAAAAGTTAAATAACTCTTGCATGCAATACAGGTTTGAATAAGACTGATATTGTGCTTTTGGAAAGCTACACTGTATATTCTCAGAGCAAGTAAAGACAGCTTCTCAATTTTATATAATGAAGTGTTCTCAGACTCAGTTTATCAATAAGGAGTTTACTCCGATTCCTATGAAAGATGTAATTGAAAGGTTTGTTTCAGTTGATGTAGTTTTTCTGCTCACTGATGACTCAGGTCTAAAAGGTGAATGGAATTGCTATACTCAGTTTTCAAATGATGCAAGCCTTGGATTAAATCGATTCAAAATTTTCAATCATATATTCAAAAGATTGAGGGAAACAAATATTATTTTATTTGTGCCTATCTATTAGAATTTAAGCTAGGCCTAACCCTATACCAAAAGCTAGCTCAGGGTGACGGTTGCTCTACGGTCTACCCTATATAAGGACTTATATATCAATATCTATAGTTAATGTGGGACCTTAACACATCCCCACCCCACGCCCACGGCTAAACATCTAGACAGTGAAGTTTGCAGGGCTGATTTGTGTTAGGCTTATCTCTAAAACACCAACATATTGAGGTTGACAAAGAAGCTTAGAGAAAAACAGGGAATTTTGCATAAATTTCGATGAGAAAGAATATTTACTGGTAGTATAGTTTTCTTCCAACAGAATTCTTTTGAGAAAGCGCTGGAACATTAATTGGGGAACTCAAACCAATGCATTTATTGAAATCATCAAATTCATTGTACTGATAGAATGCCAGAATATCGCTAATAATTTACATGTTATTGAATATGAAGAAATACAAAATTCATCTGTGCAACATTATAAAATGGCTTCATCAATCATCAGATGTATGCCCCCCTGAGGATGCAGTTAAGGCATTCATACAATTCTTGGTTGATCCAATGCTGCCATCAAAACCTACCCGAGATATGCCTTCACCATCTCAACAGCAGAAAGTTGGAAAACAGGTATCTTCATTAACCTTTTCTTTTCTTACTGCAATTTTACAATCCATAGATTAACCTAGGTGACTATTTGGACACTGGTTAAGGTTTTTCCCCCCTCTGCTAGGAGGGTGGTCGAAGAAGTTGGTTTAATGAAATAGAAATTCACGATTTTCGATTCCCTCTTACATCACAGATTATTGTTACATTACTCCGATGTTTTTTCCATACATAAAATAGCATTTCTTATTGGAAGGAAACTTTCAGCTCATTGCAGAAATGAGCTTTCAATTATAACCTGGATAAACATACATTTAATATCCTCTCTTTGCAATGAAATATATATAAGGTTGCCGATGAGAAATGATCTGATATTAATAGTTTCTCAACCAAGTCTTATTTTATGCAGTTTAAAGCAATGTGGTACTTTCCACATCTTTCTCATTCTACAGTAAACACTCATGTTGTGATATCTTTGGTTTCACTTAGAGTTGGCTTATGAAGCCCAGATGCTTGATACGACATGGGTAAAATACAACATGGATATAGGAAATTTTAAGAATCCTCAAGATACGATACGAGAGGCATTGATATTTCCAATTAACGTGTAAGAGTATCTCTAATGCTAGTTATTATTTCTTAGTTCTTAGCACTATTCATGTGGGCCCGTATTGCCATATGTGTTTAAGCAACTCTCAAGTAATTTTGCTCCAACCATGAGTTCTTAGTTCTTACTACTATTCATTTGGTCCCACCAACCACATTATTTATACTTTTTTTTTTTCTATAAAGTAATAAAATAAAACTCATAAAGTAATAAAGTAATTTGGATGAAAGAGAAATAATTAATATTTTAAGCTAAGAACTCAAAAAGCAAAACATCTTATATAAGAACTGAGTTCTTATTTTTAAGAACTAAGGAGTCCATGTCAGCACCTCCAATGGTAAAGTTCTTAGTTCTTAGTTCTTAATTCTAAAATAAGAACTAAGAACCTTGCATTGGAGATGCCCTAACCCTGTCTATAATGATGACCATAATTTACATCAAGATACATGTGATCATAACAGAAAAGCATATGCAAATATATCCTTCCCTTATCCATATCAAAAATACATTCTTTCTCCTATAAACATGTCACAAAAATGGGCAATTTTATGGTGTCCATGTTTTAAACTAGTCCACCCATAAACCATGTTGTAATTCCTAACATTTAGTACATGTTATTTATAATATGATCCTTATGTGCTAAAATGTATTTATAAAGAAGGCATTTTAACTTGTGAACCAGATTTTTCTTGGTCCACAGTAGACAACCCACAAAAATTACATATTTTACCAACCAATGTTAGAATGTCACTAACCATCAGTTTTATTTAAGAGACTTGAATCTATTAAATTGCGGACTATTGATCGTTGAACACTAATTGTTTTTCTAGTGAATAGAGGAGTGTCCACCAATTCCTTTCACATAATGAAGAACAAGGTTTTAAAGAAAGAATTTACTGACATCTAATTGAATTCCACCAAATAGGTAAATATGTATTTATTTTAATTAAAATTAAAAATGAATGTAACTCTCTCTCCTACGTGGCAAACATTTATTGGATGTCAGTGCAGTGCATATCCATTAAACTCTTAAAGAAATATTTGCGATTTTTTGAGTTATACCCCAAATGTATCAGTCAATGATATCTATTGAAAAAAATGGAAGGATAATCCTGCATGTGTCTCTACGAGCATTGTATGCCTATTTTCTTCATATTCATAAATAAGAAGAATCGCCTTATTCTTTCATATTTTAAAATTTACCTTCATTGAAATGTTTCTTCCATTTTGTTTACTAACTTTTTTTAATGGGCGGATTCACCGTCTGGCGAGCTTGGGCCTATGCCCAGGCTCCAGGGAAAAAAAAGTTTTTTTCTTTGGACCAGCTTCTCTTTTGGGCCCAAAAAGAAAAGAAAAAAATGGGCAAAAGTTTAAAGTAAAGCATAATTGAGGGACTATTTCATAAAAACAATATTTCCTACTCATTTCTGAAAATCAGAAAAAGAAAGGGGATAATGAAACGGAAGTTGGAACATGGAACCCTAACTCCAGTTGATTCCACTGCTTGAAATTGATCGATTGGAAGCTCCTCTGGCTTCAATCTTCACGGCTTGCCTTGCTCCCTGCAGGTCTCTTTCCCTCGAGGACTCTTCAAGCTTCAATCTTCAGGTCTCTTTCTCTCTGATTTCTCCCTTCAGGCTTCAAACTTCTTTGCTCTGTAAATCTGATTGTGACTCTGTAGGGGCGTAGGTGAGGCCTGAGGCGGTGGGTGAGGGCGTGGGTGAGGGCCTGAGGGAGGGAGTGAGGCGGCGGGCGGCGGCGGCGGGCTGTGGGTGAGTTAGAGTGAGAGTGAGAGTGAGAGTGAGGACGGCGTGCAGAGGCGGTAGGTGGTGGGTGAGAGAGACAGAGAGTGAGAGATGAAACCTTTAAAGGAAGAAAGGGGAAAATCCAAAAAGTGAGAGACAGAGAGTGAGAGATGCGTGAGTTGAGTTGTGTCAAGTGTCAAAGATATGAGATTCCAGAGAGTGAGAGGTAGAGAGTGAGTGGCAGAGACTAGAGAGTGAGAATTGGGTAACCTTGCAATGTTTGTGCCTCTAAAATTGCTTGCCACACTTCAATTTCAATCTAAGTAATAATGTCAACGGATATCCCTTTTCTAAGTAATTCTGGAGTTGCTGTGCAATATGCGTCATAGTGCTTGGTGCTGTCTTATTGGAGGATACTTAATTTTTTGGTGGATGTTGCAAATGGTTGGCTTGTAGGCATAAGGAAGCTACTGTCGTTACTTATTTGGCAGCTTTGGTCCTCTTGGTGGAGCACTGATTTTCAGTTTACAATTCCCCAACATTGGTTCTACTTTGGCTCCCCATGGAGGTCCTTTGGGCTTTAGGAAATTAGTACTCTTCTTGCTTTAGGAAATTAGTATATTTCAAAAAAAAAAATTAATTGTTTATTGAATATTAACTTTGAAAATTAATATTGTGGCGTGTGAATTTGCGGTTTAAAAATTTGCCCAGGCTTCTTAAAATTTCTGGTTCCGCCACGAATTGGAGGCATGTATCCTTCTGGTGTATTTGGGTTTTGTTTCAAACCAAATCATAATTAAATAAATAAAATAAAATTTCAATTCATATTTGATTTATAAATTGTAAGTATCACAAGTATATAATTATATAATTTATAGAAATGTATGTTTGCATCATTGTTAATGTATTCTTTGATTTTTTGGTCATCCGTATGAGGTGCACTCTGTTGTGTTACTATACAACTACTACCACCGGAAACAGCATCGATAGCTAGCATTTCTGGCATTTGATGAATTTTGGAAGTTGGCTGTGGAACTGAAACCAACTCTGTCAGCACATATAAAATCCAAGCAGATACCAGATGAAATGGAGCTTGTTGATGTTGATAAACGGCCGTCTCTTACAGAAAATGAGATCTTGAATGCATGTAATATATGTGTGTGCTTAGATGCATCGAAAATTGTACCTGATATAGAGGGATGGACCATTTGTAAAGTTGTTGTCCTTTTAATCGACAATAAGGACGAAAACTTCTATTTGATTTTCGGTTCAATCACTCAGGGGGTATGGTCAATGGTTGAAAAAGATGTGGATACATCTACTCAAAGTTGTGAAGTGACAACTGGAACTATATATACATACACAAAGAGAAGATCTGTTCAGAAGACTTCAAAAAATGAATTTAATGTCGGTGAAGACAGGTTTTTGCAAGCTGGGTATGCTGCTGTAGAGGAAGCTGCCGGTAACTCTTAGAAAGATTTCCCGAGATACTTTTAGAAACTATTGCACTTCAATTTTAATTTATTCATAAATTAAAATATCAGGTCAGGGGAGAGTTTCCATATAAGGAATTTTGACAAGATTCGTTATTATGGTGTACACTTGTGTTTTCCATCTATTTTGAGGTTAATATCAAGTCAGTCTTTATTTATCCTCAATCTCTCTCTAATAAATATTTTTTCTGTACTCAGATGTTTTTGTGGCATACACTAGATAGTTAATGCATCATTATCTCTTAATTTTGGTTTTAAGGGGTGCTTTTCGATAGATGAGCATTAAATATGACTCGTGCATGCAATACAGGTGTGAATAAGACTGATGTTATGCTTTTGGAAAGCTACACTGTGTATTCTCAGAGCAAGGAAAAGACAGTTTCTCGCTTAAGTGCTCTCAGACTCAGTTGATCAATAAGGATTTCACTCCAATTCCTATCAAAGATGTAATTGAAAGGATTGTTTCAATTTATTTTGTTTTTCTGCTCACGGATGATTCAGGTCCCAAAGGTGAATGGCATTGCTATCATCAGTTTTCAAATGATTGAATTTTTTTTTGCCTTTTTATGTCAGCCATTCCGATGAATTCATATGCTCTTTTCCCCTTGAAAGTCAAATATACTTCATTTTGTTCTTGCAAAGAACAAATCAACTTCTTTTCTAAATCAAGTTATGAACTAGTTTAAGAATCTTTGAATGTTAACTAGTATATTAACTTCTAATTTTATAGTTATTTTAATTATTCATGAACATCTTTAGATGGCTACTTGTTAGGAGATTCTTACAGTCTGATCATAAGGCTGCATCTATTCTTATTCTAGTTTTATACAATTGGAAATCATAGAATGATGTCTGTGGTAAGCAGATCTGCACCATCTTATTGCTCTTGAAGTGGTACTTGGGTTCTGGTCTTGGATATTTGTTACTTCCTATACTTTTAAATGATTGTCATTAAAGAAGTAAATAATATTTTATATCTCTTCTTTGGATAGGTTGGTCCTTTGGTCCAAAGGAGTTTTAACAGTTGAATTGTCACCTCAGTTGTTGAGTACTTCCATATGCTTCCATATTCTTAGATAATCTCGGAGTGGATTTCTTGGTTGGTCTACCTCTTCCCCATTTTATAGTGCTTGATTTAGATTGAGTTGGCAGTATTTTCACTATTTTACATCCTATATTTCGTAAGGGGTGCTATTTTAGTTTTTGCTTCATCAAGTTTGCTTCTTGTCCTGAGTTCATATGTCTGGCAGCCAAGGAGTTGGAAAATAAAGTATAACTACTATGCAATCATTTTACCAAATTAAGTGATCCTGAATATGATACTAAACCGTGAAGTTAGAAATACTGATTAACCATGACACTCGAGTTGCTTGATTGGGCAGTTTGCACTTTGCTGTAATAGATTCTGTGCTTATAAGTCTCAAACTTGACACGACGTTTTTGAAATTATTGATCATTTCCTTTAATTTTTTTTTCTGCTTCTTTCTGTTTGGTGTAACATGTTCTTCCTTTGTAGAGAAACATCCTCACATAGTTTGCAAGCTTCAAAGATGGCAGAGAAAAATGTGATGGCGGAGAGCCCTGAAGTGACAGAATTGTATGTAAGTGGAGAGGGCTTGTCTTTTTGCCTTGATAACCAGCCAAGATGTGATACTATGGAAGATCTTAATCAGAAGGAGAACAATGGCTGCAAGGAAGCCCGGGATATGGATGTGGACAACTCTTTAGTTCTTCCATCGGAAGATATAGAGGAATGCCAGAATATCGCTAACAATTTACAAGTTATTGAATATAAAGAAATAGAAAATTCATCTGTTCAACATTACTCAAATGGATCCACAAGCCCATTCAAGGTTTGAAATTTAACTACTGGTTTATCTATTTCCTTCTTCTACTGCAGTTGGTGTTATTGGTTCATGACATTTACCCTTTGGGGTTACTTGTGTTTTACCTTGCTCTTTGGGCTAGCCTCATTGGAATGTTGTTTTAATAAAAGATAAACATATGATAGAAACTAATGAAGCATAATTTCTTTCTAACTGTACTGTTCAGTCTCTGACAAAGATAGAGAGACTACAAATTGTTTAAGGATGCAGATATATTCTCTAAAACTTTCACAATTGCATTATATTCATCAAGTTCATTATTGTTGCTTTACTCATGCATGTTCATCATTGTTGCTGAATCTTAATAATATCTCTCTGCTTGTAAAATCTATTTTTAAATGAATCTGTCGTGCGTAAACTTAACTGATTTATTAACATCTGAATTCTACAAACTAGTATGGACAAAAAAATGTCATTGATCACTCTCTACTTTTCTTTTTAGTTTCTACTTTATTTTTTCTATATATTAAAAAGTAGTTTTAACTCTTAAAGCTATATTGCAGTGTTTGTCATCTCTCATCCAGCTACATGGCATTGGGTTGGAGGCTAAGAAGGTTGATTCAATGATCATCGCTGAGGGTGGAATCAAATTAAAGATCAATCTGCTCTTGATAAGATCTGTGCCAATACACTCTCGAAAATAATTCCATAGAAGAATGTGCCTTAATTGCGATAAATTCTAACTTGGATCTTGAGAAGATCCAAATTTTTATTGCTTCAAAGATGAAGACATTGTCACAAACTGCCCTCCATGTTCTAATAGGAAAGAGGAATGCACTGGTAAGAACCTGTTCATTGCATTTTATAATGACAAGAATGTTTATATTCATTCAGTAGCTCTGCATGGATCCCTAGGACATGTACAAGATCATATACACTTGAATATGTATTGGAAACTTGACTATATAAATTGTGTGCTTATCACTGCCATTATTGAATTAACGCACTACCTCAAACTTTAATATTTAACAATAACATGCATAATACAGTTCACAATATACATGCTTCTATGTGTTTTATGTTTGTACTGTTATTTGTTCAGTTTGTATTAGTCCATTAAACAGTGTTCTACGTATTTCTACCATGGAATGCACCCATAGTCATAGCTTCTATACTGGCTTTCCTTAATCTAAGGGTTTGCTTCCTCATATTATTTGAAGGCGAAAGCTCTGCATTTCAATTTGCAAGCTCTTCATTTAAATTTATCTCAGACTTAGTCTCCTTGTGCAGGCTCTTCAGCACCGCATGATAGCAGATGAGATTGCTCTGTGATATGAAAATTCAGATAATGAGTGGTATGTTTTCCTTTACTATATTGCCCTCATGTTTTTATTTAGCTTCTATGGTGCATTTCTCTATAGTAGGGTTCTTTTTTCTCCTTCAACCTATTCAATGTTTCTTTGTTTAACATCATTCATTTTATGATAGATTTTTCTGATCAAGTATCAGAAAACCTCTTAGCCAGATATGATTCTGATTTACGACAGTGATTATTGGCTCCTTATAGGCATTCTCCCCTATTTCATTGTCACATCTAACTATTGGGGTTTTACTGGGAATATCTGGTGTTGGATCATATGACTTAGGAACCGTTTGGAAGAGCTTATCTTGTTATGCAAGTGTTGGGAGAGCTTATGTAAATAGTTTATGGCCTACTGATTAGTTGTTTTGAGCTTATTTTCATTATAGCTATGGATAAACGCTTATTCCTACTTATAACTTATTTTGAGCTTATTTGAATAAACTTATCTAAATAGCTTATGAGTAAGCGCTTAATTGAATTTTTTATCTAGACACACCCTTAATAACATAATTTTCAACTTATTCTATCATTTTATTCTTGAACTGAATCTAAAGTTGCTTTGAGAGCCTTAAAATTTTTATGCGAAAATGCTCACTTAATGAAGACCCACTTCTTTGCCTTAGCACCAGAAGATTATAACTGCAGAGATTTATTCCTATTCCCATTACATTTTCACCCATGTGAAAGATGAAAAGCTATTGCTTGTGTTTTTGCTATCTTAACGAACGTAGGTGGTGAAGATGACTTGGAATTAAAGATAGATTCCATAATAGAAGGCTGTAATGATACATGGGTAAGAAATCAAGGAAGGTGTAGGTAAGTTCCTCTTCTGTGTTTGTCCCTTACACCTGCGCTTTTTCATATGTTAATTAATTTTTTTTAGGCAAATGTTAGTTGTTAGTAAATTAGTCCTCCTCAGGACCTTTCACCCTCCACCTTTCCAAACCTTTGTTTAATTGTTTATAATTTTCAAACCTCGATTCTTTGCCCATAGTAGACGTAGACGTAGTACATCCCTGAAGCTAGCGTGCGTTGTTTTCCTGCTTTGGGTTTTGAATTTATGATCCTTATCTTTACAGATTTTAAACTGACATACATTGATTTTTTCGGAACTTTATTTTTTATTGAATTTTCAGCTTTTTAGAATTATTTTTGGATTTTATATTTTTGACATTTAAATATTTTATTTTAAATTTTAACAAAATAAAGATAAAGAAAAGACGACGGAAAAAATTAGGTGTTCACAATGATGGTGGTTGTGGTGTTGAAGCAATAACAACATCAGTATTGCGGTTCCTAGTGCGAGTCTTCTTCCTCTGTGAAGAAATAGACTCGTGATTTACCATTCCCTAAAAACAAAATCTCAAAGACCATCAAAAGGATCGCTTGATGCCATCTGTGTAATTTGTAGTACAAGTTTTATCTCTAATACAAAATATCATGTAAAATAAATATTAAATAACATGCTCAACATAAATTTAAAAAATTAATATCAATAACTAATTTCTGTGAACCTCAACTTATATCTCACTAGTATAAAAAAATAAATTAGGAACGGTAAAACCAGTGTTATTAAACTCGGACCGGTGAGGGGACTGGGTCAATGGGTCATTGGTTCAACCAGTGAGTCGATGGTTGAACCGTTTGATTCGGTGTCTACAAAAAAAATTAATTTCATAATACAACCAAACAATATTTAACAAGTGAGAAAAAAAAATTGTATATGGCATATAATCTTATAAACTTTAACTTATTATATGATTTATTAAAAACCAACACCAACGAATTAGATCTGAAACATGTATTCAGTGTTATCAGACTCGGACCGGTGATCGACTCGGTCGAGGCACTGGGTCAATGAGTCAATGGTTCAACCACTGGGTCACTGGTTGAACCGTTTGACTCGGAATATATTATTATTTAAAAAAAATCATAATACAAGTTAATACTAATATCTAATTATTTCAAATTGTAAATTTAAAACCTTCAAACAAACTAATATAAGTATTAAGTCTTATAATTATTATTACAATTTCACCTGAAATATTATTAATTCATCATAATTTAATTATTATTTTTTTTACCTAACACACCTTTGTTTATTATGTAACAGAAATTAGCCTTCAAAAAAAAAAATTATGTAACACAAATTCACCAATTTTTTTTTATGTAAGAGACACGTTCAAAAAAATATAACAGACCACAACTTTTGAGGTTGGGCCCAATACCACCAAAATAAAGTTTAACCAATAAAAAGAGAGCAATCAGTAAAAGGGCATGAGAGTGAGACAATGAGAAACCCTAGCAAATAGCAAACAATTGGGACAGCACCACAATACCACAGCCGCACACAACACAAGCAATTCTCTCCCCCTCTCTCTCTCACCCACAAGAGTAAGCAGTTCTCCCTCTCACGCTCTCTCCTTCTCTCCCACAAGACTTGATTTTCAACCAAAACTTAATGAAATCATGAAATCATGAATCTTTCTTCTCTTTCTTCAACTGATTCGGGTCCATTAGAATTAGAAGTCATCTACAATAAAAACATACAGTGTGATTTAGAGAAACACCAAGAAAGGAGAAGAAGCTCACCAGGAAGAAGAAGCTGAACCGTGAACCGCGAGCAAGGCGTGGTGGAGCGGCGGCGGATACAAGCTTCACGTGGTGGAGCGGCGGCGGCGCACGATGAGGAAGATCGAATCGAATGGGTGAAGGATGCAGCACTGAGGTCTGAGACTCTAAAGATCGAATGGGTGAAACTGTGAAAGTTGAATTGAAACCCTACTGACTGAACGACACAGTTTTGATTTTTATGTTTTCAGTGTTTTTTTTTAAAATAGCGAACCGGTCCAACCGTAAGGATCGAGTCACCGGTTTTTTGACTGAACCGGCCGGTTTTTTTCGATTCGCAGCGAGTGAATTGCACGACCGATCTGATGCTCGGCTCGAACAGGCATAGGGTCCGGTTCCCGGCTCAACCTGTCGAACCGGCCGGTTCGAGCCGAGTTTTATAACACTGCATGTATTTAAGAAATTAACTCTTGATTTGCTACAATGTCTATTCAGTTTTTTTTTTTGGTCAAAGATCTACATATTCAGTTGAAAAGAATAAAACTGTGACCCAAATACTTAGTTTGTTTTTGTTAAGATGAGGCCCAAATACATAGATAATAGAAGTAAATAGCAAAAACCACTTAGTGTGTATAATAAAAAAAAACATACGGCCCATTTCCCTGATTCTAGTAACTAATAAGGTGAAAGTGTGAAACCCTAACCATAAAAGAAACTTTGTGCGCAGCCTTTCATTTAGATTTGGTTTTTCATTTTTGGTTTTACACATATATGAAGATGGCTTTGTTATTGAGGCATTCTAACGATCTTGGCAAGAGCATTGAATGAAGGATCTACTCTGTTTTGCGTCCTATGTTTGCTACTGAGCTGTTCTTGTTTCTTCCTTTTTCTTATTTCTGGGTTTCTTCCCTATAACTTCTCTTGTTCATTGATCTGATGATGTATTTGGGTTGGGTGGCACCAAAAAAACGGGGAGAAGATTTTTTTCTTGGTTCAAAACGTGACTTGCTGGTCCAACCTTTTAAACCCGAGTCACCGGTTTTTTGTCTGAACCGGCCGAGTTGTTCCGGTTTGCACTGGGTCAATTGCATGACCGATCCGATGTGTAACTCGAACCGGTCAGGTGTCCGGTTCCCGATCGGACCGGTCGTACCGGCCGGTCCGAGCCGAGTTTTATAACACTGGCTAAAACTACAAAAAATTCAAATAAAAATCTTAATTAGGAACGCTCAAACTAACTGACTGTTCTGGTTGTAGATAACTTGGCAGTCAATTTTACCGAATAAAAGGTGTCAGCGCTAGTTTATCAATTGAAATAGTCATTGGTAGGTTGTGCGCTGAAATTTTCTACCACGTAATCGGCAACTTCCAACCATGAGTAACTTTTTCTGGAAATAACTTGTATCAGTGACCTTAATTACCGAAGGTTTTGCAATCATTAGTAAGAAGTCGATGGTCAAACCTTGTTTTCTTGTAGTGTAACTCGATTGTTGGAAACATAATCTCTGAAGACGCTAGAATATCCGGCGAAGGAAAGAGTTAACTGTCCCCGAGGGCTAGCTCAAGTGGTATGGTTCGAATCCTGAAGATGACTAATTTACTAACAACTAACATTTGCCTATAAAAAAAGGAAAGGGTTAACTGCATCCACCTGACCCGATGGAACGCTTTTCCTGCATAGGTTGTAGATCTTTGAATTCTTGGTTGGCATCGGCGACAGTGCATTTACCACTCCCCACGGGTGATGCCAGTGGACCGGACAAATCTAGCGCTAGTCACCCAAGTAAGGGATTCAACTTTGGGAACTCATGAATGCTTCAACATCAGAGTTCTCAGACTTGACTCATCTCAAGGCTCTCTTCCTTCGTGCGAATTGGATTAGGCGTGGATTCTGCGAGAAAGCACATTCATCGTATACTTTATTTCATCATATACATTTTTACTATCGGACATAGTGTTAGTGGCATTGCTGAGGCCAACAGAGACACATTTATAGGTAGAAGAGTCAGGGGATCTCTCTAAAGAGGGTTGTTCACTAAATTGATATTTTACCGCACGGAAGAATATTTAAACCCTCCGCCTTTAGAAATGTGAGAATTTTTTCTCACTTATTTTTTTCTCTTCTAATATGAGTGAAAATGAAATGTGAAGAAAGAATATTCATAAGGATTGATGTTGGCAGTTTGGCATGTTGGTGGGTCCTTTTGTTTTTTTCTTTTCTCCGAAACAAAAGCTTGTTGTTGTTGCTTTGTGGGTGTACGTAAGGGTCCGCTGTACCCTCTTTCAAGTAGTCTGTTTCTATCTCCGCGAACACTGAACTGAGATCCTTAACGGAGGTGTCATTAAGATCTACCAGTGGTGGTTCTGCAACCGTTGAATTTGCAATTGGCATTTGGTCCGCTGTACCCTCTTTCCAGTTGTCTGCTTCTATCTCCGCCACTGAACTGAGATCGTTAATGGGGGTGTCCTTAAGATGTACCATTGATGGTTCTGCAACCAGTGGGCTTACAATTGACATTCGGTCCTTCAAAAACTCTTTCCACTCACTTGCTTCTGACTCACAGTTCCTATCCCATAGGGGAACAATTTTTGGGAATAGGTGACCTTCTACCAATTTCACCTAAATAGAAAAGGTTAGAAGCAATATAACATCAAAACAAACTAGAGATTAGAGCAATATACAATAATACCTGCACCCAATGGTTCTTGTCAACATGTCCAAGTACTATGCAATGCGGTTCAGTGGGTGGTGCTCCAACAATGGGTACAAATGTAGATGAACCATCAACCGAAAGCGTGATCAAGATCAGCTGAAAGGCTGTAGCAGCAACAACTCCCATTTCTGGTAACAAAAACCAATGTTCACCATTTGCCTCCTCTCCTACTTTGACATTTAGTGCTTGCTTCACGCGTGCAAATTTATCTTCCCCAAAAATATTCATGTATGTTGCAGCTCTGGTTTCCATTTCCTTTGTCATGGAATTCCGAATCTCTTCCCATGCATCATCATCAGTCTTTCCCAAGAAATTGGTCAAACAACGGAATCCACAATTCCCATAAGGAGTGACATCTCTTATGTTACAAATGAAAGACTGAAAATCAGAGGGCATCTTTGTCAACAAATGCATGTCACCCCATTCCTTAGAAGATTTCCCTTCAGGAATGCTGGAACCGGGAAATGCGAGCTCGTCCATTTTTTCAATAATTCTCTTCTTTGTTTGGATATCAGATTGTCCAAATTTTGAGGTCAAAGCTATGGATGCTGACTTGAATTTCCGCTTCAGTAACTGTTCCTCTTTTAAAGTACTGCTCCTTATTGTCTTACGCTTGCCCCCTTCATGGCTGAGGGCGGAATTTGATATTTCGTGGTTATGCCGACCACATATAACCTTCAGAATCCAAGCATTCCCTTCATTTGGATCTGGTTTTCCGCTTAGCAAAAATGGACAGTCGCATTTTTTACTTCTTGGAATCCTTGTAGCACACTTTCCCTTGTAGGGTTCATATTTGCCGCTTCTCGCACACCCTAGTTTCAAAAATTTCTTCTCTCCTAATGAAGACTTTGCTGTTGTCACAATAAAGCCAATCTGCTTCCCCACAGATCGCGCCCATACATAGAGTTCAGTATGATCTTTGAATTTCTGCTCAGTTGTAAATTGATCTGTGAAATCTATCTGCTCCCCCAATTGATCGCGCCCATCTATTTCATTTAATGCCATCCTGAAACAATTGGAAATGGAAGAGTAAGGATTGATGTTACACTGATCTAGGGACCTATATTAGAGTATATATTGTACTGTCAGTAGTAACTATCAGTTTTAAGTCACTAAGACTCCATCTCTTGTAGACATACTTGAAGAACTGCTGAATGCTAATATGTCTACAAGAGATGGAGTCTTAGTGACTTAAAACTGATAGTTACTACTGACAGTACAATATATACTCTAATATAGGTCCCTAGATCAGTGTAACATCAATCCTTACTCTTCAATTTCCAATTGTTTCAGGATGGCATTAAATGAAATAGATGGGCGCGATCAATTGGGGGAGCAGATAGATTTCACAGATCAATTTACAACTGAGCAGAAATTCAAAGATCATACTGAACTCTATGTATGGGCGCGATCTGTGGGGAAGAAGATTGGCTTTATTGTGACAACAGCAAAGTCTTCATTAGGAGAGAAGAAATTTTTGAAACTAGGGTGTGCGAGAAGCGGAAAATATGAACCCTACAAGGGAAAGTGTGCTACAAGGATTCCAAGAAGTAAAAAATGCGACTGTCCATTTTTGCTAAGCGGAAAACCAGATCCAAATGAAGGGAATGCTTGGATTCTGAAGGTTATATGTGGTCGGCATAACCACGAAATATCAAATTCCGCCCTCAGCCATGAAGGGGGAAAGCGTAAGACAATAAGGAGCAGTACTTTAAAAGAGGAACAGTTACTGAAGCGGAAATTCAAGTCAGCATCCATAGCTTTGACCTTAAAATTTGGACAATCTGATATCCAAACAAAGAAGAGAATTATAGAAAAAATGGACGAGCTCGCATTTCCCGGTTCTAGCATTCCTGAAGGGAAATCTTCTAAGGAATGGGGTGACATGCATTTGTTGACAAAGATGCCCTCTGATTTTCAGTCTTTCATTTGTAACATAAGAGATGTCACTCCTTATGGGAATTGTGGATTCCGTTGTTTGGCCAATTTCTTGGGAAAGACTGATGATGATGCATGGGAAAAGATTCGGAATTCCATGACAAAGGAAATGGAAACCATAGCTGCAACGTACATGAATATTTTTGGGGAAGATAAATTTGCACGCGTGAAGCAAGCACTAAATGTCAAAGTAGGAGAGGAGGAAAATGGTGAACATTGGTTTTTGTTACCAGAAATGGGAGTTGTTGCTGCTACAGCCTTTCAGCTGATCTTGATCACGCTTTCGGTTGATGGTTCATCTACATTTGTACCCATTGTTGGAGCACCACCCACTGAACCGCATTGCATAGTACTTGGACATGTTGACAAGAACCATTGGGTGCAGGTACTATTGTATATTGCTCTAATCTCTAGTTTGTTTTGATGTTATATTGCTTCTAACCTTTTCTATTTAGGTGAAATTGGCAGAAGGTCACCTATTCCCAAAAATTGTTCCCCTATGGGATATAGGAACTGTGAGTCAGAAGCAAGTGAGTGGAAAGAGTTTTTGAAGGACCGAATGTCAATTGTAAGCCCACTGGTTGCAGAACCATCAATGGTACATCTTAAGGACACCCCCATTAACGATCTCAGTTCAGTGGCGAGATAGAAGCAGACAACTGGAAAGAGGGTACAGCGGACCAAATGCCAATTGCAAATTCAACGGTTGCAGAACCACCACTGGTAGATCTTAATGACACCTCCGTTAAGGATCTCAGTTCAGTGTTCGCGGAGATAGAAACAGACTACTTGAAAGAGGGTACAACGGACCAAATGCCAATTGCAAATTCAACAGTTGCAGAACCAGAAATTAAGGAGCTCACTCTAAAGGTATGTTTCTAGTACCTCTTTTTTATTTATTTACAGTTCAGGCACAACACCACTTGCATCTGTCAATGTTATTAATTTTTTAACCTATATTTTTTGCAAGCTTCTTCAAACAGATTTGACAATAAGAGAAAGACACCAAAACGCCAAGAAATGCCACAAGAACGCCCAATAATCAAGAAGCGAAGAAGAAAGGAAGAATACAAAAAAGTGAGATCTCCTGATACTTCAGGGCTCAGAACATTTATTAATCCGCTGAAAAAGTATAGACCTTCATAGTTGGTGAAGTTGTTCTGTGATATTCTGGATTATTGTTTTGTCTTATTGAATTGTTTGATGTGTCATCTGGATAATTTCCGTATGTGCATGAGATTAGTGTCAATTAATAGTCTTTTGTTATGCTTGGCAAGGCGGTGAAGTGCTCAATTTGGTGGTCAAGGCTCTGGAAGCATACGCATGAGCGCAACTTCCTGCTTGCTCATGCGTAATGAGGCGGTGAAGTGCTCAATTTGGTGGTCAAGGCTCTGGAAGCCATCGCATGAGCGCAGCTTTATGCTCGCTCATGCGTATAAAGTCGGTGGTATGAATTAGGTGGCATGAATTAGGTTTGACGCCACATAATTCATCCCACTAGGTTTGAAGCCACCAGAATTCACGCCACCATGTTTGATGCCACTATGTTTGATGCTACCTAATGCATGTCGCCATGTTTGACGCCACTATGTTTTAATTTAATTTTTTTATTTTTTATTTTAGTTTAATTTTTTATTATTATTTCACTTCACTTAATAATTAAAAAATCCAGATTATTCTTATTATTTATCATTTTCCCATGATAAAAAAATTTATTCAGAGATAATTAAGATTTTTTACATTATAAAATAATTTTATTTAATTACTAAGTTAAGTGAAATGATAAGAAATTAAAATTAAAATTTAAAAGTAAAAGTAAATAAAAAATTTTATTCAGAGATAATTAAGATTTTTTACATTATAAAATAATTTTATTTAATTACTAAGTTAAGTGAAATAATAAGAAATTAAAATTAAAATTTAAAAGTAAAAGTAAAATTAAAATTAAAGAATTAAATGAAGTACATTTTAATAATAATTTATAATTTAAACTAGTGATTTTACCCGCGCGTTGCATGGGGAATACATCTATTATATTTGATAGGTCAATTAATACCTTGATCATTAAAAATATAATAAACAACGGATGAAATAGAAGAGTGTGAAATGATGAGCAAAGTGGACAAAAAGTCTTAAATTAAAACCCTTGTTGCATAGATTGAACTTCGTACAATTGAATAACTAATAAAAAAATTGGTTAACCAAATCTCAAATTATGCAAAACATATTAGGGGATGTGGTTTAATGATGGCTAATAAACAATAGCTGATTTAATCTACAATTAAAAAAAGAGAAAAGATTTTTTATGTACGTGATTATGCGAGTTCATTTTTTACATAATAAAATAAACTATGTTTGACCCATATCAACATGAAGTCGTTTCACATTCTTCATGAGCCTAAAGACAATAACACAAATTATAGATATGAAGAATCACCAATAAAGCATTCAGAAAACATTTTAATCTTAGAAAAAAAAGAATGTACCGCGAAATTTGTTATTGTATTTGATTCATTAATTAATACTTAATGATTGTACTTTCTTGTTAAAATATATTTCTTCCCGTAAGAGAATTTAACTCCTATGATAATTTGTACAAAAAAATTAAAGTGGACTATATTATTATGTAGTAAAAAATTAACATCAAACTATATTATATTATGTTTTTCTTGTAACAAAAAAAAATTCCGATGAAATCTTATTAATATTTATTTTTATGTAGAAGTATTTTCATGTAAAATATTCTTCCTATATATAAAAGCTTTTAGGCTCTTTCTAATACATTTAGATCCAGCTTCTCCTTACTCTCAGGATGCCTGAAAGTCTTTTCTCAAGTCTATCTGGTGGGTAATATCGATGAAGATGATGACACCCACCATACCTTGCTTGCTTCAAGGTCGATCTCTTGTATCCTCCTCCTGCCGAAGACTTTAAGAGTAAACCTTGCCATTTCAACTTTCATCGATCGAGTTTCAGTTGCTTTTTCTGTTGACACAGGTGAGAAAGCTTACTAAGGCAACCTCTGCTTTTGTCTATCTCCCAATATAAGAAGCGTGTTGCTTTGCTCTTATAGTAGTACTAATGGGCGTACTTTAGAACAAATTTCTAGCGAAGGTCTTGACAGTTTGGAACTGAAAGGTTTGGTTCATTAATAATATCTAGTAGTTTCATCATGCTATTCTGCTTTTGAGCTTGTTGTACTTACCGGAGCATTTCTGCGATAAAAAAATTCAGAATAGTAAAGCAGTCGTAGTATGCTCCCTTTACTTGCTCTAGTGCTCAAGTGATAGCTGAGGGCATACTATTTACATCTGAATTATATATAAAAGACTCTTAAAAACAACTACTTAATTCTCCATTACAAAGAATATACATTACATCAGAACCTAATTATTATATGTCAGTGACATAAGTGTCGAAAATAATAGTATTAATAATGAAAATTTCGAATGGTGTGGATAAGGATTAAAAGTCTAATCTCATAAGAAAGAAAAATCTCCATTTACATCAAAATCTCTCTCAGATTTCTCTACCTCACTATCACCAGTGTTTTTCTTATAAATTATCCACAAACACACTCACAAATTCCACACAGTACCTAACATCATATGCAAATTTTGTTTTCACTACAATCAGAGTCTGTTCTTTGGCATAAAAAAGCACTTCATAAAGTAAGAAGGTATCACATTTTGAATTTAAATCATTAAAATATTTATTTCTAATTAAAAAATCAAATGAAACTTGCTTCCAAATCAGCAGCAATCCTAGGTGCTATTCCTGATTGTTGTCCAACTTTAGCATGAATTAATACGAACTCATGCTAATTCAAATGAAACTTGCTTCCATATCAGCAGCTTCCAGCCGTATCTGCATTCTAAGTAACAGAAAATCAAGAACTCATGAAGTGAGATTGTTAGACATGTTAGAGTAGGATAGACTAAAGACCACCAAACATAATAGCAATATGTGCAACATCAATCTAGCTATGATAGTGCAAAGATAACAATCAAATTTGCAGACAGATATGAAAGCCAAAGAATGAATTGAAGCCACTTTTTGGCTATGGCCTTCCAGTGGTTTCCATAACCAATCAGATCTATTTGTAAGGGGAAACTAATCACATGCTACTAAAGAAGATGAATGGAAGAAAACCCCCTATAAATTTTAGACCCATTATATTTGTTGAACGGCTAAAACAACTCTTTGCTTTATGTAGCACTGTTGTTGAAAGTACAATAACCAAATCAAAAACATATGATGATACTAAATCGTTATGTGATAATTACACACTCATGCAAGCAAGACTTCCAATCACGCTAAAGTTTGATTAATTGAACCATAGTAGAACAATGATTAATTATAAAATCTAATATTGTCTTCGAAAAGTGACATGAATGTTAGGTAGGCCGTCAGGATAGTACATTTACTTTTGTACTTGGATAGTGACTTGACCTTTAAACCTAGAAGACTTCTGATCAGGGGAATGCTTCATGTTGGAACTTGTGAAGCTAGTTGATCAGAGTCAGAGGGAAAGCACAGATCCTCTGACCGTTGTATCTTCTGATTCTGAACTCAGGGGGAAATACATGGTCTTTAGAGTCTTCTACACCATCAGAACATCTGAACCTTCAGAGTTTCTTGGTTGTCAGAACGTCTGGATCTTCAGAACTTCAAGTGACTGAGTCCATATCAGAGCTTGTATAACTTCAGATCTTCTGAAGCATTTCTACTGTTCAGGGTGAACATAGATGTTGCGAAACCGTTGCTTGGGTCACTCTTTATGCATAGTGCTTCTGATTTGTGTGAGATTGAATTGAGGTCAGAGCCTGTAAATAACCCACTCAGAAAAACACGTTAGAGTACCATAATTGTTCATACTTAAATGTTAACTTGTAATCATCAAAACATAGAGTTGTACTACTCGATCAAAACTTGATATTACAATGCCACCTTGTTTCATGCCACTATGACTATTTCATGCCACCCATGTTTGATGCCACCTATTTTATGCCACCTGTTTGATGCCCCCATGTTTTCCATGCCACCTATTTGATGCCCCCTTGTTTCACGCCACCTATTTCCATGCCACCAATGTTTGATGCCCCCATGTTTCATGCCACCTATTTCATGCAACCTGATTTATGCCACCAATTTGATGCCCCCATGTTTCATGCCACCTTGTTTCACGCCACCTATTTTATGCCACCTGATTGATGCCCCCTTGTTTCACGCCACCTATTTCCATGCCACCTATTTTCATGCCACCAACGTTTCACACCACCTATTTCCACCAATGTTTCACGTCACCTATTTCATGCCACTATGATTCATCCCACCCATGTTTGATGCCCCCGCCTATTTCCATGCCACCAATGTTTGATGCCAACTATTTCATGCCACGATGATTCATGCCACCCATGTTTGATGCCCCCATGTTTTCCATGCCACCAATTCCATGCCACCTATTTGATGCCCCCATGTTTTCCATGCCACCTATTTGATGCCCCCTTGTTTCATGCCACTATGATTCATGCCACATGATTCATGCCACCCATGTTTGATGCCCCCATGATTCACGCCACCTATTTCACGCCACCAATTTGATGCCCCCATGTTTCATACCACCAATTTGATGCCCCCATGTTTTCCATGCCACCTTGTTTGATGCCCCTATGTTTTCCATGCCACTTATTTGATGCCCCCTTGTTTCAGGCCACCTATTTCCATGCCACCAATGTTTGATGCCACCTTTTCCACGCCACCAATTCCATGCCACCTACTTCACGCCACTGCACGCCACGTTGTTTGATGCCACCTATTTTATGCCACGTTGTTTGATGCCACCTATTTTATGCCACCTTGTTTGATGCCACCTATTTCATGCCACTATGATTGTTTGATGCCACCTATTACATGCCACCTATTTCATGCCACCCATTTCATGCCACCTGAATCATGTTTGACGCCACTATGTTTAATGCCACCATGTTTCATGCCACCAAGAAATTTGATGCCACCATGTTTCAGCAGACAAAGATTTCTCGAAGAATTTTACCAAAATGATATAACTGAGAGTCGAGTTGTGTGATTCAATATTTGAGCCTAGTCTTGTATACGAAAGGTTTGTCGATGACCGCCGGTTGCTGACCCCCCCCCCCTCCCCGAAAAGGAAAGGGGAGAGATGCAAATGTTCTGAGCCGAAAAGCCCTAACTTCTGATGGATCAAGGGGGATAATACCAGAGTGAGAGGATCTCGACGGAGCCGCAACAATGGAGGGATCTCGGCCTGTTAGCTCGCGAAAACGCCAATGAGTCATGGTTGGATAAGAGGGGAAGGTTTAATAAAGACGGAGGTGTGTCGCAGCAAAATCATATCGAGAGTCTATCGAAGCATTGGCAGGGAAGATCAAAGTCTAAGAGGGAAAACTGGAAATCGGCAGATGGTGAAGAATGAGGGTTTTTAATGGTACACAAGGGCCAACAGTGGATGAGGAAATGGTTTTCATAATGACAAGTGCATTCCAAATCTCGAGGAAACGTGACACATGAATTTAAGTTAGTGCACTATTAATACAATTCATTTAATTATTGCTTTCTAAGTCTTCCACTATTAGAGAATTTCACATTCATTTTTAAGTGAATGACATTGGTAGTTGTACATGAGAGAAAGCATAGGTAACCGTATATTGGTTTAATTCAGTTTTGAAAAATTAAAATTTATAAATTTTGGTGTGGTTTACTATAAGGGTATATGTGGAAAAAAAATACTACAAAACTTTGAATTCTTAAAAACTTTAAAAGATTTGAAATAAATAATAAGTGCTAAAACATCAAAAGATAAAAAACGGATGGAGTAGTTCTATTTAATGTTATGCTCTAAGACTATTAGCTTTCCTCTTATAATTAAAAAAAAATCTAAGACTATTATATTTTCAACACTCATTTTTCTAAACCTGTTGTTATGGTCAGTTGCACAGTGTAGAGTCTTTTCATATGAACTAGATATTATACCCGTGCGTTGCACGGGTTTATTTACAATATTTTTTAATATTATATGAAAATTACTATGTGTAATTATATAAATAATATATATTAAAATATTTCTTCAATACAAATATAACAGAAAAAATTATTGTGTTTAGACATCTAAATAGAAGTATTAGAGTTTTTTTGATGCATTAATTTACGTGTATTAGAGTTCTCTTTATGTAAATAAATGATATTACTGAAAATTAATAAATATTTTTTGAAAAGAAAAATGTTATTAATAACATTAGAAAACTTGAGAAAATATTTTTACTATTATATAATAGATTAAAAAACATATTTGAAATTATTTTTCAAATAATACACACATGCAATATATTTAAGGGTAAATATCTTATAAAGACATTTATTTAATTTGAAACTATTTTTCTATATTTTTCATTAATAAATTTTATCTTTACTATTATTTAATTTAAATCAGTAATATTGTCTACGTATAAATATATTTCTTAATTTTTTTCTCTCAATTTATGATTGATAGTTAATATTCTAACTATTTTTAAGTACTACGTAATAAATTATTCTTTTGTATAAGAAAATGGAAAGTTGACAATTAATAGTTAATAATAAAGTGAATAACATAAAATATTCATCAATAATTTATTACTATCATTATTAAGAAATAAAGTTAATAACTATTTCTAACTGTAACACCCCGATTTCGGTGGCGTCACTTTAGTAACCAAAAGAAAATACTTAAGCGGAAAAACGTGAATTATTTTTTTTCGACAATATAACTAAAGACAGAAAGCAATAAACTCCCCAACAAAAGATAAAAGAAACTACTATACAACTATATATACATGCCTCGCTAAATACAACCACGTCACGAGTAACCTCCAGTGACGGGTGACAGAAAGAGAGTAACGCCCGATGTAACACCCCCTTTTTCCCATTGTTTTATTTAAAAACGTTTATCAGAGTTTAAAAACATATCAAGGGAGTATTACACTTCTTCACGAAAACTCATTAAAATTAACACTGATTGTGTTTGAAAATTTATAAGTTCATATGCTTTTCAAAGAATGAATTATTCCTGCCAATGAAATTTCTAAACCAGTCAGATAATCCTAAGATGCATAAAATCACTTATTTAAATAGGTTTATCTTCCATGATATTCCAATAAAATTCATCATACTCAGAACTGAATTTCATAAGCACTTCGGCCGTCAACAGTACGACATCGCCATCATTTAGAAAATTATTCAACAACTTCCATAAGAAGAGATTATAAAATCCTCTCAACATAAATGTAAAAGTAACGTAACATATCTAACCAGTGTTACATTACAGAGCAAGACACTTATTTTATAATAATAATAATAATAACGTAAGCTAAGACTCTCCGAAGCTACTCCTCATGAGCCACATCTCTACCTCCTGTACCTGAGCGATGTCGCATAGAACATCATTCCAACAGAAGGGTAAGAACTTACATTGTATAAAATATAACATAACAAAGAGCAAGTAAACAATTCAGATCCTGCTTTATAAACTCTTCACCTTTACTTTAAAATCTGAGTGATTATAATATTTTCTCTCAAGACAGTTTCACAATTCTTATTAATGTTTCGAAAAATTATAAGCTTAAAGAAGAATAATAATTCGACTTTACCACAACAGCAAAACAATTCACCAACAAATCACCAAACACATAAAACCACTGAAAACGTGAAACTTAGTGTGTGAGACTCTAATGTATGCATGTGGTACCAATTGTTAACCTTAGCGGTATCACCGCGTCCACTCCAGACAGTTAACCACCAATGAAGTCCACTCCAGACTTCTAGAACCACGCCAGTTCTGGGACAAACCTCAGTTTTCCGATGAAAACCGACACGTTGCCTCTTGACTAAATGAAGTGTATTTCGTGCAAAAACTCATAAATTAAAACATGCAATTTGAGACCACTCCAGCCCCAAATATATAACATATTTTCTCACCAAATTCCATAACGGAAATCACACCAAAATTGCACAAAATAACACTTCAATACAATTATCAAATCATTCACTATTCCACTGACAAAATAGCAACACAAAATCATCAAATGTCTCATATCAATTACTAGAATCAGTTTCAGAATCAATCTCAGAAATAAGCAGAAACATAGCAAACTTGCATATAATCCTGGTACTAAATGAGCAGTCCAAAAATTATGAAAATTTTACCAAACATAGCCTTATACGTTAGCTTTCATATAAAATTGGTTTCACCCAATTTGGAATTCTGTAGAGAGAGTTATGGTCTCTACAGCACAGGCTGTTAGGGTTTCTGCGAGCAGAAACAGAGTGAACTTGCAGATAATTCTGGTATTGAACCAGCAATCTAAAAATTATGATAATATTACCCAATATAGCCCTATGAGTTAGCTTTCATACAAAATTGGTTTCACTCAATTCGGAATCCTGTAGAGAGAGTTATGCTCTCTATAACACAGGCTGCTAGGGTGTCTGCGGGCAGAAACAGAATAAACTTGCAAATAATTCTGGTATTGAACCAGCAATCGAAAAATTATGAAAATATTACCCAACATAGCCCTATGAGTTAGCTTTCATACAAAATTGGTTTCACTCAATTTGGAATTCTGTAGAGAGAGTTATGCTCTCTACAACACAGACTGTTAGGGTATCTGCGGGCAAAACATAACAGAACCCAATTTTCCCCGGAACCTCAATTTCGCTCAAAATCAATTTTTCTCACCACATGTTAACACTCAACACAGTCTCTCAGTTCTGAATTTTCAAAAAAGATGAGGGTTCCTTCATGTTAAACTCAACCTCTGTTATTCTACAATTATACAAGATAAATTCAAACCCTTACCTCTTGAAGATCAAATTCTAGGTTTTTTCTTCTCTTTTCTCCCCTTCTCTCTTTCACGCTTCTTTTCTTCTCCTCTGCTAACTTCTCCAATTCTCAAATTCTGATTTCTCTCTTTCTAATTCACTCATATCCCTTAAATAGTCATACTAATGGGCCCCACTCTCAATTACTCACACAAAAACCTAACAAACTTATTTATCTAAATCTTATTCTATATCACATGAGATTTAAATTATAATCACATAATTCATCAAATTACCATATAGCATAATAATAATTAAGATAAAATAATAAATAACCTAATAACGAAAAGTGGGGTGTTACACCCGAAGGCAATATGTACAGTCCAAGGTAAAAATACTGTGTCCGCAACACTAAACCTCAAAATCTGAGAACAAGTTGGCCCAGCGGCCTAAGAAAAGACCCCCTAAATCCAACCAGCTCTCTGTGATCTCCATAGGAAACCACACAAAAAGCTACCGGTAGGAAACTACCCTGTCCCCAAAACTGAAGCATGACGGTCAGAGCATCGACACTACTCCTACACTAATCCCTACCCGAGGAGCCCACACTAGCACTCGATCCTACATGCTAGCGCGGTCGTCATCCGAATCTGCATCCAGGACGACTAAGTCGACATACTCAACACTGCCCTCTCTGTCCACCCTAATGCGCTCCTGCACTGGCCTCTCGGGCTCGGGGCCCGGAACGAAATCCGCGACGACAGCAGCAGCAGTAGACGGACTAGACTCCGTCGAAGTCCCACCTACTGGCACCTCCTCAGAGGGGTCCTCATCATCCGAAGGGGATGGTGGCGGTGGAGGTCCTCCCAAGCCGGGTCCACAGTGTACACCTGGAGGCAGGTTGAAGCTCACTATGTGCCTCCTCATCACCCCCTCTGTCAAGCGTCCGAATCGGTCGACACGGTCCTCCATGACCCGACCGGTGTAGGTCGCATGGTGGCCCTCGGGATCGACCACCCATGCACCTGGGTCGTCTTGATCAAGCATCTCGTACCTGGTCCCCCCCGAGGGGCTGACCATGGTAAACCAATCCCCCATACTCATCTGACAAATGGCGTAGTCCGCCCAAACACACACAGCAGACGCGAGGGTCAACTCCAAAGAATTATATAAATAATAAAACCAGATATAATATAGGATAATAAATATTTGCCTCTCAGGCTTATAAATTTTAGGGATGACTTCCTAGGGTTGCAAGTATCATAATGAATATAAGAAATCATAATAACAATTAGCATGCCTCAAATATGATAAACAGGTACCAATCACACTCAGCAACTAAGTCAGCATGTATGTTGCATGAAATGCAATGCTGGGTAACAAAATGCATTCCGGAAGAAGGATGGACATCAACGAGGCGGCCCTAACACCAGCCACGGTGGGTACCTTCCTGCTCGCGTGTCTCTTACACCACACAAAAGTAGTCAGATCAGCAGTGAACCCGTAGGTCTGCCATTCCGTCTGCTACTGAGGACCACCGTAGTGTCCTAAATATGGAAATCCGGGTCTTATGACCATTTTGGAATCCACCGAGGTCCGGTATCACGCCGTGTATTAACCTCAAAATGAGTGCATGAATGCAAGTGATTAGCCAAACAACGTCTCCGACCTCACCCGACACGTCGCCACGTGTTCTAAATAACTTAAAGTCTCTAAAAAAAATACCCTAAGGCAAATGTCGATTCTGCGACAAAATGAATTAATCAAAAGAAGAAGAAGATACTTTGGAACTCATGGTTCCCGGCTAAACTTTAGATAGCCAATCAATAAACTGCTCATCGAGCGAAAAGGTACCGAAGTACTTGGAAACTTATAGTCTCCGGCTAAACTTTAGATAGCCAAACAATAAACTGCTCATCGAGCGAAAGAGTACGATTTGTACTTGGGCTAAACTTTAGATAGCCAAATAATAACCTGCTCATCGAGCAAAAGAGTTTCAACATACTCGAAGACTTGTATATTTCCTCATAACGTGGACTCGACGACACTTCTCATATTTCCCAAACTAATATTCAGGCTCTAAGCTCTTATCTAAGGGTATTATTATTGTTCAAAGGATTTAGAAATTGATTAATGTCTTATGAGTTTTCCGTGATAAAATAGTTTTCATTTTAATCTTATAACACTTCCTAAGAGTTTTCAGAGATCCCATAATCTCAAATAATTCCCTGAGAAGGTCTCGATCCATTAAAACATAACAAGGTCCGAACTCCGTTCGTCCTTTAAAACTCTCTCAAAATCTCATAAAAATTTGGCATGACCTGCCCGTAATCCTCACTCCTCAGAATCTCAGGTACAAGTGGAATAGCATAAATAAAACAGCTCAGTCAAAAGCATAAACAGCATATTCCAACACATCCTAAGTTAACCATGTAGCACGTAGCATGTGAATCATTTAGCACACAATATCATGGCATCAAATACTCAGCAAGGTCGGCCGAAGCCTCAGAGAACAATTCAGACATTTAGCAATTTAGTGCATAACACATAAATCAAGTCGAATTTGTCGACCCCTAAAGCATTATCTAGTAATTCAGAGAGTAGCCCTCACCGGTGGGTCTTCCAGCTTCTTCCTCAAAATGTTCTTCAAGCTCTTCCCCTTGATCTCTGGGAATCTCCTCAAACGAACCTTAAGCAAAAATCACAGAAATCAACACCAAGAGTCAGAAACTCAGCAATCAAAGAGTCCTAGGGTTACACGGTACACTACTACCTCCGTGGTACGACAATCTAACGCGTTAAGACAAGTTTTCGAAAAATCGGATTCTTCCCCCCCCTTGATATAGCTCTCGGCCACTTCCTTTAATTGGGAGGGTCGATTTTTCTTCGATCAAACTTGGTTCCTAGGTTAACGTAAGCCGTAACTAAGACGGTTCTAGGCTCGGAAAAATTTTCGGATCGAAAACTGATATAGGGGTAGTTTGGTCATTATTTTTAGCTCAAAGTTTCAAAATTGGATTTTTGGAAAACAAATTGGATGGGGACGTCCACAACGACGTTTATGACGACAAATCCTACTAGCACTAAGCCAAGTCGATAGATTAGAGCGTAAAGGTTGCGACTTTGCCGAAAAATGGGTATTTAAGGTAGAAATTGGTCCCGGCGGCATTTCGTCGACATTCGACAAAATCTAATCCGCAGAACACGCTCAGGAGCATGTAGGGAAGAAGTTTAGACACTGAAATCAGCGTATTTGAACAGTTTTTCAAAAACCTCAAAATTTTGAACTCAGAAAGTCGTAGGAGAAATGGACAGAAACGACAATTCGAAGGAGAGTATAGTTTACCTACCTCGGGGTCTTCGATTAGTGACGATCGGTGAAGCAAACGGGCAAGAAACGACGAAGATCCGGATCTCTCTCTCTCTCTCTTGATGCTCGCGGTTTTGGGGAGGGGAAATGGGTATTTTTTTTGCAAAAAAACTAATTTTCAAGCTATTTATAGGTTTTGGAAAAAACGGAAAAAAGATTTTTTTGCGATTTCGATCCTTCCTGCGCATTCTAAGATAGGTTCTGGCGACAGAATTCCAGAATTCAAAACAGGATTCTTGGAATTAAACCAAAAGATCCAAAATCGGCATAAGTCGGTGTAAGTCGGATTATCCCGAAAAACTACTTTTTGCAGTGATCGTCGGATGAGAAAACTTCCTTCTGAAGAAAGATTAGGAATGATGAGGGAAATAGGAGAACGCGGGTGGAATCTTCATTTGCAGCTCCGAATAGAAAAAGTCTTCATCGTCTGTCGATCTTAGGTTTTCCCGAACTATCAGGGATTCCGTTTCGGCAAACTTCCGAGAATTGGAATTTGACGTTCGTACTTTCCAGGATTTCGCATCGAAATGATTGTTTAAGGACGGAAAAGAGAAGTTCTAACATTTCTCTGAGGATTTTTGGAATTAGTTTCCATCGTGTCCTAACGCGTAAATTAACTATTCACTAATACTTTTGACCTAGGATTAAGCGTATGTTAGTCGTGCTATAACTCTTATCGGTTTTTCGATAAATTCTTGGACTTTTCCTGAACCTTTTCCTTCCCAAATTTATCTTAATCAAATAACTCTTTTATTTTATTCACTTATCCAAAGCGTTAAAACTTGGGCCTTACATTACTACCCTCCAAAAAGAAAGTTTCGACCTCGAAACTTAAGGGTCAGTAAAAAGTTCTGGATACTGTTCCTTGATCTTTTCCTTCAGCTCCCACGTCGCATCGCCGGTGTCTTTGTTCCAAATAACCTTCACTAACTCGATCTCTTTTCCCCTCAACTGCTTTATCCTTGTGTCACCAATGCTGATTGGCGGTGTCTCGAAAGACAAATTATCCTTCAACTCAATGTCATCCAGCTCGATGACGTGCGTCGGATCAGCAATATACTTCCGCAGTTGTGACACATGGAATACATCGTGAACGTTTGATAGAAAAGGCGGTAGTGCGATCTGATAAGCTACCGGTCCTACACGACGAGTAATCTGATAAGGTCCAATGAACTTTGGCGTCAGCTTTCTTGACTTGATTGCTCGACCAACTCCTGTAGTCTGGGTAACTCGCAGAAATACATGATCTCCTTCTTCGAATTCCAGGGTTCTGCGCCTTTGATCTGCATAGCTCTTCTGTCTACTCTGAGAAGCCTTCATCTTCTCTCTGATCTGTTTAATCTTCTCAGTTGTCTGTTGCAGAAGTTCCGGTCCTACTAACAAATTCTCTCCATCTTGATACCAACATAAAGGTGTTCTACACTTGCGGCCATACAAAGCCTCATACGGTGCCATGCCTATGGTCGTATGAAAACTGTTGTCATATGTGAATTCAATCAGTGGCAATAGGGTATCCCAACTGCCCTTGTTGTCTAACACGCAAGCTCGTAGCAAATCCTCCAATGATTGGATAGTTCTCTCAGTTTGCCCATCAGTCTGTGGATGATAAGCAGAACTTAATCTCAGCCTCGTTCCCAAAGCCTCATGAAGAGCTCCCCACAAATGTGAAGTAAACTTCGGGTCTCTATCGGAAACGATACTTGTTGGCACTCCATGAAGTCGCACAATCTCAGCTATATAAATCTCTGATAGCTTATCCACGTTGTACGTAGTTCTCACAGGTATGAAATGAGCCGACTTAGTCAATCGATCCACGACTACCCAAATCGAATCATATCCTTTTTGAGTTCTTGGTAATGCCACGACAAAATCCATCGATATGCTATCCCATTTCCATTGAGGTACATCCAAGCTTTGTAGCATACCCGCAGATTTCTGATGTTCCACCTTCGCCTTTTGACAGGTTAAACATGCAGCTACATATTCTGCCACTTGTCTTTTCATTCCTGGCCACCAAAAATTCACCTTCAAGTCCTGATGCATCTTTTTCATTCCAGGGTGAATGCTCAACTTACTTTTGTGACCTTCGTCCATTATCAACCTCCTTAAGTCAGGGTTGTTAGGTACGCAAACTCTACCCTTACACCGTAGGATATTGTCACTTCCTAACTTGAATTCCGGGTCCTTGCCCTGAATTACCAAATTCCTTTTTCCGAGTAAAAATTCATCTTGTAACTGTTGGTCTCGGATTTCTTCCATCAATCCATTGGTAATCCTGATCATCCCGAACCTCAGTTCTCCCTCGGATACTCTTACGTCCAAACTCAAATCTCGGAATTGTTCCAGCAGTTGCAGCTCCTTCACCATCATTGACGAGATATGCATCTTCCTGCTCAATGCATCCGCAACAACATTAGCTTTTCCAGGATGGTAATGTAAGGTAAAATCGTAATCCTTGAGAAACTCCATCCAACGTCGTTGTCTCATGTTCAACTCCTTCTGGTCGAACAAGTACTTCAAGCTCTTGTGATCACTAAATATGGTGAAATTGCATCCATATAAGTGATGTCTCCAGATCTTCAACGAAAACACAATGGCAGCAAGTTCTAAGTCATGAGTCGGATAGTTCTTCTCATGAGTCTTCAGTTGTCGTGAAGCATAAGCCACCACCTTCCGATGTTGCATCAGCACACATCCCAACCCTTGATGCGAAGCATCACAGTACACTTCATACGGTTCCTCTGGTTGCGGTAAGACGAGTACAGGTGACGTCGTCAAACGTTCCTTCATTGTCTGAAAGCTAGTTTCGCACGCTTCGGTCCATGCAAAAGGTTGATCCTTTCTCGTAAGTTGAGTCAAGGGTCCAACGATCTTGGCGAAATTCTCAATGAAGCGACGATAGTATCCCGCCAAACCGACAAAACTCCTGATCTCAGTCACGGTCTTTGGCCGTTCCCATGACAACACCGTCTCTACCTTTGCTGGATCCACAGCTATACCTTCTTTAGAGATCACATGGCCCAAGAATTTTACCTCTTCGAGCCAAAATTCACACTTAGAAGGGTTGGCGTACAGCTTTGTCTCTCTCAACACTTGTAAAACCTGACGCAAGTGCCCTTCATGATCTTCAGCGTTCTTTGAGTAGATCAGAATGTCGTCGATAAACACCACGACGAATCGATCCAAGAACGGATGGAATGTCCTGTTCATGTAATCCATGAAGATAGCAGGTGTTCAGCGTTCTTTGAGTAGATCAGAATGTCGTCGATAAACACCACGACGAATCGATCCAAGAACGGATGGAATGTCCTGTTCATGTAATCCATGAAGATAGCAGGTGCGTTTGTCACCCCAAATGGCATCACTAGATACTCGTAGTGTCCATAACGAGTCCGGAATGCCGTCTTCTGGATATCCTCAGTCTTTACTCTGATCTGATGGTAACCCGACTTCAGGTCTATCTTTGAGAATATCGCAGCTCCTCGTAGTTGATCCATCAAATCATCAATTCTAGGTAGCGGATACCTATTCTTGACGGTCACTTTGTTCAGTTGTCGATAGTCGACACAAAGTCTAGATTTCCCATCCTTCTTTTTCACCAATAAGACGGGTGCTCCCCAAGGTGAAACGCTTGGTCGGATGAATCCCTTCGACAGAAGATCCTCAAGTTGAGACTTCAACTCCACCAATTCCGCAGGTGCCATCCGATATGGTGCAATCGAAATCGGTCCTGTTCCCGGTACGATGTCAATAGCAAACTCAATGTCGCGTACAGGCGGCAAACCAGGTACATCGCCAGGAAAAACATCCACGAAGTCCCTCACAACTGGAATATTACTCACTTCCGAATTCCCTTTACTCTCCAAGCTTAACAAAACTGAATACTCTTGAGATCCTTCATTCAGAGAGACGCTAATATGATTGGCGGATAGATACTCGGAAAGATCCGAGTCAGGAAATACCACTCTCTTTCGGCTGCAGTCCAGAAGACAATGGTAGTGGGACAACCAGTCCATCCCTAGGATAACATCTAGGTTCTTGAGAGTTAGGCACACTAGGTTAGCATGATAAACTTTATCCCTATAGGTTACTGGGCAATACATGCATGCAGTATTGGCAAGCAGAGTTTTGGCAGGTGTGGTAACTATAAGATCGAAACTCAAAGTAGTAACGGGAAGTTTTAATCTAGCAGCACATTCCCTAGAGATAAAAGAGTGCGTTGCTCCGGAATCAAAAAGTACAGTTAGGAGATTACCGTCAATCTCGCAGTCTCCCCTGATCAGACCATCAACTCCTTCAGCTTCTTCACCATCCATGGTGTAGACTCTTGCCTTGGCAGCAGGACGCTTCCCACGAGCAGTGTTAACAGCTGGTTCTGTCTTGGGTGCTCTGCATTGAGCAGCAGTATGCCCCAACTTGTTACAGTTAAAGCATTTGGGCCTCATGTCAGTACAAGCATTGGCATAGTGCCCAGGCTGCCCACATCTGTAACAGGTCATCTCCCTGTTCACAGTCTGACCTCCAGAACCTCCAGCAGTACCCACCATGGGCCTATAAGATCCTGAAGCAATCCCTCTACCAGCAGGTCGTTGATACGGCCTCCTGCTCTGAAATCTCCCTCTGCCTTGAATATTTTGAGAGCCCGACCTCATCGGCCCTCCTGTTCCAACACGGTTCAGTCTCTTATTCTTCATTATCTCCACTTCCGTGGCTTTTTCAACCAAGGTCTGGAAGCGAGTGATTCCCAATGGTTTCACCGAGTCTTCAATATCGGGCCTCAGCCCATTCACAAAGCGCTTGCACATGTAGGGTTCATCGACCCCATTGCGGAAGAATCGAAAGTGCTTGGCCAACGATTCCAGCTTGGCAGCATATTCCGGGATGGACATGCTACCCTGACGAAGTGTCAGGAATTGCGACTCACGCTCGTCCCGAGCACTATCTGGAAAATACTTCTCCAGAAAAGCAGCACGAAACGAAACCCAATTCACTTCCAAGTTGTTTGCTTCCATCATTCCTCTGGCGCCTCTCCACCAGTACTCAGCATCACCCAACAGTAGAAAGGTTGCCATTCCCACCTTGGCCCCCTCAGCAGTCTGTAATACACCGAAGATCTTTTCAATCTCCTGGATCCAGAGATCCGCTTTGTCCGGGTCAGTACCCCCCGAGAACTTAGGTGGATCCTGTCTCCTGAAATCATTCAGGCCTCTGTTCTGGTCCATTGTCACTTCCCTCTGGCGTTGGTGCTGATCACGTGCCTCCTCAGCGGCACGCCTCATAGCATTATCGTTTGCCTGTGCAGTCACAGCTTGGGCCATAGTGGCCATCATCTCAGCTAGTTGGTTAGCGTTCACCATGTTCTGCTAAATTAACAAACAGTTAGTGCTCATCATAAGATAGCATCTAATATAACTATACAATATGATTAAGCAATAACTTCAAACAATTCTAAGCGAAAAATCGCTTGGCAGACAATCAATTTTTACTCTTTGCAGAGTCACACAACCTAGCACAGAAGACCTATTCCCCAAGACTCCCAAAAGACTCGACTAAGCTCTGATACCACAAATGTAACACCCCGATTTCGGTGGCGTCACTTTAGTAACCAAAAGAAAATACTTAAGCGGAAAAACGTGAATTATTTTTTTTCGACAATATAACTAAAGACAGAAAGCAATAAACTCCCCAACAAAAGATAAAAGAAACTACTATACAACTATATATACATACCTCGCTAAATACAACCACGTCACGAGTAACCTCCAGTGACGGGTGACAGAAAGAGAGTAACGCCCGAAGGCAATATGTACAGTCCAAGGTAAAAATACTGTGTCCGCAACACTAAACCTCAAAATCTGAGAACAAGTTGGCCCAGCGGCCTAAGAAAAGACCCCCTAAATCCAACCAGCTCTCTGTGATCTCCATAGGAAACCACACAAAAAGCTACCGGTAGGAAACTACCCTGTCCCCAAAACTGAAGCATGACGGTCAGAGCATCGACACTACTCCTACACTAATCCCTACCCGAGGAGCCCACACTAGCACTCGATCCTACATGCTAGCGCGGTCGTCATCCGAATCTGCATCCAGGACGACTAAGTCGACATACTCAACACTGCCCTCTCTGTCCACCCTAATGCGCTCCTGCACTGGCCTCTCGGGCTCGGGGCCCGGAACGAAATCCGCGACGACAGCAGCAGCAGTAGACGGACTAGACTCCATCGAAGTCCCACCTACTGGCACCTCCTCAGAGGGGTCCTCATCATCCGAAGGGGATGGTGGCGGTGGAGGTCCTCCCAAGCCGGGTCCACAGTGTACACCTGGAGGCAGGTTGAAGCTCACTATGTGCCTCCTCATCACCCCCTCTGTCAAGCGTCCGAATCGGTCGATACGGTCCTCCATGACCCGACCGGTGTAGGTCGCACGGTGGCCCTCGGGATCGACCACCCATGCACCTGGGTCGTCTTGATCAAGCATCTCGTACCTGGTCCCCCCCGAGGGGCTGACCATGGTAAACCAATCCCCCATACTCATCTGACAAATGGCGTAGTCCGCCCAAACACACACAGCAGACGCGAGGGTCAACTCCAAAGAATTATATAAATAATAAAACCAGATATAATATAGGATAATAAATATTTGCCTCTCAGGCTTATAAATTTTAGGGATGACTTCCTAGGGTTGCAAGTATCATAATGAATATAAGAAATCATAATAACAATTAGCATGCCTCAAATATGATAAACAGGTACCAATCACACTCAGCAACTAAGTCAGCATGTATGTTGCATGAAATGCAATGCTGGGTAACAAAATGCATTCCGGAAGAAGGATGGACATCAACGAGGCGGCCCTAACACCAGCCACGGTGGGTACCTTCCTGCTCGCGTGTCTCTTACACCACACAAAAGTAGTCAGATCAGCAGTGAACCCGTAGGTCTGCCATTCCGTCTGCTACTGAGGACCACCGTAGTGTCCTAAATATGGAAATCCGGGTCTTATGACCATTTTGGAATCCACCGAGGTCCGGTATCACGCCGTGTATTAACCTCAAAATGAGTGCATGAATGCAAGTGATTAGCCAAACAACGTCTCCGACCTCACCCGACACATCGCCACGTGTTCTAAATAACTTAAAGTCTCTAAAAAAAATACCCTAAGGCAAATGTCGATTCTGCGACAAAATGAATTAATCAAAAGAAGAAGAAGATACTTTGGAACTCATGGTTCCCGGCTAAACTTTAGATAGCCAATCAATAAACTGCTCATCGAGCGAAAAGGTACCGAAGTACTTGGAAACTTATAGTCTCCGGCTAAACTTTAGATAGCCAAACAATAAACTGCTCATCGAGCGAAAGAGTACGATTTGTACTTGGGCTAAACTTTAGATAGCCAAATAATAACCTGCTCATCGAGCAAAAGAGTTTCAACATACTCGAAGACTTGTATATTTCCTCATAACGTGGACTCGACGACACTTCTCATATTTCCCAAACTAATATTCAGGCTCTAAGCTCTTATCTAAGGGTATTATTATTGTTCAAAGGATTTAGAAATTGATTAATGTCTTATGAGTTTTCCGTGATAAAATAGTTTTCATTTTAATCTTATAACACTTCCTAAGAGTTTTCAGAGATCCCATAATCTCAAATAATTCCCTGAGAAGGTCTCGATCCATTAAAACATAACAAGGTCCGAACTCCGTTCGTCCTTTAAAACTCTCTCAAAATCTCATAAAAATTTGGCATGACCTGCCCGTAATCCTCACTCCTCAGAATCTCAGGTACAAGTGGAATAGCATAAATAAAACAGCTCAGTCAAAAGCATAAACAGCATATTCCAACACATCCTAAGTTAACCATGTAGCACGTAGCATGTGAATCATTTAGCACACAATATCATGGCATCAAATACTCAGCAAGGTCGGCCGAAGCCTCAGAGAACAATTCAGACATTTAGCAATTTAGTGCATAACACATAAATCAAGTCGAATTTGTCGACCCCTAAAGCATTATCTAGTAATTCAGAGAGTAGCCCTCACCGGTGGGTCTTCCAGCTTCTTCCTCAAAATGTTCTTCAAGCTCTTCCCCTTGATCTCTGGGAATCTCCTCAAACGAACCTTAAGCAAAAATCACAGAAATCAACACCAAGAGTCAGAAACTCAGCAATCAAAGAGTCCTAGGGTTACACGGTACACTACTACCTCCGTGGTACGACAATCTAACGCGTTAAGACAAGTTTTCGAAAAATCGGATTCTTCCCCCCCCTTGATATAGCTCTCGGCCACTTCCTTTAATTGGGAGGGTCGATTTTTCTTCGATCAAACTTGGTTCCTAGGTTAACGTAAGCCGTAACTAAGACGGTTCTAGGCTCGGAAAAATTTTCGGATCGAAAACTGATATAGGGGTAGTTTGGTCATTATTTTTAGCTCAAAGTTTCAAAATTGGATTTTTGGAAAACAAATTGGATGGGGACGTCCACAACGACGTTTATGACGACAAATCCTACTAGCACTAAGCCAAGTCGATAGATTAGAGCGTAAAGGTTGCGACTTTGCCGAAAAATGGGTATTTAAGGTAGAAATTGGTCCCGGCGGCATTTCGTCGACATTCGACAAAATCTAATCCGCAGAACACGCTCAGGAGCATGCAGGGAAGAAGTTTAGACACTGAAATCAGCGTATTTGAACAGTTTTTCAAAAACCTCAAAATTTTGAACTCAGAAAGTCGTAGGAGAAATGGACAGAAACGACGATTCGAAGGAGAGTATAGTTTACCTACCTCGGGGTCTTCGATTAGTGACGATCGGTGAAGCAAACGGGCAAGAAACGACGAAGATCCGGATCTCTCTCTCTCTCTTGATGCTCGCGGGTTTGGGGAGGGGAAATGGGTATTTTTTTTGCAAAAAAACTAATTTTCAAGCTATTTATAGGTTTTGGAAAAAACGGAAAAAAGATTTTTTTGCGATTTCGATTTTTCCTGCGCGTTCCTCTGCGCATTCTAAGATAGGTTCTGGCAACAGAATTCCAGAACTCAAAACAGGATTCTTGGAATTAAACCAAAAGATCCAAAATCGGCATAAGTCGGTGTAAGTCGGATTATCCCGAAAAACTACTTTTTGCAGTGATCGTCGGATGAGAAAACTTCCTTCTGAAGAAAGATTAGGAATGATGAGGGAAATAGGAGAACGCGGGTGGAATCTTCATTTGCAGCTCCGAATAGAAAAAGTCTTCATCGTCTGTCGATCTTAGGTTTTCCCGAACTATCAGGGATTCCGTTTCGGCAAACTTCCGAGAATTGGAATTTGACGTTCGTACTTTCCAGGATTTCGCATCGAAATGATTGTTTAAGGACGGAAAAGAGAAGTTCTAACATTTCTCTGAGGATTTTTGGAATTAGTTTCCATCGTGTCCTAACGCGTAAATTAACTATTCACTAATACTTTTGACCTAGGATTAAGCGTATGTTAGTCGTGCTATAACTCTTATCGGTTTTTCGATAAATTCTTGGACTTTTCCTGAACCTTTTCCTTCCCAAATTTATCTTAATCAAATAACTCTTTTATTTTATTCACTTATCCAAAGCGTTAAAACTTGGGCCTTACACTAACTATCTTTCTTTTTTTTCAACCTTATGTCGATAATTAACTGAAATAAAAAGAAAAATTTAATTAATCTTGCCAGTAGTGTTGAACTCAAGTCATTTTGTTTTGACAGTTAGAACTCAAGTCCAATATTCCTTTATATATATATTTTTAATTTATTAAGATGATATCTAACTTTAGTACTTAATTTTTTATTTATACGTAAAATGTAGTAATATGTTTTATTGGTTAATTTTTAAAATTCATCAACTTATGATTAATAATTAAAATAATAATTTTAAGTATAATATATAAGAATTTGATTTTTTTTACCATTATTTGTAAATGTAAAGTTTAAATATTTTACTATATATTTTTATTAATGTAAAGGTAATCAATTTAAATTGTTATTATCATTATTCCAAATTTGTCCCCAAGTGATAATTAATAGTTAAAATTTAATCAATATTAAAAATTATTTTAAAGTATGGGAAATTGAAAATTTTAACAATTACTAATTAATATAATAAATAATAAAGTAGATGTAGTTATTTTTTAATTTTGTATATTATTATCTAATGTATTTAATACAAAGGTGGTAATCAATGTAAAAAAGTTCAAGTCTCCTTTATATATATATAGATAGATTTTGTGCGGAGGGAATCAATGCATTGATAGCATTCTATTCACTTTCTCTTTTTTTTAGTGCTACAACTCTTCTTGAACAAGCTTCCAGGCACCACGCACCATTAGCAGTCCTTTTTTTTTGTCCTTTTCTGTTTGGCCTTTTGTTTCAATTTGCTTTATAGATAGTGTTTTGTTGACGTTCACATTTAAATTATAAATTATTATTAAAATGTACTTCATTTAATTTTTTAATTTTAATTTTACTTTTACTTTTAAATTTTAATTTTAATTTCTTATTATTTCACTTAACTTAGTAATTAAATAAAATTATTTTATAATGTAAAAAATCTTAATTATCTCTGAATAAAATTTTTTATTTACTTTTACTTTTAAATTTTAATTTTAATTTCTTATTATTTCACTTAACTTAGTAATTAAATAAAATTATTTTATAATGTAAAAAATCTTAATTATCTCTGAATAAATTTTTTTATCATGGGAAAATCATAAATAATAAGAATAATCTGGATTTTTTAATTATTAAGTGAAGTGAAATAATAATAAAAAATTAAACTAAAATTAAAAATAAAAAAATTAAATTAAAACATAGTGGCGTCAAACATGGCGGCATGCATTAGGTAGCATCAAACATAGTGGCATCAGACATATTGGCATCAAACATGGTGGCGTGAATTGCATGAATTAGGTGGCGTCCTTGTGTGGGAATTAAGGTTGTGAGATGTGAGTTGTGAGTTGTGACCGTATAATATATGAGTGTTTGTTTTTGTCTTTTAGTAAATCAAATCCTCACCATTCTTCTATGCCTGAGTGTTTTTCCGATCAGTCTAAAATAATTCTCACACTTTTCAGATTTTTTAAATTTATAATTTTGGTATATTAACTTGCGATATATTTTTGTACATTTACATTTTTCTCTTTCCTTCAATTTACTCAGTTTCTTATTGCTCTCCCTTTTCTTTGGCATATATCTTTAGGCCTTTTTATTACAAAGGGATGTGTATGACCCTAAAAAAACAATAGATTGGAGTCTTTTCACTTTTCTGAACCCGACGTCATATCACAGCCTCCAAAATTTTCCTTCTCCTTGATTGTGTTTTGTCTCTTTACTATTGGCCTCATTCTTGAGCTCATGCAATTTTCTATTTATTGATGAATCCCATTTGACTTTGTGATGTCTTCTGATTAGTGCCTAAGACCATATACAATAGTTAAGTAAAAAATGTTTTGTTTATTCCTTTTCTATCCCACTTTTTCTCTTCCCAACACTCCACATCATCTTCTCTCTCCAATTCAACACTCTTTCAACAATTACCCACTCCAATGGTTTTACTTAACTCTCAACACCCTACCCCACCACTCACCACTCACCCTACCCCACCACTTTTTTATTTCACACTTTTATTTAATTTTATATTTTTGTTTTTATCATTACATAAAATTACAATTATCGATTTAAATTAAATTAAAACAATAAACACTTAACAATTTATTTATTTTTTTAAATATAGACTATAATTTTTTATTCTTAACTTAAAATGCAAGACAACAAACTAAGCATACAAGAATTTATTTTATTTTCTTAAAATAAAATGCAAGACAACAAACTAAGCACACAATATCTTCAAATGCAAGACAACAAACTAAGCACACAACACACAAATAACGTAATTAGTACGATACAAATCATCTTCAATCCTGAGACATTCCAAACTTTGCCCAGATGTGCTTCACTAGATCTGCTTGCAGTTCGTGATGAACATTTGAATCACGCAACTCGGATCTAGCACGCACATGATTTGCAAAAGCGGGTAAAACCTCGGTCGAGTATGGTTGCTGTGTACTAGATTCACCTTCCCCAGATTGCTCAAAATCGGTCCAACGTTGAGCATATGAATCTCGTTCATCCTCGACAATCATATTATGTAATATGATGCATGACCTCATAATGATACTCAAGTCATCTATGTCCCACAAGCGAGCTGGTTCACGGATGATTTTAAAACGAGCTTGAAGAACTCCAAATGCACGTTCGATGTCCTTCCGACATCCCTCCTGAACTTTTGCAAATAACTTATCGGGTTCACTTTGAGGAAGTCTAATCGTTTTGACGAAAGTTGGATAAGAAGGATAGATACCATCGGCTAGATAGTATGCCATATTATAGGGACGTTGATTCACAAAGAAATTCACAGCTGGAGCCTTTCCCTGTTCCACGTCATCAAACACTGGTGACCGATCTAGAACGTTTATGTCGTTCAACGTTCCAAGACATCCAAAAAAGGCATGCCAGATCCATAGGTCATAAGTTGCAACTGCTTCAAGAATAGCTGTTGTGGTTCCCTTATCCCCTCTAGTAAATTGACCTTCCCATGCTTTAGGACAATTTTTCCACTCCCAGTGCATGCAGTCAATACTCCCGATCATGCCTGGGAACCCCCGCATGTCATTAGCATGTAGTATTCTTTGCTGGTCTTCTTGGGTTGGTGCTCTCAGGTACTGTTGCTCATACAATCGTATGATTCCTTTACAGAATCTACGTAAACACTCCAATGCTGTAGTACCTCCAATTTTGATGTACTCATCGACCGCATCTGCTGCCACACCATATGCTAACATTCGCATTGCTGTGGTACATTTTGCTAAGGGTGATATACCTTGTTTATTGGCTGCATCAACGCGTTGGGTGAAGTAGTTATCACTACTTGAAAGGTCATCAACGATTCGAAGGAAAAGATGTTTTTGTATCCGGTACCGACGACGAAACATTGCATCGTAATATGTAGGCTCATTGGCAAAGTAGTCGCCAATTAGCCTCTGGTTTGCCGTTGTATGATCTCTACCGAGATATTTTCTACTACGAGGTGCAGTATCTTCTCGAATTTTTCTTCGACGCTCTCTAAATCGGTTGAGTACATAAGCTTCTTCAATTTGACTATTTTGAATGTATGCTGCAAGATCAAAAGGACAATCAGATGGATCCATTTTTTGTGAAATTTGAAGTAGATTGGAAGAGATTTGAGATATTGGTACATCAATGGATCTATGAGTCCATATATATAGGTACATTGAATGGTGGTTGAGTGCCGGATTTGAAATAAGTTATCAACCAGAGTTAATTATCGGAAAAGGACAAGATTCGAATTGAGTGGTACATATTCAAACACAGTTACCCGAGAATTATTAAAGCCAAACACTACTGACTTGACACCACGGACAAATTATTAAAGCAAACACTACAGACTTGACACCACTGGTGGATTTGAAATAAGTTATCAACCAGAGTTAATTATCGGAAAATGACAAGATTCGAATTGAGTGGTACATATTCAAACACAGTTACCCGAGAATTATTAAAGTCAAACACTACTGACTTGACACCACGGGCAAATTATTAAAGAAAACACTACAGACTTGACACCACTGGTGGATTTGAAATAAGTTATCAACCAGAGTTAATTATCGGAAAAGGACAAGATTCGAATTGAGTGGTACATATTCAAACACAGTTACCCATACATTAAAGCAAACATTACATAGCTGTCACCACTTGAAAATTATTAAAGCAAACACTACAGACTTCACACCACTGACAAGTTTGACCGAATACAGACAAAGACTCGCTTGAAATTAATTTCCAAATAGCTCTTTGGACAACTGCTCTAACAACTCTTTCTTACGGTCATTGAGATGCTCTTCCGAAGTTAGCTTTAGATACATACTAATTTTCTTAGCATTAGTCTTCTCTTTCATCGCATTAGTCTTCTCTTTAATCAATTCGTTAGTCTCTGCTTGCACCGATGCTATCTTGTCCAATCGTTCAAGCTCTTTCTCCTTGAATTGGATATAAGAATCACAGTCTTTGTCCACCTTCTCGTCGGCATCTTCTCTAATTTTCTTTTTACTCTTTTTTTTAGCTGCCTCCCTACCCATTGGACGAGGAATTGATCCTATAGAGTTTGAGCCACTTGCATCACTGTCGTGTGATCTCTTAGATCCACTACTTCTCGAGCCACTATTTCCTCCTACCTGACTACAAAAACGTGGTTGATCACGGAGAACGCGCCATTCTTCCATCAAAGTAAATTGACCAATCTTCCCACTTGCGAATAATTCCTGCACTCTTGCGATAACATCATCCTCCGACCAACCGCTTCGGTGCTCACGCTTAGCGCTATCATAAGCGCCAATCCATTTACCCAGTCTTGTGTTCATATAATTCCAACGGTTTCGGCAGGCAACCCAATCGCGCGGAGGATCGAATGAGCAATGCTCATTACAATACTCAGCAATATCTCTCCAAAATGTTTCTCCTTTCTGGTTTCTTCCGACAACACTGTTTGTTCCACAATTAATCCACCCACTAATTAGCACTAGATTTTGTGCAGTGTTCCATGCGGGTGAATGGGCTTTTTTGCTCTTAGGAGTGATTTCATTAACTTCATTATCAGCTGACCCGCCACCAAGATTGACTTGTGTTGAAAATTCCGGAAATTCCGGTACATCAACACTCGAAAAATTTTCAAGAACCACTGGCATATAACCACTAGACTGGGGTGTTTGAGATGAATATCTCACAGATCCATAAGATGGATGAGAGTTTGGAACAATTGATGACTGGTTATAATTTTGTATGTTTTGAGGAGGTTGGTACGAATATTGATTTGGATCTGGATAATAGTTTTGGATTTCGAGGACGTTGGTTGGAGATTTGATGTGGGACTTGATAATAGTTTGGATTTTGAGGACGTTGGTTGAAGAATTGATGTGAGACTTGATAATTGGTGGGATTTTGAGGACGTTGGTAAGAAATTTGATTTGGATCTTCATAGTTGTTGTGATTTTGGTTGTAAAATAGGTTGTTTGAAGAATTCTGGGTGTTGAAATGGTGATTGTTGGGATCCATTTCAATACAAATGCTAATAGATAGATAAATAAGATGGTGAGAGAGATAATAAGAGAGTGAAAAAACTTGGTTTTTTTTTCTGTGTCCAAATCAAACGAACCAAGTCTCTATTTATAGAGAAAAAAAATTATGAATTTTGGTATAATTTTTTTTTTCAGAAAATATTTTTTTTGATGAAATAATTGAGTTCAAAAGATAAGGAAAAACGAAATCCGGAGCCACCAATCAGACGAAGCCACGTGGCAGGGGAAGAAACAAAAAAAACTTTCTCTTTCCTGCAGGCAAGGCGCGTCACGCGCCTTGTCTGCGCGTGTGCTACACGCGCCTGCTGTGGCCACTGGCCTCGCGCCACGTGGCACACCGCAAGCTCTTTAATTTTGTTGAAAAACTTCAACAGTTTTCTTCTCTCTCTTCTCTTTCAACCAACTTCAACAACCACTAAACCCCTTCAACAAAATTCAACAAAATTAAACAATCAATTCAATCATCCATTGTGGATGGTCTAAGGTATAGGCAAGTAAGAAGAATCTTCCCTCTTTTGTGTTAGTCCCTTAAACCGGTGCTTTTTCTTATGTTAATTATGCATGTGAACCATTTTCTATCACAACTTAGTTTATTTTTTCCTTCTTTAATTCTTTTGGTTGAGTTTCTACAATAACTAGTTTTATACCCGTGCATTCACGGGGTAATTAATTTTTAAAAATTATGAGAAAACATTAATATTTAATTTAAAAAATTAAATTAATTTTAACATCAAAATATATTTTTTCGTAAATTATATATATATATAAATAATATTTTTTTATTAATTTTAACACGAATAAATTTTCATGTAATGTGTTCCTCCCGTGAGATATGTTTATCTTTGTAATTTTTCCAAAAATAAAAGGAAAATATTTTGTCATGTAGAATACTTTTAGGGGAAATCTTCCATACGTCATCTCTCTCAGGAGGTACCGGTCCACCAAAAAAAAAAGGACAGAAACTACAATTATTATTTTTTTCGGCGCCATTAGTGTAAATGCGCCAGGGGCCTAGGTCAAACTTCAAGATTTGTTTCCACTTTCAGTCCCTTTTCCTCTTTAATTTCATATCCAGCGCCTAAAATATGGTATATTTCAATAACTAGTCCTCTAAAATAGATCTGGGCTTCATCACCGTGTTCTTCATCATCATCATCATCAATACTTCCTCATCTGCCAGAACCATCATTTTCACTATCTCCGTCATCAATTTTCATGCGGGAAGCCCATACAGCTGCACCAGTAGTCTGTTGCTTGGAGGCCCGCGAACTTCATTTTTCCGGCGACATTCACAATCTGAAAACGTGTTCTTGTCCGCGGTCTGGTCTCAGATTGCCACGCCGGCGGCTCCACCACCTTTGTTCGGATGCACCACCTTTGTTCCTCTAGAAAAATCCCACATCATCGTGGGTGGTCCATTCATCTCCGGCCGGAACTCCGGCGTGGCGCCGCCACACATTCGTCTTCTCCGGCTAATAAATCTGGAAATTTTCCAGATCTGGATATTTCTCAGATTTTGACATTTTTCCCAAAATTGTTGTCTTAGTTTTACCTGCATAATTCGTTAAAGATGGATAAAGATTAATACCACCTTTCTTTTGAGAATTTTACCATGACCTCAATGATAACTGAGGTCTTCCATTTGATTAAATGACAATTACGGTACACTTAAATCAACGTAATGATGAATAGTTTAGTTTTTCATCTGATCCTATTAACTAACTGTTAGGAGTACAATAGTTGCGATAGTCATCTTTTAGGTTGCCCTATCCATTAGTTATTATATAGTGAGTTAAATTATGTTGATGAACATCTTAACCAAACGTTGGTGATTCTAATATCTCGTATAAACTGATGTTATCTATTATTATAATGGCCTACCTAAAATAATGTTAGTACTTATATAATCTTGAATAAAACTGGGGTTAGTTAATATATGGTTCGATTAAACGAGTGTTGGTTGTCGACAGATGTCGGAAGTACTACCCATGGTGGAGGGACTATTGAACATCTAGGTTAAACCACAACTATCTAATTCAATGACATGTTAACCCATTATTAGTTGTTACAACGAAGAAGATGACATTAAAGGTAGTTAAAATTTAGTCTTTATTAGATGAGAGTTTGTTATTCTAATGACCCTGCTAACTAAATGTTGCTTAGTCATGCTCTAGCAAATCATATAGTAGGGTTAGTTGTTCCAATGATCCACTTAACCTAACATTAGTTATTTGATGGACAATAATTAAAGGTAGATGAAATTTAGTCTACGATGGAGGAGAGTTACTTATTCTAATGACCCTTCTAACTAAATGTTACTTAGCCATGCTCTAGCCTTTCATATAATAGGGTTAGTTGTACCAATGATCCACCTAACCTAACATTAGTTATTTGTTGACAACGTAACTTGATGACTACATATAAAATACTCTCAATTGAATAACCAAGTTTGTTGTTAAAATTATCAACTTAACTAACATTAGTTGACTTAATGACAATGTAACGTGAATACTATCTTAGTTAAACTCTCAGTTGTCTATGCTCGAGGTTGAACAAAATACAGTACTGTACAAAATAAGGTAACCAATTATAATTGTATATGTTCTTAAGCTAGGGTTAACTCAACTATATTATCGGCTATAGAAGATTATGTTTTTAAGCTCAAATCAGCAAAATAAAAAAATAAAAAAAACATTAGGTAACTACTGGGCCGTCGACCACGTAAACAAAAAACGGCCTATATGTTTTTCTGTCAATAAAGGCCTACAAGATAAAAAATATTAACATTTTAAAGGTAAGGCCCACCAGAAACGCAATGAAGAATTAGTCCAGAAAATAAAGGGAGGGGTTCTTTAGTGGTTTAAGCAAAGCTACAAGAATATTGACCAAAAAAAAAAAGAAAGGATACAAGCACAATTCCGTCTTTAGACAAAATAATTCAGCCAATTCATCTTTCTTCACAGGAATGCATATTCTGCTAGTCATTTCATCTTTATCTGTGCTTCATTTCCACACGCCATTGATAAGCAACAAGAAGAGTTATAACAGTCTTGTAGACCAGTTCAATGTTTATTTTTTAGCTTTTCCCTTGCATAGCTAGAGCACGAAAACTAGGTGTATTCCTTGTAGAGCAGATCCAAACCCTATCTTGTCTTCCACAATCGAATAAGATCATCCCTGTTGCATTGTGAGGCCTTCAAATCTGTTACGGTTTACTATTGTTGGCGCGGTTATATTGATTTATCTGGCTACCCGTGTGCTGTTAACGGATTTGTGAAGAAATTTGTTTGTGAGTATACTCCTTGAGATCGACTTCATCTCCTTTGAGTTGTGTGCGTTATTGTTATCTTTGGTTTCATGCATTTAATTTTATTTTATGGAAGTTAAAAACTATAGTGATGCCGCCGGAGTTTCTACTCTGTCAAAGGTCCTCTAAGTAAGTAATAAATTTGATATATATATATATATATATATATCTCTTGTGTAGGTCTGAGTTGATCCAATGAGCGACAACATGGAGGTTGACTCGAATTTTGGCCTGGATGAGGACTCGCAGAGTTCACCATCTAATGACTCGTGGTCAGCAAATGAGGAGGTATGCATTGACCGGTGTATTATGTACTTGTAACATACTTTAACCATGGCTGCGCACTCTAAGAATCTCCTTCTTGATTGTTTGTAGAACATATATGAATATGATTTTGGGGCCCTTGAAAATTATTTTAACGGTGATGACGGTCAATCTATGAATGAAGACGACAATGACTACGAGGACGGTCAATCTATGAATGAAGACGACAATGACTACGCTGATGGACAAAACAACAATTCAGCTTATCAATTTGAGGGTGAGGGCCTTGGTGACCACGGCGATTATGATCTTCATGAGGATGAGCTTGACTCCGGTGAAAGGTCGACAAGCGATCTCGATGGCGAAGAAAACAGCTCTATTTGTGATGAGGACGAAGGTTCGCCTGACACAGCTAACCCAGCTGACAATACAGATGATGTAGCGGGGGTAAATTATAACGAAATGCATGGCAAAATACCCGTCAATCCTGTCAGAATTGATTCAAAGGATGACTTTCTCCTTGTGGATCTAATGACCATGAGACTGGAGGAAATCATGAGGTTTTCATTTTTGAGCTTGGAGCTGGCGTTCGAGTTCTACTGTTGGTTTGGAAGATTGTCCGGATTCTCTATTCGTAAAGACAACAAACGCTGGACCAAGAAAGGAGAGGTACGCCAACAAACTTTTGTGTGTCATAGGGAAGGCTTTCGCAAGAACAGTGATGTGAAGCGGACAGCTGAGGCTAGGAGTAATTATAGGTGTGGATGCAAAGCTAAATTACGGGTCCATATTCAGGGTTACTCAAAACGGTGGTACATCAGCTTGTTTGTACACTCTCATAACCACGACGTGCTCCAAAGAAGCCATGCAGCAATGTTGGCTGCACACCGGCAAATGCACGAAGCGGATATCTTGAGTTTGAAAACTCATTTGAGTTCGGGTCTAACAACAGCCGACGTCTACAATTCACATGCTGCACAGGTTGGGGGGTATAACAACAAGCACTACAACTTGAAAGATCTGCAGAACCAAGTTGGGAAGCAACGACGAGCACATGTTTCAGATGGACGCAGGACATTAGATTATCTAGCCTCGTTAGGTATCAAAGACCCATCTATGTTTGTGCGGCACACGGAGGACGCTGATAAAAATCTGGAACATTTGTTTTGGTGTGACGAGATAGGTCGGATGAACTACAGCGTGTTTGGGGATGTTTTAGCATTCGATGCCACATATAAAAAAAACAAATATCGGCGTCCCCTCGTCATATTTTCATGTGTCAATCACCATAATCAAACAACCGTTGTTGGTGGTGCTGTAATTGGCAACGAGAATGAAGAAACATATGTGTGGTTGCTAGAGCAGTTGTTGGAGGCAATGGACAAGAAGAGTCCAACAACAGTTATCACAGATGGAGATAAGGCAATGAAGAATGCCATTCGGAGGGTCTTTCCCAATGCCAGTCACCGACTCTGTGCGTGGCACTTGATGTGTAATGCAATCGATAATATCAAAATTCCTGACTTCCTCCCTAAGTTCAAGACTTGTATGTTCGGTGATTTTCAAATAGGTGATTTTAAAAGAAAGTGGGAATCATTGGTTGAAGAATTTAATTGTAACACCCCGATTTCGGTGGCGTCACTTTAGTAACCAAAGAAATAACTTAAGCGGAAAAACGTGAATTATTTTTTTTTTTTGATAATAAAATGAAAGACTGAAAGAAAATAAACTTCTCGACAAAAGGTAAAAGAAAACTAATATACATCTACATAAATATATACATGCCCACACTAGTACCAGCCACATCGCGAATAACCTCAAGCGACGGGTGACAGAAAAAGGTAACGCCCGAAGGCAATATGTACAAACCAAGGTAAAACCTGTGTCCGCAACACCCTACCTCAAAAACTGAGAACAAATTGGCCCAGTGGCCTAAAGAAAAGACCTCCCTAGTCCAACCAGCTCTCTGTGATCTTCATAAGAAAACCACACAAAAAGCTACCGGCAGGAAACTACCCTGTCCCAAAACTGAAAACATGACGGTCAGAGCATCGACACAACTCCTACACTAATCCCTACTCGAGGAGCCCACCCTAGCACTCGATCCTACATGCTAGCGCGGTCGTCGTCCGAATCTACATCCAGGACGACTAGGTCGACATACACAACGCTGCCCTCTCTGTCCACCCTGATGCGCTCCTGCACTGGCCTCTCGGGCTCGGGGCCCGGAACGAGATCCGCGACGACAGCAGCAACAGTAGACGGACTAGACTCCGTCGAAACCTCACCCACTGGCACCTCCTCAGAGGGGTCCTCCTCATCCGAAGATGGTGGTGGTGGTGGTCCTCCCAAGCCGGGTCCACAATGCACACCAGGCGGCAAGTTGAAGCTCACTATGTGTCTCCTCATCACCCCCTCCGTCAAGCGTCCGAATCGGTCAACACGGTCCTCCATGATCCGACCGGTGTAGGTCGCACGGTGGCCTATGGGGTCGACCACCCATGCACCTGGGTCGTCCTGATCAAGCATCTCGTACCTGGTCCCCCCCGAGGGGCTGACCATCGTAAACCAATCCGCCATACTCATCTGACAAATGGCGTAGTCCGCCCAAACACACACAGCAGACGCGAGGGTCAACTCCAAAGAATTATATAAATAATAAAACCAGATATAATATAGGATAATAAATATTTGCCTCTCAGGCTTATAATTTTAGGGATGACTTCCTAGGGTTGCAAGTATCATAATGAATATAAGAAATCATAATAACAAATAGCATGCCTCAAATATGATAAACAGGTACAAATCACACTCAGCAACTAAGTCAGCATGTATGTTGCATGAAATGCAATGCTGGGTAACAAAATGCATTTCGGAAGAAGGATGAACATCAACGAGGCGACCCTAACACCAGCCACGGTGGGTACCTTCCTGCTCGCGTGTCTCTTACACCACACAAAAGTAGTCAGATCAGCAGTGAACCCGTAGGTCTGCCATTCCGTCTGCTACTGAGGACCACCGTAGTGTCCTAAATATGGAAATCCGGGTCTTATGACCATTTTGGAATCCACCGAGGTCCGGTATCACGCCGTGTATTAACCTCAAAATGAGTGCATGAATGCAAGTGATTAGCCAAACAACGTCTCCGACCTCACCCGACACGTCGCCACGTGTTCTAAATAACTTAAAGTCTCTAAAAAAAATACCCTAAGGCAAATGTCGATTCTGCGACAAAAATGAATTAATCAAAAGAAGAAGAAGATACTTTGGAACTCATGGTTCCCGGCTAAACTTTAGATAGCCAATCAATAAACTGCTCATCGAGCGAAAAGGTACCGAAGTACTTGGAAACTCATAGTCTCCGGCTAAACTTTAGATAGCCAAACATTAAACTGCTCATCGAGCAAAAGAGTTTTCAACATACTCGAAGACTTGTATATTTCCTCAAAACGTGGACTCGACGACACTTCTCATATTTCCCAAACTAATATTCAGGCTCTAAGCTCTTATCTAAGGGTATTATTATTGTTCAAAGGATTTAGAAATTGATTAATATCTTATGGGTTTTCCGTGATAAAATAGTTTTCATTTTAATCTTATAATACTTCCTAAGAGTTTTCAGAGATCCCACAATCTCAAATAATTCCCTGAGAAGGTCTCGATCCATTAAAACATAACAAGGTCCGAACTCCGTTCGTCCTTTAAAACTCTCTCAAAATCTCATAAAAATTTGGCATGACCTGCCCGTAATCCTCACTCCTCAGAATCTCATGTATAAGTGGAATAGCATAAATAAAACAGCTCAGTCAAAAGCATAAACAGCATATTCCAACACATCCTAAGTTAACCATGTAGCACGTAGCATGTGAATCATTTAGCACACAATATCATGGCATCAAATACTCAGCAAGGTCGGCCGAAGCCTCAGAGAACAATTCAGACATTTAGCAATTTAGTGCATAACACATAAATCAAGTCGAATTTGTCGACCCCTAATGCATTATCTAGTAATTCAGAGAGTAGCCCTCACCGGTGGGTCTTCCAGCTTCCTCCTCCAAGTGTCCTTCACGCTCTTCTCCTTGTTCTCCAGGAATCTCCTCAAAAGAACCTTAAGCAGAAATCACAGAAATCAACACCAAGAGTCAGAAACTCAGCAATCAAAGAGTCCTAGGGTCACACGGTACACTACAACCTCCGTGGTACGACAATCTAACGCGTTAAGACAAGTTTTCGAAAAATCGGATTCTTCCCCCCCCTTGATATAGCTCTCGGCCACTTCCTTTAATTGGGAGGGTCGATTTTTCTTCGATCAAACTTGGTTCCTAGGTTAACATAAGCCGTAACTAAGACGGTTCTAAGCTCGGAAAAATTTTCGGATCGAAAACTGATATAGGGGTAGTTTGGTCATTATTTTTAGCTCAGAATTTCAAAACTGGATTTTTGAAAAACAGATTGGATGGAGACGTCCACAACGACGTTTATGACGACAAATCCTACTAGCACTAAGCCAAGTCGATAGATTAGAGCTTAAAGGTTGCGACTTTACCGAAAAATGGGTATTTAAGGTAGAAATTGATCCCGGCGGCATTTCGTCGACATTTGACAAAATCTAATCCGCAGAACACGCTCAGGAGCATGCAGGGAAGAAGTTTAGACGCTGAAATCAGCTTATTTGGACAGTTTTTCAAAAACCTCAAAATTTTGAACTCAGAAAGACGTAGGAGAAGTGGACAGAAACGACGATTCGAAGGAGAGTATAGTTTACCTACCTCGAGGTCTTCGATTAGCGACGATCGGTGAAGTAAACGGGCAAGAAACGACGAAGATCCGGATCTCTCTCTCTCTCTTGATGCTCGCGGGTTTGGGGAGGGGAAATGGGTATTTTTTTGCAAAAAATCTAATTTTCAAGCTATTTATAGGTTTTGGAAAAAGCGGAAAAATGATTTTTTCGCGGTTCCGATCTTTCCTGCGCGTTCCTCTGCGAATTCTAAGATTGGTTATGGCGACAGAATTCCAGAACTCAAAACAGGATTCTTGGAATTAAACCAAAAGATCCAAAATCGGCATAAGTCGGTGTAAGTCGGTTTATCCCGAAAAACTACTTTTTGCAGTGATCGTCGGATGAGAAAACTTCCTTCTGAAGAAAGATTGGGATTAACGAAAGAAATAGGAGAACGCGGGTGGAATCTTCATTTGCAGCTCCGAATAGAAAAAGTCTTCATCGTCTGTCGATCTTAGGTTTCTCGAACTATCAGGGATTCCGTTTCGGCAAACTTCCGAGAATTGGAATTTGACGTTCGTACTTTCCAGGATTTCGCATCGAAATAATTGTTTAAGGACGGAAAAGAGAAGTTCTAACATTTCTCTGAGGATTTTTGGAATTAGTTTCCATCGTGTCCTAAAGCGTAAATTAACTATTCACTAATACCTTTGACCTAGGATTAAGCGTATGTTAGTCGTGCTATAACTCTTATCGGTTTTTCGATAATTCTTGGACTTTTCCTGAACCTTTTTCCTTCACAAATTTATCTTAATCAAATAAACTCTTTTATTTTATTCACTTATCCAAAGCGTTAAAACTTGGGCCTTACATTAATTTACATGAACATCCGTGGATTATTGACATGTATGCCAGAAGACATACGTGGGCTGCGGCCTACTTTCGTGGTAAGTTTTTTGCCGGGTTTAGGACTACATCACGGTGTGAAGGCTTCAACGCCCAACTTGGGAAGTTTGTCAAGAGAAGATACAACTTGAAAGAGTTTCTACAGCACTTTCATCGTTGTCTCGAATACATGCGACATAGAGAAGTTGAAGCTGATTTTCGTTCAGGCTATGGAGACCCGGGTTTGAAAGCTCCACCCCTTTTTCAAAGTATTGAGCTTTCAGCCTCCCGTATTTTGACCCGCCAATTATTCTTCCGATTCCGTCCCACCATTGTATCTGCCGCTGACATGATAATTTCTAATTGCGAAGATACCCTTGGCATGTCCATGTACACGGTCAAGCGGTCCCAGGAATCTCGTAGGGAGTGGCTTGTTTCATACTATACAGCTACATATGAATTCCGATGCTCATGCATGAGAATGGAAAGCATTGGTTTAGCTTGTGCCCACATCATTGCTGTGTTGGTTGATCTCAATATACATAACATTCCCAAGTCACTTGTGCTTGAAAGGTGGAGTCAAGGTGCAAAGGATCATTTATGTGAAACGCTGGGGTCATCCCCGTCGCTTTTCCGAGATTCCGCGGTCCTTGCCAGGTATGTTTGTATGCTCGAAGCCTGTAGGAAAATGTGTACACTTGCTTGTCCGCTTATTGATGACTTTCGCCAGACATGGGAGATTGTTGGAGGTCACACTCAACACTTGGAGAATAAAAACAATCCCTCAGTTCCAGAAGGTGTCACTGGAACTCCATCTGCTAACGCAGGTCTAACGACTCACCGGTGCAGGGGTCGTCCCCGTGGACCGTCAACTTCTCGATTGAGGGCCAAGCGACCCTTGAAGTGTAGCGCATGCAAAGTGATTGGCCACAATCGCTTAACTTGCCCATTGGTTAAAGGAACGTCGACCGATGGATCCTCCACGGGAGGGGATCATGAATTTGATGACTTTGAAGGTGTTATTTTTTTAATACCTATGATTTTTAGTGATCATTTCCATGATTAACAAAAAAACAAAAAAACCGTATAAATCTTACTTAATTTGTTTCATGTTGCAGCCTACTAGGACGCCACAGACCGGTAGGGCCATATGCTGAGCATTCATGTTCAAGTTCTATGGAAACTGTTTAACGTGATGTAATGTTTTAATCCATTATTTGTTGCCTTTGTATTATTGTAATGCATTATTAAGGAGTTTCAGTTGCGTTAGCACAAATTCTTTACCGAATATCGCATCATAACTTATGGATATTACTCCCCTCCGTTCCCATATATAAGTCACTTTTTGAGATTTTTTTAATCCCAAAATATAAGTTAATTTATATTACCAATGGGCAAGTTTTTAATGCCTTTTTTCCAAACTTACCCTTATATTTAATATGAAAGACATAATGTAATTTTGAAAAAGAAATTAATTTTAAGAGAGAAGTTGATGTGTAATCTAGGAAACTCAATAAAACATTTTATAAATTTAATACTAGTAACTTCTTTTCTTAATCCTAGAGAATTACGTAAAAGTGACTTATAAACGAGGACGGAGGGAGTATTCGACTATGAATTTGCTGTCGTCTCAAATTCGCTCCCGTGTAGTTCTTGAAACTCGGCGTGCCAGCTAAAAGGAGTTGTCTCGAAAAAATCGAGGTGCCAACTTTATGTCACGCAATTATCGACAGGTTTCAGATTGATGTCTCTCACTTACCAGATGTTTCAGCTTTATGTCACGCTTCATTCGGCGCGATAGCACACACTCTGAGATGTTCTCAACTGTTGGTCCTTCATTAGCTTTATGTCTCACAATTATCTAGGTCACCTTATGATGTCAGGCACGTTCTTCCATTCCATAAGGAAGCTTCATGGAATCCGTCTTTATCCTAATAAGAGCAACACGGCTTTCATGCCCAAATACTGTAAATAATCGTGGCTTACTTACTACCATTCCTTACAACAAAGATCGCATATTTAGAAAACAATAACTATGATTAGTTGTTTTTGGAAGCAAAAAATATGATTAATGTATTACATTACGAAAATAGCATACTTTCCATTATATTTAAGTTTTCACATTTTCTCTTTATAATTAATGATATTTTTTTATACAGCGGAAGTATAATTAATGATAGAGTGAACAAATTTATAGAATTGAGACAACTAATTTGAGGGGTATTGTGTATATTGTTTTAATAGTTTAAAGTAAAACGTCTTATATTTCCTTAAGATATTAAAAACTAGGTAAGCCAATATCACATTAAATTTACTACTAACCGTTTATGGTTAAAAATATGTGATGATGGCCAAAAAAAAGAATAATGGCTTTGTTTTTTTAACTGTACCCTTAGATGTGGATGTTTTGATCCTTTTTTATCTATTATATCCTTACTAGTAAATGAAAATTAAATTCTCATTACATCAATTCAAAGTCTTGGGTAGTAACTGTAAATTAAATTTCATGAAAGTACCGATAAGATATTCCAAAGTTATATAGAAAAAGGTGTTAATATTAAATTATGTCAGAAGAAATAGATGGAATTGGCGGGAGTTTATAATTTTTTTATTCTAATATGGAGGGAAGAATGATAAATGTTTTTTTCATATGAGAGAATAGAAAAAAAAGTTAATTATCCACTATCTTGTTTAGAAAGCTTTATAACTTCATTGAGAGGATAGAATTGGAAAAAAGACTCCAATAACCCACTATCTAGGATGACACTTAAAAAATAAAGGAAGAGTAACAGACAAAGCTAAACCAGTTGCGTTAATTTTTTTTAATTGTCACATTACAGTTGAGAGGATCATACATGCCACACTAAACATTAAATCCATGTCAAAGGCCCTTTTTTTTAAGAAAGGTGAATTCTAGTCCACCTGAAAAAGAAGATACAAGCAAGCAAAGGGACTAACATGATAAAATCCAATGCAGAAAGGATAAAAATATAGAAGACATAAGGGAAAGAAAAACAGAAACTACAACTACAGATATACATCACGCTTAGAGCATAGGAAAATACAAAAGTAACACAACAGCTTTAAGAGCGCATTCAGAGGGAAAACAACGCTAGCATCTTGATTCCACTACTAATACACCGGAACCGTATTTGCAGGAGGATAATAAGATGAGACCCTTCAAGGAAGGGGGAGGGAGAACTTCTGACATAGGCTGAAGCAGAGTGCGTTCATAGCCCTGTTCTGCAAGACTATCGGCGATAGTATAAGCTGCCCTAAATATGTGAAAGACACCAATAATTTCCACTTCAGCCATAAAATGTCCAGGTATCTTTATGCGACATACTCTGTATCCCAGAAAATGAAAATGACCACTTAAGTAAGACATCCATGTCCAAGTAATCTAAATATTGTATACGAAATGAAAATGACCACATTTGCCAAGAGATGCACGCAGCAACCCAATATTGTGGTTGAAGGAAATTTAGTTAAGGGGCAGATTGTTTCGCCTAGAATATATTAGCTTTGTGTATCATCTTTGTAGTCCAAAGCAGATTGTGTCGCCCAGAATATATTAGCTTTTTCTTTCATCTTTGTAGTCCAAAGCTCGTTGTGATTACCCCGAAACATTTCAATTGCGATTTCCATCCGCATAGCACTTTCATTAATCTACTAATGCAAAACAAAGAGGTCAGAAAAATTTAAAGCAAAATAGCTATTTTGATTGGCAAGCAACCAATCATGTATGATGTTGCTAACCTCGGCAGGGATATTGGATCTAAAGTTATGTTCCATACCCATCCAATCCAACACGCGAAGCGCGGAGTCATAACTGGAAATATGAGCATAAATTCAAACGACAATTAGATGAACACTGACAAGGTCAGGTAAACAAAACAAGTCAAAAAAAAAAACCTTTCTCCGGATGGGGGAATCGGACTACCACAAATAACTTTCCAATCGTCATTTTGAAATGCGTTTTCTAAACCAGTGACCACTGCAGAATCCTGCGCTGGAAGAAGTTGGCCAACGACCAAACACTGCAAAGTGCAAACAAGATGTAAATACAGACGTTATTGTGTAAATTTTCACTGAAATAGTCGTAAAGGATGCCAAGTTCCTCATCATCTCATTTCTGGGCTCTATCTTGTTCTTTTGAAGATTTGAATCGAAATGGTGAATGACTCGATCAGTAACGGATACAATCATTAAGTACCAGTGATCCGTCGACCGTTCCTCTATTGGAATGTATATCTACAGCAGGAAGCAAAACTAAGCATCAACTTTTAACACATTATAAAGGACTTTTGTAAAGATTTTAATTAAGTATTTGCATCTAACATATTTGATAGAGGGGGGTAGTAGGCATCCAAGATTTGTATTTGTCCTTCAGGTTTGACATTGTCATGCTTTCGTTTACGTCTATCTGTTTGAACAACAAATGAAATTTTAAAATAATAATTTGCCGACCATAGTACTATATATGTGATATCATATAGTCGAGACCGAGACTAAACTGCAAACGACGGTGGCAATGACCAAATGGTTTGTTCTGAGGCTAGTTGTTGATTAAGTGTTGCCTTTGTAGAACTCCATTCAATTACCTGTAACAGAGAAAACTGTTGGAACATGTTGCCATGCATTTTGTCAAAACAACCGATTGTCGAAGCAGATGCCGTGGCATCTGATCTCGTGAAGCTAGGGCATCAGTCCTCAGCTTGTGTTTCTGTTTGTGGGCCATCTGGATTTACTGAAGATATGTTTTTGAGTTACTTGAGGAGCAAGTAGCTATCGAGAAGGGTTTTAATTGTTGGGTTGTTTTTTGTTGAAACAATCTTTGTTAAAAGATTGGTTTCTATCTTTACTTGTGCAATAAGAAACCGAATCTATCAAGATTGCGTTTTGAATTGCTGTTACTGCAATCTGTTTCTTCAGCCCGTGCCAACCCTAAAGCCCATGCTACCGCTGCTGAAGTCCATAAAAGGATGAAGACCTAAAACGTGAAGACTGTCGAAGCTGATAGAGAGAGATCAAGTGTTTTAGGATTTGTTAATTGTGCTTTGTCCTTGTTCATTGTGAATCTGTCTTTGCTCACTGATTCTATAAAGCAAAGAGAGATTCTGTGTGTTTGATTGCGTTCAAACTCTGCTTGTTCATTGTGTTCACCAATCACCGTGGCAGTGATTGAGAGAAAGTGAGAGGGGCTCTCATACTTAGGTTGAGGTTCTAAGTAGAAATACACTGGGTAGATTAGGAAGTGAACTATGAACTGAGTTGTTCATGAGTGTCTGTAATTCCTGAATCTTGAGATAGTGGATTTCCTTTCTTTGGGTGCAAACCTTCCAGACGTAGGTGAAAGTTTTCACTGAACTGGGTTAACAATTATTGTGTGTTATTGTTTCTGTTGTTAAGTTTTGTTTTATTGTTAAGCGATTGTCGAACCTCTTGTCCCAGCATCGTGCAGGACAATCATATCAGAGGGAACCTGAATTACAAAAACAATAAATACACCTATAATTTTAACCACAATACGAACAATGTAATGAGACACGTAACAACAAGACGTACATTGGAAGAAATTCTGTTGAACGGGATAAAACATTCAAAATCTTTTCGGGTGGCAACAAGATTTCTCATCCTCAGGAGCTCCTCGCTGCGGAAGTCGGTGAAAAATGTCAGATGATTCCGTGGTACAGCATTTACGTCACCAACAATATAAAAACTACATCTATTGTGTATTACAAACTTACCTATCAGTTAGATTGGTGTGAAAAAGGTAAGCAACAAAGGGTGCATCTGCGATCGAGACACCCAGATCAATTGGAGGTCTAAATTTATATTTGATGGACTGAAAACGAACAGTGAACGTCAAACATTTGCTTAATATTGTGGATAATATCAGGAAAAATGGGATAGCGATGCTGCACTCACATTTGGCATAACAACCATAGATAGTGGTCCACATCGGAGCGCCTCTTCGTTTTCCCTTAGTTGTAATGTTTTTTTCCCAGCACGCGTTTGGACACCACCATGATTTGATGGAACTTTTGGTGGACCGGTTGTTGGCCTAGCCGTTGATATAAATTCTGTGTTGGACAGGGTTGAAGTTGTCACACTATGCGGAAAGCTATTCATTTTATTCGTCAAAGCTATGGGGTGGTCTGTGCGAATTGTTTTCATCTTCATTCCCGGACCAATACGTACACCGACCGTCTGGGTGGGAGTAACAATTTCAATGCAACTCTTTTTGGGTGTGTGGCTAGTTCGGGGAGTACTGTCCACGGCGGCGCCATCGTCTGAAGATTGAGTTGTCCTAAAAGAGTCATAGCGGCCAAACATTTGAGTGGCACCTATAGGTGCAAGGGGAGAACTACCGTAGTAACCTCTAAGTTGCTTATTATGCATAATAGCTGCATGAGAAACATTCGAATGTGGTCTGGGTGGTCTCGCAGACGGAGTAGCCGTAGACCCTGGAGAGGTAGATGACGAAGGGTTGCCAGATATGGAACCACTTCGCTGTCTGGACACTGAAGTTATCATACCATCAAAATTCTTGCACGTGGCTTCAATCTTAGCCTCTAACCTAGCAAACCGTGTTGAGAGATTTTCTACTCCATCAGCAGTTTCCTGATTGAAAAGGAATCCATTTGGAAATTAGTAAATGGAAAGACCTAAGTAATAAATAAATATATTAAATAATACGGTTATATTACTTTTACGCGCCCAGACATGTGGACCACATCGTTAGATAGAGACGACACTTTTAACCTTAGGAATTCCAACCGATTCCATTGGTCCCTTTTGAAGTCCGAAAATGCAGACATTAGTGCGGAGTAAATCAGAGCTACATCCGCGCAAGAAGATTCGGGCTCAGATTGAGGTGTTGACCTGCATCAAAGCAATTTGTCTTACCCGTCCCCCACCACAGACAACATACTAACATTTCATATACACAAACCCATTTTTCTCATGTGAAAGTAATAAATGGACACAATTTAACTTTCTTTTAAAGATAAATTTTGAGAATATTTTAGTCCAAATGCAAAAGGTTATAAAGGTCCCGGTCATATATGCTAACTTAACTCTTAAGAAAAAACACATGTGGTAGTAGTAAGTTATAATTTACCAATAATGAAGTTCAAAAAAAAAAAATATTTACCAATAAATAATAGGGATCCTAATTAGCGCATGTGATTTAGCGGTCTAGAGTTCCATCCCCGCTCCCTTCACTTTCTAATTAAAAAAGTGGAATTTAATTAAGCACATGGTAGTCGGGCCTGTGCTTTATCTACGCTTCAAGCCCAAAGGGCTCTTGCGTGAAGGGGCGTGTTAGAATAATATAAAACTATTAAAATGACCCTTACCCAACAACTTAAGCTTTTGGGATAAGTGGTTGTTTGACCGTCGTAGTTTTTTGTCTTCACACCCATACCGAATTTCAAGCAAGAGCCTTTTGCATCTTCTAGTTTTCCAGTGTTCCCTGTGTTCTTAACTTGTTTTCTGTTTCAAGCATGGAGTTAAGTGTTCATCACTTGTATGAGGTGTTATCTCGTGCACCCGCATACCTTAATTGTAAGTTTAGGAGTGTATCCCCCGAAGTAGATTTCTCGATGGAGCTCAATTATTGCCGTCAACAAGCCCGCAACATGCTTCAACGCGGCGACATGCACGTTTTCGCTTTCCCTGACGTTCCAGCACCTATGGGGATGGACTTCTATCATTTATTCGATAATGGTCCTTCACCAGGATTGCCAATTCAATTCTTGAACTTATTTAACAGTTATTGGAGAATCCTCGCTTCGTGGAATGGGTTGGTCCTGATTGAATTTGAGATAGTGGATAGTAAGCCACCAAAACCGTGCATTTGCAATCCTGTCACAGGTTATTGGGCACTACTCAGATCTCCCATGGAAGATAGCAAAAATCGTCATGAACTTGGAATGCAGATCGTATTCGTTCCATCTGACACAGTTGGGAACGATTATAAATTGATCTGTATAGCGGGTGTTGAACATCGATGGTTACCCCCATATGTGATCAAGGAATTTAACTTTGTTGAATATGATTGGCAGGTTATCGAAGGTGATCTTAATTTCGGGCTAAGGGGTTTGGAACTGGATCAAGTTGCAGTTGTCAATGATACTTTGTACATTATGTCAACCACTATTGATTACAGCGATGGAGAGCATTCAGTTTCGGAGGATAATCCACCCCCATTCATAGGGAAATACTCATTTGGGGAAAAGAAAAAATCCACCCTACCCCTGCCTATTGAGGCTGCTCAGGATCCTTTTCATGGTGAATACGGGGTCTTCAAATGGGGTAGCCGATGGACGTCAACCGAGTCTCTGTGTCTAGTTCGAAATATTGGACCGACCTTTACTTTTTGGACTTCTTCTTTAGAAGGTGCGCCTGGTTCATGGGTCCTTATTCAAAACCTGAACATAGGACAGCTGGGGATTCTTGACGATCTAATCAAGGGTTTCACTGTTGTTAATGGAGAATGTTTGATATTCGCCACAAGGTTCGCGGTGTATGGTTTCAATGTAAACGGCGATTATCCGTGGAAATTCAAAGTTCTTGGTCCAAACACAAGGAAGACTTATGTCAAATTCATCTCTTATTCGAGTACCTTTAGGCCTATAAACTCGTCTATCAAAACTACCTTTCGGAATCTTCTTGCATTATTAACAATATAATTAAATGTAATTTACGTAATGTTTGTATCTCAGATGATGGTTTTTACATTTCCAGTAAAACCGTTCCCTTGTTTTTTCCTTGTTTGCGTATTAATAAACCAGGGTTGGAGATCATCTGTCACATATATTTGTCACCATCCTCTGTCCCTAATATCTCATTTCTCTTTCCCCTGCCTCTCTTTTGTCTCGCTTTTCCACCTCCTTCTGTTGCTTTCCGCCTCCTTCCCAATCTGTTGTTTTCCGGCACAACATTGTTCATGGGTTTTGGTATGCTCTGCGAGATGTTTTTCGGTAAATGGAACAAAAATTTAAAAAAACAATAACATATAATACAAGGATCCGAGGATTAAAACAAAATAAACTAAAATCATAACAAATGATGTTTTTTTGGAAAACTAATAAATTTTTATATAATTTTTTCCTCTTATACCCTTAGTTGATAAAATCTCCCTCATTTTTCACCTTTCATGTTAACTATCAAAATTCTTTGATTAATTACATATTTTTGAATCTATGTATAATTTAACAATTATACATCATTCCTCAATTTTTTTCCGACTTTAGAGAATCCTCACGGTCTTCGAAGGAAGTCATGTGACGGGCGTATAATTAGGGACAGAGGTACATCGGCTTTAAATCTAATTCGATGCTTGGGACATCGCAGGCTAGGCCACAACAAAATTGACCACTTAAATTTTAAAAATTATATAGAATTCTAGCTTTTTTTTCTATCATGTGAGCGACCACTTAGACAAAACTTATATCAAAATGGTGTGATATGGATTATTTTTCATTTAAAATTTGTGAACGGGCTCTTTGTTTAATTTTCCCAATAGCCCGTATGTCAAAACCATAATACAAAATATAATGAACAATTATAGAGCTTACAATACGCTTAGTAGTCCTATAAAATCTTGCAACATACTAATTGCATGCGACCACTTTAACACTTTAACGTAGTGGAACACATAACTAACTAATGAACTGCGAAGCCGAAAGAGATGATGTGCAGACCCCACTTGAAATTTATGGAAACTTAATCACCGTTTATAATAAAGGGCCACTTTAATTCCGCCGTTAGCGCCAATTCCAGCCCCTTCTCATTTGTTGAATCCATCATCAAAGCCAGAGCTGATAGCATTCTCATTTTATGATACTTGTGCTGCCCATAAGAAAATTACATCCCCATTAAAAATGTGAGGAACACTCTCAAATTAATTTAAGGTTACCATCTAAAGTTGTCATTGAAAACAGCAATACGATTTTGCTTATTAGAAAAAAAATGTAAAATATAAATGAGTATAGGTTTTACTCACAACACACGCGTAATGGCCAGTAAAATCATGGTTCATCCGCCCTCTGAACTCGCTCATGTTGAGTCGAAGCCAGTAGAGGACCCAATCAGCGGAAGTCTCACTTTATTACAAACATAGTAACGTTAAAAAATTATGAAATAACATTACAAGAATACGGGAAAAGAATAATATAAATGCAAGATAACATACCGTGTGTCACAGTCCGGAGTTCCGGTTGCCATTTTTATGCCCCATGAAGAGAACTGCGAAGCCACTCTCTTTATATTTGATGAATAGTTCCCGATAGAAATAATATCGGATATTGCAGCACACTAAAATATTTATAAATTATGGTGCGTCAGACAAACTATTTTTTTGGTTGAGAAAAGGAACAAGGATGAACTATGGTGAGCAATTTCATTACCATTGATGAAATAATTCTCCTTTTCCGCTTTTTAATACTTAGATTGCTGTCTACGTGAAACACACTTTCATCCTTCAATGAAATTATAGCCAAAAACCAAAATTCATCCTCTAGTATGGGAAAGTATATCTGATGTAATTCCAAATGGGAGTAATAAAGAATTAATTGGAGTTTATAGCAACAAAGATACGAGTAATATTCGGGAATAGTAAAGTTGTTCACAACTCACGTGCGAGAGGCAATCCAAAGGTGGCATCCAAGCAAGGCCGTAATATTTGAACAGTTCTTGAGCCGTTTGCTCATTTAATACAAAATCCTTATGGTAAGTGCACACGAAATTAAAATCGCAACAAAGATGAAATGATCATGTGTAAGAGTTATAGCGTACCGCAAAGGAAGGAGGTAAGACCCAGAGACTAGGGCAATCACTGTCACGCTGCATGTGCGTTGCTCGAATAGCCATCAACCTCATCATCTAAAGGAAATACGAAAATAATAAATAATTAGCTATAGAGGAGGATGAACTATAGTCATACGGAACAAACACAATATACAGATACTTTTACCTCCGAACTGATTGCATTTCCTTCACAAAAGCAATTAAATTCTTCTCTGGTAACCTTACTGTGAAGACATTCATATGTCAAAACAAGACATTCATATGTCAAAACATGATTTATTTCAACATTTAAACCATTTTAAATCTCACCAATGAGCCATCTCTGGATGGAATACGTAGGCTGCAACCTGAAGCTCCGCGCGGTTCAACATCATATCTCTTGTGGGTCGAAAAGTGCTTAAAATACCCTGCAAATATGAATGAAATGAATTATTACTGGGCAAGGGTAAAACAAGGAGGGAATCTTTTTCTTGCGTTGGATCGAAGGGTTTTTTTTTGACATCGGGTAAAACGTATCCACCAGTATAGTTTGGAGTATATTCCAGGTGACTGTTTTCAGAGTATGTACAAGTGCCGATCGGGCTGGAATGGTGTTTTTCATTGGTAGCGTGGATGACCAGAGAAGGCAACGTTGCATCGGGGTTATCTGGTTGAGCAGATTTCGAATGCCTAAGATCTGGTGTCCCTGGTGTCGGTGACAGGAATAGTTTCTTACTAGTTATCGAACTTGGCCATCCAATTACCTGACATGGGACATAATATATTAGGTTACCACAAACTCATACGATATCATACATATACTATTAAACGAAATAAACCAAATTTTAGGGTCTTGGGTAAATTCAAGTTCTCTTCAGTGTCGATTTCTTGTTCACATTCGTTCAGGTTCATGTTAATGTCATTCGTGGTTATTTTATCTTTCCCATCCAAAGGCCCTGCCGGGACGGGACAGGCCCTTACGTCTTCAGAAATTTTAGTTTTAGAAATGTTTGATACAGAAACTTGTAGATATTCCATTGTTGACTGCAAATTGTCGACCCGGGTGTTCATTACCTGTAAAACACATTATAATTTGGAGAGTAAGCCGTTAGGTTGCACTTATATAGGGTTGCAATGAAGACGGACGTGGCATTTAAGAATTTACCCGCGTACCTTATTTTGGCCAATGGATTCGTTGACAAGGAGGGATACTTTATTCAATGCAACGCTTATCTCCCTCACTTCTGTACTTAAATCTACTGGCTCCGGCTTGGTGGTACTGCGGCCTCCTCCTGATGACAAAATCTCCAAACTACATCTGAAGTTGAAAAAAAATTAGTCAGAAATATAAGATCTATATTTAACTGGATAAAATGGTCAAATGATACAAAATCACTGTTGTAACAGACGGAGTCTGGCATCCATCGGAGTCGTTCATTATGGGTAGCAGGTTCTTCCCTTTCACCGGGCTACATTGAGATGCACAATGGAATGCATAAAAACCCCCAGATTCCGTCGAAATATCATTTTTGGAGGAGTGTGAACAAAAGTTAAGCCAAGCTGAGCAAGCATCGTTTGGGTTATCAAAAGGCTGGAACCGTGACTCCGGAAACCCGTACACTTGGCTTTTACAATCCTCAAAATTTGTGTAAATCCCTGGTATTCTGCCGCGGAACACAACGTACGTTAGGAAAGAGGAACAACCACCTACGAGGAAAGATTTTGATTCGTCCATAAT